>NC_082709.1:25201841-25546341 GCF_030144855.1 Hypanus sabinus
AGTTCAGAAATCGAAATAAATATTTCAAGAATTTTATGTTTAAGTCACACTTTAGCCCACTTAACGGATTATCTTAAACAAACCTTTTTTCATATGATATGAAATTATTGTTAAAACAACGCATTTCTTAAAGTAATAAGCACGAGAGATTCTGCAGATGCTGGGAATCCAGAGCAACATACACAAAATGCTGGAGGATCTCAGCAGGTCGGGCAGCGTCCATGGGAGTCGACGTTTCGGGCTGAGACCCTTCATCAGGACTCAGTAGTAACTCTTCTGCCTGATCATATTGCTTCTCTAGTTTTCCGGATCTCAGGCGTCGGCTGTCGCTGTTATTTCAGCTTTAAGTAGTTGCCAAAAAAACAAGACGACTTTGTCTGCGTATGCTGTATTTATTTGCGCGTATGGGTACGTGGTGAATTGTTGAAAATGTCCTGTTTTTAATCTATAATAAAATGTTAATTTATATTTCATCTTATATACAACTTCCATCCTCGGGTCCTATCATCTGGTAGTCATCAACTTGTTTCAAGTCATCAATTTCTGTTTTTAAAAAAATCACAATGTTGCATCGTTTTACTTTAAAACAATGAAAAAGTAGCAGTGTTTAGGTAAGCGGCTTTTCCAGCAAGAGAACAACGCTTTGGGGCTTTGTTAAAATGCATATGCTCCTTTTACATACATGTTCTGCTAGAAATTAATATTTTGAATCCTTTTTTTTCCACCGACAAGATCTCTCGAGGAAACGAAGCACCGAGTAGATCAGAAGGTCTGTTTGTGTGGTTTCACTGTTACTGTGCTTAATAGTGGTTTGCTTCGGGCGATTTCTGTTGGTTTGTGCCTCTTGCGGTTAATGAAAAAAGGGAATCTATAGAAAGGAGCTCTGTCTCCAGTGTGTCTACTTGCTCCTGAGCCAAACTTGCCTCTCCAGGGCTCGCATGCCAAGGCGTTTTGCGTGCCTCTGACAACTGGCTTAAACATTCCGCCCCAGGCACTAATACTTGGGCCTGTTAGTCATCGTCTACAATACACGGAATCCCTATAAAAGAACAGTTGTCTTGTTAACAAAAATCTGAAAGGCAACATCTTCCCCCCCCCCCCCATTCTATATCACACGTTTATTTCAGTAACAATGTTAAGATCCCCTCAAGAACTTTCGAACAGCTCTTATCCACATCAGTTAATCAATGTCTGGAGTTGCTTAGCTGTTCCAGACGACAGTGTGTTCGAACTAAACAAAAACTCCGTAGAAACGCCGAAGATTCATATGCTTTCTCAATATAATCCTTCGAATTGCGTTTTGGGGCAGATCTGGGTTTGGCTGTCGCGTTAACAATTTCAGCACGACTGCCTCAGACATGTTGCGATATTTTAAAAAAAATCCCATTATATGTTGAAGCCTGTTGAGCGCTTCACAGATCATATTCAGCATGTTCTCCCAGCTTCTAACCTGGATCTCGCCAAAAGTTACGTCATGAGTAATATTTATGGGATAAATTTATCCGGCGCCGGCTCTCCGGAGGGCGGAGCACGCTTTAATGTGGAGAATATGTCGTTGATTGATGAATGTCTGCGCTAAGGCACTGCCGTCGCGCACGTACTCATCTATAATCTGCAAAACAAGGAGCCGGTTGTAACAATCCCCTGTTTCGGCGCCTATGCTTTAATTGAGCAGTGAGCTACAGCCTTGTTTGCAGTTTGCAAGTTGTAATATTGCAAGCTTGCAGTTGAATATAGGGTATTATTTCCTAGTAAACAGCTAGTTGAGTTTATTGATATGGACGGCCATTATCACTGGGTGATTTTTTTTCGGTATCTCAATAAAACCACTCAACTAAAACAAAAACTTTCTTTTTATAAATTTGCTTGATTCAAGCGTTCGTGATTACAGTTGTAACAATAATAACATTTAAACAACATTTATTTAAATAATATATTTCTTTTCATTAAAACAACATTGTACTGACGTTGTTTTATAAAATAAATAAAGAAAATAGCATCCCCCAACCCCATCTATCAGTGGGAAAAAAAATCAGTAGCACATTTAACTCCTTGTACGAAACGCTTTAAATGCAGGGTTGAACCAATAGAAACATACCGCTGGTACAGTATATCAGATATTATTAGAACAGCTACGTAACACACAAAAAGTGGAAAAAACTATTATATTGTATTACAGCAATCAATCTAATGGATGCACATTCGTATTCAGGTAGTTCGGCACGAAAGAAGGCATTTATTTACAAATAATTTTCCATCGTCTACACTGCAAGCTGAATAACCATGATCGGCGTTTTAACAGCACGGACCCGACTCGTCATAAATACCACACAGTTAGTTCAAAAACATAGAAAATGAGGTCATTTGCAAAGGCACCAATTAATACAAACGTTATAAAGGATGGTACTGTAATGATTGTTCTTTTTTAAAAAAACTCATATTTTCTCTGTTTTAGAAAGTTTTAGGCAGCGTCTCGTTGAACCAGACGATATATGGTACGGTATCGTCGGGTCAGTACATTGTCCCTGCGCTTACAGAAGACTGGTGCTGAAGAATCGGGGTTGATTGAAAATGTGAAGCACTACTTGAACCCGGATACCAGGAGTAGTTTCCTAAGAAGGCCGCGGCCGGGCTGTTCTGTGTGCAGTTAATTCTCTGGTGTGGAGAATGGTCCCATGCTACCGAGGATGGCGGAGAACTGCAAGGCGGAGATTCCCTGGCACCGGGATTCTGTTCTTTGGGCATTTCTGCATTTTTCCACATTTTCTTGAATTTAGATCGGCGGTTCTGAAACCAAATTTTTACCTGTATAATTCAAAATTAAAATAAATTATAGAAACTACAATGCAAAAGATTACAACGTTTATAAAGCTCAACAATATATGTCCACGTCGCAATTAAGCTTAGAGAAACGTTGGGTAAGTTTTTTTTTGTTTTTAAAGTTTAGCGTGTGGAACCGTAACGGGCATATTAAATATAGACGTTCTCTCGGAGCGTTCTCCTTGCTGCCGTTTTACCTGAGTCTGTGTAAGGCCCATGGACGCAGCCAGCTCGGCCCTTTCCGGCAAAGCCAAATACTGGGTCTTCTGGAACCGCCTTTGCAAAGCTGCCAGTTGAAAGCTGGAGTAAATTGTTCGGGGCTTTCGAACTTTCTTTGGTTTTCCATTGACTATTCTTATTTCAGGCTCGCACTCTTCTTTTTCTGGAGAAAAAAAATCGCAATTATTTTCTAAAACAAAACGGGAAAAAAATTGCTGGCTAAATCCCCAGCACGCTATATGGAAAGAGAAACGGTTAATGTTCTGTGTCTGCCATCTTCCATCAGGATTGGTTTTATTTTTGATCAATAATTATTTTCTAATTGTTAATCAAATCTAATTGCCGATAACAGAAACATTTACATTCGTAAACATCCGCATTGTTTTGGTTAAATATAACTATCTTCTAACGTCAATCAAATTAAACTCTACGTCTTCACAACTTGCGAAAAGTTCGTGTTACTATAGCAGTCAATCAAGTGATTGAATTCGATATCTTACCTATATCAGTATTTACCGGCGAATTACTTGTACCAAAGGAAGTGTAGGTATTGTAACAATTTGTGTAACTGATTTCATAGGATTTGGCACTATACGAAAGATTGTTCATGTTACCAACGTGAAGCTGATAGGAGTTAAGCTGTCCATAAGGCGACCCAGTGCAGGGGACGTGCTGCTGCCCATTGTAATAGCTGCTGTCAGTTGCAGTAGACACTGGCAACGTTGGAGATTCCTGGGAGTGGGACTTGTGCATGTTGTGATAACTCGAGGTAATTTGGTTCGAATGCATATCTGCAGCAAGACTGTCAAATACTCCGGTCATTTTTTTTTTAAAAAAAAAGAAAAATATATTTCAGAAATGCAAAGTTACAAACGTCAGCTCAGAAAAACTTCAGTGCTGATCCAGAAACCATGTTATTATGGTTCTGTCCGAACGAGCTGCGCGGCGCTCATGCTCGACAATTGCCCTCGCCCTCAGGGACTCCGGCGTTAAAGACACGTCACGTGCAGCGGTCGTCACGCCGCTGGGCCGCGGCCGATAGGCTGGCGCGACGGCGGCCGTGACGCGGCCGTGACGCGGCCGATCCGCTGGCGGCGCGGGGGCGGAGCGGGAGGGCTGGCGCTGATGCGCTGGGAATCTCTCCGGCCACCACAATCACCCGCTTTGTCCTCCCTGGGTATCCTCGAAACGAAACAAATAAACACCAATAAATGAGGGCGCATGTTTGATTAAATAGGAAGAGCCCATTTCCCTTCGCAGAGGTCAGCATCCGGGGGCAGAGATTTAAAGGAACTGGTAGGATTAGAATGAAGATAGGGGGGATTTTAAAATCACCCCCGTGGGTGGCAAGGAGGCTGGAATTCACTACTGATAGAGAGGCAAAAACCCTCGGCACATTAAAAAGTACTTATATGAGGGTTGGAAGGTCGTGTTCGGCTGCGTGCTCCACTAGCACAGGTCCGATGGGCCGAAGGCTGGCTTTATGTGGTATAATTATTTATATGACTCAAAAATTCTTATTTATTCTGTTCCCACAGAACATCCAACCAATTTTCAAATCTGATTATAAACTTTATATCCTGGTGAAGGACTCTGAAGTGAAATATTTCTTTATCCCTGAATGCTACCTAATCGGCATAGCTTGTTTTCTCCCCCTCTCTCTTTATCATACTCCGGTTTTATTTCAGATTTCCAGTATCTGTTGATTTCTCTTTACATTTCTCAATGTAAAAGACTCTTAGAAACTCAGCATGTCAGTCAGTAATAGGAAGATCGTTTCAGTTGATGTCCCTTCATATACTATTTAACTTCATGCTAAATGAATGCAGTGGGGCAGCTGTATAAGGGTAAAAATGAAATAAACTTACACACAATTGAACTAATCGGGAAATTCAGCAGTTGTATAAAATTTCATTGCCTTGCTTACAGGGATTGGCATTGACCTATTGCGGGAAATGAAACAGGAAGCGCTCCAGTTGCTTTTGCCTTGTGCTGCCACCTCGTGGCGCTCAGTTTGTTATTCTGACCGCGCGACTTTTCCCAGCTGTTGACAACATCGAGTTGGAAACGAGATCTTTTAAAAACTTGAGATAGTTCATATTGTTATGTATTTTAATAGGTCGACCTTTTATAAATGAAGGTTAATACCTCAGGTAAGTGAGAGCCTTTTGTTGTCTAGATGGCATTACAGTACGATAAAATTGCCGATGTTTTGAAGTTGAATTGGTTTCTTCAGAGGCCTTTAGAACCTTAAGAGGGTTTGAAGTTTAAAAAATACACATGACACTGTTTAGTCTGTGATGGTACCTTAAAAGAGTTAAAATTTGAAGTGTCTTCCATTGAAGTGGAAAAGAATGTTAGAAACATAGTTATTTTAAACGACTTATAAAAGCAACCGTGGTAGTACCACAAATTATTTACAAGAATATTCTTGTTCACTCCAATATAACAAATCCAATTAAATTTAAATACACATTCTGATCCATGTTATTCAAGTATACCAAGATACTTCTAGTAGGTTAACAGATCGGCACAATATCATTGAACTATGTTCAATGTAAAATACTTCACAGAGATTTTAGTCAACAGTATGTATGTATTATGGATAGCCCCTGTGTAAATTTAAACAAAAATAATCATTTCTGGGTGTGATAAAGTCAAACTAAACTAGATAACAACCAGTTTTCTTATCTATGTAAGACCATATCAAAATCTCTATTTAGGATTGGTATCAGTAAAATTGTACCTGATTTAAGGTTGTGTTCAAAGCTTTGCCAGAAATTTGAATTCAAAATTATCTACTATGCCAGTTTCCTGTAACATTCAAAGAAGCAGAACCGCTTAAAATGAAATAATTTTGTAGTCCATTAGGACCTTGTCCTCTCCCCACCCTCTTCCTGTAGCTAAGCAGATATTTAGTACTCTCCCAACTTCTCCTTTTTTTCTTTTTTAATAGCAGAATTGGGTCATTTGGTCCATCGAGTCTGCTCTGCCATTCCATCATGGCTGAACCATTTTCCCCTCACCCCAATCTCCTGCCTTTCCCCCATTTCTTTTCATGCCCTGACCAATCATGTATCTATCAACCACTGCCTTCAACATACAGTACATAAAGACTTGACCTCCACAGCTGCCGTTGGCAATACGTTCCAAAAATTTACCACTCTCTGGCTAAAGAAATTCCACTTCATCTCCATTCTAAAAGGACACCCCTCTATTCTGAAGCTCTGTCCTCTGGCCTTAGACTCTCTCACCATAGGAGACATCCCCTCCACATCCACTCCATCAAGGCCTTTCACCATTTGATTGGTTTCAATTAGGTCACCCCTCACTCTTCTGAATTCTAGTGAATACAGACCCAGAGGCATCAGACGCTCTTCATATGATGAGCCATTTAATCCTGGAATCATTTTCGGAAACCTCCTTTGAACCCTCTCCAGTTCCAGCACAACTTTTCTAAGATAAAAGGCCCAAAACTGCTCACAATCCTCCAAGTGAGGCATCACCACTGCTTTATAAAGTCTCAACATTACACCCTTGCTTTTGTATTCTAGCCTTCCTGAAATGAATTCTAGCATCACATTTGCCTTCCTCACCACAGACTCAATCTGCAAATTAATCTTTAGGGAATCCTGCACAAGGATTGCCAAGTCCCTTTCTGCCTATCTTTTACCATTTAGAAAATAGTCAACCCTTTCATTTCTTTTACCCATGCACATGACCATACACTTACGGGCACTGTATTCCATCTGCCGCTTCTTTGCCAATTCCCCCAATCTAACTAAGTCCTTCTGTAGTCTCTCTACTTCCTCAAAACTACCTGCCCCTCCACCTATCTTTGTATTTACAAACTTTGCAATAAAACCATCAATTCTGTCATCCAAGCATTGACGCATAACGTAAAAAAAATTGGTCCCAACACAGACCCCTGTGGAACACCATTAGCCACTGGAAGCCAAGCAGAAAAGGCTCCCTTTATCCCCATTCTTGCCTCCTGCCAATCAGCCACTGCTTTATCCATGCTAGAATCTTTCCTGTAATACCATGGGCTCATAACTTGTTAAGCAGCCTCATATGTAGCACCTTGTCAAAGGCCTTCTGAAAATGCAAGTACACAACATCAACCAATTCTCCTTTGTCTATCCTCTTGTTATTTCTTCAAAGAATTCCAAAAGATTTGTCAAGCAAGATTTTCTCTTGAAGAAACTATTTTATCATGTGCCTGCAATTACCCCGAATCAACATCCTTAACAATCGGCTCCAGTATCTTCCCAACCACTGAGATCAGATTGACTGCCTATAGTTTCCTTTCTTCTGCCTCTCTCCCTTCTTGAAGAGTGGAGTGATACTTACAATGTTCCTATCTTCCGGAACCATTCCAGAATCTAGTGATTCTGCAAAAGATCATTACTAATGCCTCCACAACTTCTTCAGCCACCTCTTTCAGAACCCTGGGGTGTACACCATCTGGTCCAGGTGACTTATCTACCTTCAGATCTTTCACTTTCCTGGAAACCTTCTCCCTTGTTATGGTAACTTCACACACTTCATAACCCGTGACACCTGGAACTTCCACCACACTGCTCGTGTCTTCCACTGTGGAGACTGATGCAAAATACTGATTCAATTCGTCTGCCAGTTCCTTGTTCTCCCATTACCACCTCTGCAGCATCACTTTCCAGCTTTCTGATATACACTCTTGCCTTTCTTTTACATTTTATGTATTTGAAGAAACTTTTTGTATCCTCTTTAATATTATTGGCTAGCTTGTTTTTGTATTCTATCTTTACATCTGTAATGATTTTTTTTTAGATGCCTTCTGTTGGTTTTTTAAAGGGTTCCCAATCCGCTAACTTCCCACTATTCTTTGCTTTATTCTATGCCCTGTCTTTGGCTTTTACGTTGGATTTGACTTCCCTTGTTAGCCACTGTTGTGTCATCTTGCCTTAAGATTACTTCTTCCTCTTTGGGATGTATATATCCCGTGCCTTCCAAACTGCTTCCAGAAATTCCAGCCATTGCTGCTCTGCTGTCATCTCTGCCAGTGTGCTTTTCCAATCAGTTCTGGCCAACTCCTCTCTCATGCCTCTGTAATTCCCTTTACTCCACTGTAATACTGATATATCTGAATTTAGCTTCTCCTTCTTAAATTTCAGGTGAATTCTATCATGAACACTGGCCCCTAAAAGTTCTTTTACTTGAAGCTCGCTAATCAATTACACTTCATTGCACAACGCTCAAGTCATGAGCGACTCTAAAAAGCCATTTCATAGGAATTCTAGAAATTCCCTCTCTTGGGGTCCAGCACCAGCTTGCTTTTCCCAATCTACCAATATTTTCCCAATATTGAAATCCCCCATGTCTATTGTAACATTGCCCTTTTAGCATGCATATTTTATCTTCTGTTGTAATTTGTAGACCATATCCTTTGTGTTGTTTCGGGGTCTATATACAGCTCCCATCTGGTCTTTTCACCCTTGCAGTCCCTTAACTCTATCCACAATGATTCAATACCTTCTGACTCTATCTGACCTCTTTCTGATGCAGCCCACTCTGCCTTCCTGCCTGTCCTTTTGATACTATGTGTATCCTTGGGCATTAAGTTCCCAGCTATAATCTTCTTTCAGTGATGCCAATCTGTAAACGCGCTATAGGTTCATCAACCTTATTATTATATACTGCCCGCATTCAAATGTAACACCTTCACGCTTTTTGATATTGTATGCCCTTTACATTGCAACTCATTCAATTGACTGCAATTTTGCCCTGATGAGCCTCTCCTTGCTAGGGGTCTCACTACATGTTGCCTTTGTTTATAAGTGAACTACCTCATCCTCAGCAATATCACCTTGGTTCCCATCCCCCTGCCAGATTAGTTTAAACCCTCCTGAACATCTCTAGCCAACCTGCCCACAAGGATATTGGATCCCCTCAGGTTCAGGTGTAACCCACCCATTTTGTACAGGTTTTACCTTCCCCTGAAGAGATCCCAATGATCCAGAAATCTGAACCCCTGCCAGTTCCTCAGGCATGAATTCACCTGCCAGATCATCCTCATCTTACCCTCACTGGTGTGTGGCATGGGCAACAGTCCAGAGATTACTACCCTGGAGGTCCTGTCTTTCAGCTTTCTATCTAGCTCCCTAAAGTCTCTCTTCAGGACCTCCTCACCTTGTCCACCCATGACATTTGTGCCAATGTGCACCAAGGCTTATGGCTGCTCACCCTTGCCCTTGAGAATGCCATGGACCTGATCTGAGACATCCCTGATCCTGGCACCTGGGAGACAACATACGATCTGGGTGTCTCAACCATACCCACAGAATTTTGTCTTTGTTCTTCTAACTATGGACTCTCCTATCAACACAGCAGCGCTCTTCATCTCTCTGCTCTGGCACCAGACCCAGTGCCAGAGACCCAGTCACTGTGGCTCCCCCTGATAGGTTGTCCCCCTTGTCACCAACTAATTTAGGGTCTTCAAACTCCACATCCGGAATAGGATTTCAGCCTGAATGAAGATGATTCGAGGCTGTCCCTTTCCCCTCAACAAGCTATCAGCTTGTAAATTAAAGGCACGTACTCCCAATATGTCAATTGTATCATAATGGAAATTTGTGAATCAAACATCCATAAGGCAAGAAAACAATAATTTGCATTTATAGGACACCTTTTGTAGTATAATCATACAAATGTTTTCACATTCATGTGTACAGGACCCAGATGTTTGCAGCGTTCATTTGTATTCTCAGCTACTTAGTCAAGGTTCAAGCCATAGAGGTGTCAGGAAATGGTCATCTCTAGTTAGAGAGTCTAATCACTTCTTTTTAATATACAGTGGCATTTTCATTGTCAAATTTAATTCAGTTCGAATAAACTCCTCTGGCTTCCAGCTAGGTACAGATGTCAGTTTTAACCAACGTTTTGATGTTAAACGTGTATACCCCTATTTTCCGTCCCTCCTGATTGATTTCTCCTCATCCAATCAGTTTTCTGTCTTGCAACCTTGTTTACAATTGAGTTCCAGTTCTTACTTAGAATGAGACCTTCATCTGTGTTAAAACTCTTTTCCTCTAGTTTTATCTCAATGGTTTCCTTAACAACATGGTCCCAAAAACCATTGCTGCGGCACAGTAGTTTTGTACCTTTGAAGTCAATCCAATGGCCATTGTGAATGGAATGTTCTGCTACCGCCGAATTCTCCGGGTAACCCATACGGATACACCTCCTGTCCTCCTGGATGCGTGTTTCCACCGTGTGAGCTGTCTGGCCAATAGACACTGCTGTGCAATTGTCATTTAGCCATACATGAGTACCCATAAATACAACATCACTCCAGGACCAAGGTGTAAAACACAGTACTAACAGTCACACACAGCACAAAGCACACATCACACATTCAAGATAGCAAGCACATAAAGATATCGGTAAGATACAGCCACGCATAAGGAAGTCCAAACCTGAGCCATGAATGCCGCAGAAATTGTCAGTTGACCACAATACAGCTTATTTTCTGCTGAGCAGATACTGGAGGAGGGGCAGCACTAAGTCCAGCCTGGACAGCACGCCACACTGCCCCAGTGGAAGTCTGGCTCTGACGCCTCTCTTCTGGTGGCTGTATACAGGCAACACTGCATCTGGAGGCTTAGTCCACGCACAAATAGGATATCAGTAAAATACAACCATGCAAAAATAATTATATAGTCCAGACACTGATTCCATGAATGCCATAGTAATCTGCAGTCAACCACAATACAGGTCACCCCATCAATATTCCTGGAGTTACTATTGACCAGAAATGTAATTATTATGTTACAGTGTCTATAAAAAGTACTCACCACCCCCCACCCTTGGAGGTTTTCATGTTTTATTGTTTTACAGCACTGAATTGCAGTGGATTTAATTTGGTTTTTTTGACAGTGATCAATAGGAAAAGACTTCCGTGTCAAAGTGAGAACTGATCTCTACAAAGTTATCTAAATAAATTACAAATATAAAGCACAAAATAATTGATTGCACAAGTATTCACCCCCTTCGAGTCAGTATTTAGTAGATGCACCTTTGGCAGCAATTACATCATAGAGTCTGTGTGGACAGGTCTCTATCAGCTTTGCACATCTGGACACTGCAACTTTTCCCCATTCTTCTTTACAGAACTCCTCAGGCTCTGTCAGGTTGCATGAAGATCGTGAATGAACAGCACTTTTCAAGTCCAGCCACAAATTCTCAATTGGATTGAGGTCTGGTCTCTGACTTGGGAATTAACTGTTGTTTTTAAACCATTCCTGTGTAGCTTTGGCTTTATACTTGGGGTCATTGTCTTGCTGGAAAACAAAACTTCTCACAAGTCACAGTTCTCTTGCAGACTGAGTCAGGTTTTCCTCCAGGATTTCTCTGTACTTTGCATTCATTTTACCCTCTACCTTAACAAGTCTTCCTGGGCCTGCTGCAGTGAAGCATCCCCACAGCATGGTGCCGCCACCACCATGCTTCACGGTAGGGATGGTGTATTTTTGATGATGTGTGGTGTTTGGCTTATGCCAAACATAGCATTTAGTCTGATGGTCAAAAAGCTCAATTTTGATTTCATCAGACCATAGAACCTTCTTCCAGCTGATTTCAGAGTCTCCCACATGTCTTCTGGTAAAATTTAGCTGAGATTCCATGTGAGTTTTTTTCAACAGTGCCACTCTCCCATAAAGCTACAACAGGTGAAGCACCCGGGCAACAGTTGTATGCACAGTCTCTCCCATCTCAGCCACTGAATCTTGTAACTCCTCCAGAGCTGTCATAGATCTCTTGGTGGCCTCCCTCACTACTGTAGTCCCCTCTTTTGACGGTCAATCAGTGTTTGATGATGGTCTGCTCTAGGCAGATTTACAGCTGTCCTATATTCTTCACATTTCATGATGATTGATTTAATTGTACTTCAAAATATATTCAGTGACTTGGAAATTTTCTTGTATCCATCTCCTGACTTGTGCTTTTCAATAACCTTTTCACAGAGTTGCTTGGAGTGTTCTTTTGTCCTCATGGTGTAGTTTTTGTCAGGATACTGACTCACCAGCAAATAGACTTTCCAGATACAGGTGTATCTTTACTACAATCAATTGAAACTCCTTGACTGCACACGACTCCAAAAACAGATCTTAATTTAACTAATTATGTGACTTCTAAAACCAATTGTCTGCACCATTGATAATTTTGTGTGTCATATTAAGGGGGGGGGGTTGAATATTTATGCAATCAATTATTTTGTCTTTTATAGTTGTAATTAATTTAGGTCACTTTAGAGAAATCTGTTTTCAGTTTGACACGAAAGAATCATTTTGAATGAATGAACAAATGAATGAATATCATTATTGTCATTATACATAGATACAATGAAACTCTGTTTAGCTTCCTCTCAGGCAATTAAATAAAGTGGTAGATAAAAACAAGACAGTAATAGAAAAACAATATTAAATAGATAAGTAGCAGAAAATAAGTTTCAGCAGCACCAGAATATCACAGTAATGCACAAAGTGCTGTTAGTGCAAGTATTTGAGTCCTTGTGTGTGCTCACAGTTTCAGTCGTCGTTCTGTGGAAGTGATGTGATGGAGGCCACAGCTCTGGGGTAGAACCTGTTCCTCAGTCTATTTGTTCTGGCTTTTAGTGTCCTGAACCTTTTTCTGGATGAAAGTGGGTCAAACAGGGAGTGGCCGGGGTGTGCGGTGTCTCTGGTTATGCTGATTGCTTTCCTCCTGAGTCTGCTGGAATAGATGGTGTCCAGTCCTGGGAGCTCCATCCTGACAATTCGCTGGGCTGCCTTCACCACACGATGCAGGTCTTGTCGCTCAGCGGCTGTGCAGCTGGCACACCACACGGTGGCGCTGTTGGTCAGGATGGTTTCAATTGTGCTTCTGTAGAAGTTAAGCAACAGCTTTTGTGGGAGTTTGTCCCGTTTCAGCTTTCTGAGGAAGAAGAGTCTTTGTTGTCTTTTTTTTACAAACAGCGAGGTGTTGGTGGTCCATGTCAGCCAGGTGTTGGTGGTCCATGTCAGCCAGGTGTTGGTGGTCCATGTCAGCCAGGTGTTGGTGGTCCATGTCAGCGAGGTGTTGCTGGTCCATGTCAGCCAGGTGTTGGTGGTCCATGTCAGTGAGGTGTTGGTGGTCTATGTCAGCCAGGTGTTGGTGGTCCATGTCAGCCAGGTGTTGGTGGTCCATGTCAGCGAGGTGTTGCTGGTCCATGTCAGCCAGGTGTTGCTGGTCCATGTCAGTGAGGTGTTGGTGGTCCATGTCAGCCAGGTGTTGGTGGTCCATGTCAGCCAGGTGTTGGTGGTCCATGTCAGTGAGGTGTTGCTGGTCCATGTCAGCCAGGTGTTGGTGGTCCGTGTCAGCGAGGTGTTGGTGGTCCGTGTCAGCCAGGTGTTGGTGGTCCACGTCAGCGAGGTGTTGCTGGTCCACGTCAGCGAGGTGTCGCTGGTCCATGTCAGTGAGGTGTCGCTGGTCCATGTCAGCCAGGTGTCGCTGGTCCATGTCAGCCAGGTGTCGCTGGTCCATGTCAGTGAGGTGTCGGTGGTCCATGTCAGTGAGGTGTCGCTGGTCCATGTCAGCCAGGTGTCGCTGGTCCATGTCAGTGAGGTGTTGGTGGTCCATGTCAGTGAGGTGTTGGTGGTCCATGTCAGCGAGGTGTTGGTGGTCCATGTCAGCGAGGTGTCGGCGGTCCATGTCAGCGAGGTGTTGGTGGTCCATGTCAGCGAGGTGTTGGTGGTCCATGTCAGCGAGGTGTTGGTGGTCCATGTCAGCGAGGTGTTGGTCATCCATGTCAGCGAGGTGTTGGTGGTCCATGTCAGCCAGGTGTTGATGGTCCATGTCAGTGAGGTGTTGCTGGTCCATGTCAGCGAGGTGTTGCTGGTCCATGTCAGTGAGGTGTTGCTGGTCCATGTCAGCCAGGTGTCGCTGGTCCACGTCAGCCAGGTGTCGCTGGTCCATGTCAGTGAGGTGTTGGTGGTCTATGTCAGCCAGGTGTTGGTGGTCCATGTCAGCCAGGTGTTGGTGGTCCATGTCAGCGAGGTGTTGGCGGTCCATGTCAGCCAGGTGTTGGTGGTCCGTGTCAGTGAGGTGTTGGTGGTCCGTGTCAGCGAGGTGTTGGCGGTCCATGTCAGCCAGGTGTTGGTGGTCCGTGTCAGCGAGGTGTTGGTGGTCCATGTCAGCGAGGTGTTGGCGGTCCATGTCAGCGAGGTGTTTGCGGTCCATGTCAGCGAGGTGTCGCTGGTCCATGTCAGCGAGGTGTTGCTGGTCCATGTCAGGGAGGTGTCGCTGGTCCATGTCAGTGAGGTGTCGCTGGTCCACGTCAGCCAGGTGTCGCTGGTCCATGTCAGCCAGGTGTCGCTGGTCCATGTCAGCCAGGTGTCGCTGGTCCATGTCAGCGAGGTGTCGCTGGTCCACGTCAGCCAGGTGTCGCTGGTCCACGTCAGCCAGGTGTCGCTGGTCCATGTCAGCCAGGTGTTGGTGGTCCACGTCAGCCAGGTGTTGCTGGTCCACGTCAGCCAGGTGTTGGTCGTCCATGTCAGCGAGGTGTTGGTCGTCCATGTCAGCGAGGTGTTGCTGGTCCATGTCAGCGAGGTGTTGCTGGTCCATGTCAGTGAGGTGTTGCTGGTCCATGTCAGCGAGGTGTTGGTGGTCCATGTCAGCGAGGTGTTGGTGGTCCATGTCAGCCAGGTGTCGCTGGTCCATGTCAGTGAGGTGTCGGTGGTCCATGTCAGCCAGGTGTCGCTGGTCCATGTCAGTGAGGTGTCGGTGGTCCATGTCAGCCAGGTGTCGCTGGTCCATGTCAGTGAGGTGTCGCTGGTCCATGTCAGTGAGGTGTCGGTGGTCCATGTCAGCCAGGTGTCGGTGGTCCATGTCAGCGAGGTGTCGGTGGTCCATGTCAGCGAGGTGTTGGCGGTCCATGTCAGCGAGGTGTTGGCGGTCCATGTCAGTGAGGTGTTGCTGGTCCATGTCAGTGAGGTGTCGGTGGTCCATGTCAGTGAGGAGTTGGTGGTCCATGTCAGTGAGGAGTTGGTGGTCCATGTCAGCGAGGAGTTGGTGGTCCATGTCAGTGAGGAGTTGGTGGTCCATCTCAGCGAGGTGTTGGTGGTCCATGTCAGTGAGGAGTTGGTGGTCCATCTCAGCGAGGTGTTGGTCGTCCATGGCAGCGAGGTGTTGGTGGTCCATGGCAGCGAGGTGTTGGTGGTCCACGTCAGCGAGGTGTTGGTGGTCCACGGCAGCGAGGTGTTGGCGGTCCACGGCAGCGAGGTGTTGGTGGTCCATGTCAGCGAGGTGCTGGAGGTCCATGTCAGCGAGGTGTTGGTGGTCCGTGTCAGCGAGGTGTTGGTGGTCCATGTCAGCGAGGTGCTGGTGGTCCATGTCAGCGAGGTGTTGGTGGTCCATGTCAGCTGTTTTGACAACATAACTCCAAGGAGCTTTAGGTTTTCCACACTCTCCACTACCTCTCCATGTATATGTACTCTGTCCTTTGATCTCCTGAAGTCAATGATCATCTCTTTTGTTTTAGAAGTGTTAAGGACCAGGTCGTTGTGCTTAAACCATTCTGTCAGATGATCCACCTTGAGCCTGTAGGCTGTTTCATCCTCGTATGAGATCAGGCCAACCACTGTGGTATCGTCCGCAAATTTAACTATGGAGTTGGAGGTCTAGGTGGGGTATCTGTTGATCAGTGTCAAAAATGCCAACTTAAATCCACTGTGATTCAATGTTGTAAAACCAAATTGCTGAAGGGAAATAACTTTTCTTGAACCTTGTGATGTGGGGCTTCAGGTTTCTGTACCTCCTGCCCAATTTAAAGTAGTTGGTAAAGAAAGAGCAGGGGTAAAAAAAAGATATTTATTCACTCAGATGCTTCTTAAGATCTGCAGTGCAGTATCTTAAAGAGTGATAGAAGAACACTAATTCACAGAATCACAGCAATTAAATTATTTGGTTCATTGATGTCAGAATAATCCTTCTCCTCACAGTGCTGCAAGTACATTCCTTTCCTTTCAGATACCTTCTCGGTTCTCTGAAGTCTATAACTGAAACTGCTTCTGCTGGCAGCAGTGCATTCCAGGCCTGGCTATCTACTGTGTAAAATACTTCTTCCACTTGTCACTTTTGGTTCTTTTGCCAGTCATCAAGTAAAATGTAGATGAAATCCTGTGGTCAGCTGAAACTGCGGTGATTCATTCTTCTTCCTGATGGAGTCGAGGTCAGCTTTATTGTCAATACGTACAAGTTCAGAACCAGAATCAGGGTTAATATCACTGGCAGGTGTCGTGAAATTTGTTAACTTAGTGGCAGCAGGATCCTGGAGGTGACTTTCCCTATGGTGGGCAGCAGGATCCTGGAGGTGCCTTTCCCCGTGGTGGGCAGCAGGATCCTGGAGGTGACTTTCCCCGTGGTGGGCAGCAGGATCCTGGAGGTGACTTTCCCCGTGGTGGGCAGCAGGATCCTGGAGTTGACTTTCCCCGTGGTGGGCAGCAGGATCCTGGAGGTGACTTTCCCCGTGGTGGGCAGCAGGATCCTGGAGGTGACTTTCCCCTGTGATGGGCAGCAGGATCCTGGAGGTGACTTTCCCCTATGGTGAGCAGCAGGATCCTGGAGGTGACTTTCCCTATGGTGGGCAGCAGGATCCTGGAGGTGACTTTCCCCTGTGATGGGCAGCAGGATCCTGGAGGTGACTTTCCCTATGGTGGGCAGCAGGATCCTGGAGGTGACTTTCCCTGTGGTGGGCAGCAGGATCCTGGAGTTGACTTTCCCCTGTGATGGGCAGCAGGATCCTGGAGGTGACTTTCCCTGTGGTGGGCAGCAGGATCCTGGAGGTGACTTTCCCTGTGGTGGGCAGCAGGATCCTGGAGTTGACTTTCCCTATGGTGGGCAGCAGGATCCTGGAGTTGACTTTCCCCGTGGTGGGCAGCAGGATCCTGGAGTTGACTTTCCCTATGGTGGGCAGCAGGATCCTGGAGGTGACTTTCCCTATGGTGGGCAGCAGGATCCTGGAGTTGACTTTCCCCGTGGTGGGCAGCAGGATCCTGGAGTTGACTTTCCCCGTGGTGGGCAGCAGGATCCTGGAGGTGACTTTCCCTATGGTGGGCAGCAGGATCCTGGAGTTGACATTCCCCGTGGTGGGCAGCAGGATCCTGGAGGTGACTTTCCCCGTGGTGGGCAGCAGGATCCTGGAGGTGACTTTCCCCGTGGTGGGCAGCAGGATCCTGGAGGTGACTTTCCCCTGTGATGGGCAGCAGGATCCTGGAGTTGACTTTCCCCTGTGATGGGCAGCAGGATCCTGGAGGTGACTTTCCCCGTGGTGGGCAGCAGGATCCTGGAGGTGACTTTCCCCGTGGTGGGCAGCAGGATCCTGGAGGTGACTTTCCCCGTGGTGGGCAGCAGGATCCTGGAGGTGACTTTCCCCGTGGTGGGCAGCAGGATCCTGGAGGTGACTTTCCCCTATGGTGGGCAGCAGGATCCTGGAGGTGACTTTCCCCTGTGGTGGGCAGCAGGATCCTGGAGGTGACTTTCCCCTGTGGTGGGCAGCAGGATCCTGGAGGTGACTTTCCCCTATGGTGGGCAGCAGGATCCTGGAGTTGACTTTCCCCGTGGTGGGCAGCAGGATCCTGGAGGTGACTTTCCCCGTGGTGGGCAGCAGGATCCTGGAGGTGACTTTCCCCTGTGGTGGGCAGCAGGATCCTGGAGTTGGCTTTCCCCTGTGGTGGGCAGCAGGATCCTGGAGGTGACTTTCCCCTGTGGTGGGCAGCAGGATCCTGGAGGTGACTTTCCCCTATGGTGGGCAGCAGGATCCTGGAGTTGACTTTCCCCGTGGTGGGCAGCAGGATCCTGGAGGTGACTTTCCCCTGTGGTGGGCAGCAGGATCCTGGAGGTGACTTTCCCCATGGTGGGCAGCAGGATCCTGGAGGTGACTTTCCCCGTGGTGGGCAGCAGGATCCTGGAGGTGACTTTCCCCGTGGTGGGCAGCAGGATCCTGGAGGTGACTTTCCCCGTGGTGGGGAGCAGGATCCTGGAGGTGACTTTCCCCGTGGTGGGCAGCAGGATCCTGGAGTTGACTTTCCCCTGTGGTGGGCAGCAGGATCCTGGAGGTGACTTTCCCCATGGTGGGCAGCAGGATCCTGGAGTTGACTTTCCCCGTGGTGGGCAGCAGGATCCTGGAGTTGACTTTTCCCCGTGGTGGGCAGCAGGATCCTGGAGTTGACTTTCCCCTGTGGTGGGCAGCAGGATCCTGGAGGTGACTTTCCCCAATGGTGGGCAGCAGGATCCTGGAGTTGACTTTCCCCGTGGTGGGCAGCAGGATCCTGGAGGTGACTTTCCCTGTGGTGGGCAGCAGGATCCTGGAGGTGACTTTCCCTGTGGTGGGCAGCAGGATCCTGGAGGTGACTTTCCCCATGGTGGGCAGCAGGATCCTGGAGGTGACTTTCCCCGTGGTGGGCAGCAGGAATCCTGGAGGTGACTTTCCCCGTGGTGGGCAGCAGGATCCTGGAGGTGACTTTCCCCGTGGTGGGCAGCAGGATCCTGGGGAGGTGACTTTCCCCGTGGTGGGCAGCAGGTTCCTGGAGGTGACTTTCCCCTATGGTGGGCAGCAGATCCTGGAGGTGACTTTCCCCTGTGGTGGGCAGCAGGATCCTGGAGTTGACTTTCCCCTGTGGTGGGCAGCAGGATCCTGGAGGTGACTTTCCCCTATGGTGGGCAGCAGGATCCTTGGAGGTGACTTTTTCCTATGGTGGGCAGCAGGATCCTGGAGGTGACTTTCCCCGTGGTGGGCAGCAGGATCCTGGAGGTGACTTTCCCTGTGGTGGGCAGCAGGATCTGGAGGTGACTTTCCCTGTGGTGGGCAGCAGGATCCTGGAGGTGACTTTCCTCCCGTGGTGGGCAGCAGGATCCTGGAGTTGACTTTCCCCTGTGATGGGCAGCAGGATCCTGGAGGTGAGCTTTCCCCTATGGTGGGCAGCAGGATCCTGGAGGTGACTTTCCCTTTGGTGGGCAGCAGGATCCTGGAGGTGACTTTCCCTTTGGTGGGCAGCAGGATCCTGGAGGTGACTTTCCCCGTGGTGGGCAGCAGGATCCTGGAGGTGACTTTCCCCGTGGTGGGCAGCAGATCCTGGAGGTGACTTTCCCCGTGGTGGGCAGCAGGATCCTGGAGGTGACTTTCCCCGTGGTGGGCAGCAGGATCCTGGAGGTGACTTTCCCCTATGGTGGGCAGCAGGATCCTGGAGGTGGACTTTTCCTATGGTGGGCAGCAGGATCCTGGAGGTGACTTTCCCCGTGGTGGGCAGCAGGATCCTGGAGGTGACTTTCCCTGTGGTGGGCAGCAGGATCCTGGAGGTGACTTTCCCTGTGGTGGGCAGCAGGATCCTGGAGGTGACTTTTCCCCATGGTGGGCAGCAGGATCCTGGAGGTGACTTTCCCCCGTGGTGGGGCAGCAGGATCCTGGAGGTGACTTTCCCCGTGGTGGGCAGCAGGATCCTGGAGGTGACTTTCCCTATGGTGGGCAGCAGGATCCTGGAGGTGCCTTTCCCCGTGGTGGGCAGCAGGATCCTGGAGGTGACTTTCCCCATGGTGGGCAAGCAGGATCCTGGAGGTGACTTTCCCCGTGGTGGGCAGCAGGATCCTGGAGGTGACTTTCCCCGTGGTGGGCAGCAGGATCCTGGAGGTGGACTTTCCCCGTGGGTGGCAGCAGGATCCTGGAGGTGACTTTCCCCGTGGTGGGCAGCAGGATCCTGGAGGTGACTTTCCCTATGGTGGGCAGCAGGATTCCTGGAAGGTGACTTTCCCCATGGTGGGCAGCAAGGATCCTGGAGTTGACTTTCCCCGTGGTGGGCAGCAGGATCCTGGAGGTGACTTTCCCCGTGGTGGGCAGCAGGATCCTGGAGGTGACTTTCCCTGTGGTGGGCAGCAGGATCCTGGAGGTGACTTTCCCCGTGGTGGGGCAGCAGGATCCTGGAGGTGACTTTCCCCGTGGTGGGCAGGCAGGATCCTGGAGGTGACTTTCCCCCGTGGTGGGCAGCAGGATCCTGGAGGTGACTTTCCCCATGGTGGGCAGCAGGATCCTGGAGGTGACTTTCCCCGTGGTGGGCAGCAGGATCCTGGAGGTGACTTTCCCCGTGGTGGGCAGCAGGATCCTGGAGGTGGACTTTCCCTGTGGTGGGCAGCAGGATCCCTGGAGGTGACTTTCCCCATGGTGGGCAGCAGGATCCTGGAGGTGACTTTCCCCGTGGTGGGCAGCAGGATCCTGGAGGTGGACTTTCCCCGTGGTGGGCAGCAGGATCCTGGAGGTGACTTTCCCCGTGGTGGGCAGCAGGATCCTGGAGGTGACTTTCCCCGTGGTGGGCAGCAGGATCCTGGAGGTGACTTTCCCCGTGGTGGGCAGCAGGATCCTGGAGGTTGACTTTCCCCTGTGGTGGGCAGCAGGATTCCTGGAGGTGACTTTCCCCGTGGTGGGCAGCAGGATCCTGGAGGTGACTTTCCCCGTGGTGGGCAGCAGGATCCTGGAGGTGACTTTCCCCGTGGGTGGGCAGCAGGATCCTGGGGAGTTTGACTTTCCCCGTGGTGGGCAGCAGGATCCTGGAGTTGACTTTCCCCGTGGTGGGCAGCAGGATCCTGGAGGTGGACTTTTCCCCGTGGTGGGCAGCAGGATCCTGGAGGTGACTTTCCCCGTGGTGGGCAGCAGGATCCTGGAGGTGACTTTCCCCGTGGTGGGCAGCAGGATCCTGGAGGTGACTTTCCCCGTGGTGGGCAGCAGGATCCTGGAGTTGACTTTCCCCGTGGTGGGCAGCAGGATCCTGGAGTTGACTTTCCCCGTGGTGGGCAGCAGGATCCTGGAGTTGACACTTTCCCCTGTGGTGGGCAGCAGGATCCTGGAGGTGACTTTCCCCGTGGTGGGCAGCAGGATCCTGGAGTTGACTTTCCCCGTGGTGGGCAGCAGGATCCTGGAGGTGACTTTCCCCGTGGTGGGCAGCAGGATCCTGGAGGTGACTTTCCCCTATGGTGGGCAGCAGGATCCTGGAGGTGACTTTTCCTATGGTGGGCAGCAGGATCCTGGAGGTGACTTTCCCCGTGGTGGGCAGCAGGATCCTGGAGGTGACTTTCCCTGTGGTGGGCAGCAGGATCCTGGAGGTGACTTTCCCTGTGGTGGGCAGCAGGATCCTGGAGGTGACTTTCCCCGTGGTGGGCAGCAGGATCCTGGAGTTGACTTTCCCCTGTGATGGGCAGCAGGATCCTGGAGGTGACTTTCCCTATGGTGGGCAGCAGGATCCTGGAGGTGACTTTCCCTTTGGTGGGCAGCAGGATCCTGGAGGTGACTTTCCCTTTGGTGGGCAGCAGGATCCTGGAGGTGACTTTCCCCGTGGTGGGCAGCAGGATCCTGGAGGTGACTTTCCCCGTGGTGGGCAGCAGGATCCTGGAGGTGACTTTCCCCGTGGTGGGCAGCAGGATCCTGGAGGTGACTTCCCCGTGGTGGGCAGCAGGATCCTGGAGGTGACTTTCCCTATGGTGGGCAGCAGGATCCTGGAGGTGACTTTTTCCTATGGTGGGCAGCAGGATCCTGGAGGTGGACTTTCCCCGTGGTGGGCAGCAGGATCCTGGAGGTGACTTTCCCTGTGGTGGGGCAAGCAGGATCCTGGAGGTGACTTTCCCTGTGGTGGGCAGCAGGATCCTGGAGGTGACTTTCCCCATGGTGGGCAGCAGGATCCTGGAGGTGACTTTCCCCGTGGGTGGGCAGCAGGATCCTGGAGGTGACTTTCCCCGTGGTGGGCAGCAGGATCCTGGAGGTGACTTTCCCTATGGTGGGCAGCAGGATCCTGAGGTGCCTTTCCCCGTGGTGGGCAGCAGGATCCTGGAGGTGACTTTCCCCATGGTGGGCAGCAGGATCCTGGAGGTGACTTTCCCCGTGGTGGGCAGCAGGATCCTGGAGGTGACTTTCCCCGTGGTGGGCAGCAGGATCCTGGAGGTGACTTTCCCCGTGGTGGGCAGCAGGATCCTGGAGGTGACTTTCCCCGTGGTGGGCCGCGGAGGGTCAAGAGGATCCTGGAGGTGACTTTCCCTATGGTGGGGCAGCAGGATCCTGGAGGGTGACTTTCCCGTGGTGGGCAGCAGGATCCTGGAGTTGACTTTCCCCGTGGTGGGCAGCAGGATCCTGGAGGTGGACTTTCCCCGTGGTGGGCAGCAGGATCCTGGAGGTGACTTTCCCCGTGGTGGGCAGCAGGATCCTGGAGGTGACTTTCCCCGTGGTGGGCAGCAGGATCCTGGAGGTGGACTTTCCCCTGTGGTGGGCAGCAGGATCCTGGAGGTGACTTTCCCCGTGGTGGGCAGCAGGATCCTGGAGGTGGACTTTCCCCAGTGGTGGGCAGCAGGATCCTGGAGGTGACTTTCCCCGTGGTGGGCAGCAGGATCCTGGAGGTGACTTTCCCCAGTGGTGGGCAGCAGGATCCTGGAGGTGACTTTCCCCGTGGTGGGCAGCAGGATCCTGGAGGTGACTTTCCCCGTGGTGGGCAGCAGGATCCTGGAGGTGACTTTCCCCGTGGTGGGCAGCAGGATCCTGGAGGTGACTTTCCCCGTGGTGGGCAGCAGGATCCTGGAGGTGACTTTCCCCGTGGTGGGCAGCAGGATCCTGGAGGTGACTTTCCCCGTGGTGGGCAGCAGGATCCTGGAGGTGACTTTCCCCGTGGTGGGCAGCAGGATCCTGGAGGTGACCTTTCCCCTGTGGTGGGCAGCAGGATCCTGGAGGTGACTTTCCCCGTGGTGGGCAGCAGGATCCTGGAGGTGACTTTCCCCGTGGTGGGCAGCAGGATTCCTGGAGGTGGGACTTTCCCCGTGGTTGGGCAGCAGGATTCCTGGAGGTGGACTTTCCCGTGGTGGGCAGCAGGATCCTGGAGTTGACTTTCCCCGTGGTGGGCAGCAGGATCCTGGAGGTGACTTTCCCCGTGGTGGGCAGCAGGATCTGGAGGGACTTTCCCGGGGGGCAGGATCCTGGAGGTGACTTTCCCCGTGGTGGGCAGCAGGATCCTGGAGGTGACTTTTCCCTGTGGTGGGCAGCAGGATCTGGAGGTTGACTTTCCCCGTGGTGGGCAAGCAGGATCCTGGAGTTGACTTTTCCCCGTGGTGGGCAGCAGGATCCTGGAGGTTGACTTTCCCCGTGGTGGGCAGCAGGATCCTGGAGGTGACTTTCCCCGTGGTGGGCAGCAGGATCCTGGAGTTGACTTTCCCCGTGGTGGGCAGCAGGATCCTGGAGGTGACTTTCCCCGTGGTGGGCAGCAGGATCCTGGAGGTGACTTTCCCCCGTGGTGGGCAGCAGGATCCTGGAGGTGACTTTCCCTGTGGTGGGCAGCAGGATCCTGGAGGTGACTTTCCCCGTGGTGGGCAGCAGGATCCTGGAGGTGACTTTCCCCGTGGTGGGCAGCAGGATCCTGGAGGTGACTTTCCCCGTGGTGGGCAGCAGGATCCTGGAGGTGACTTTCCCCGTGGTGGGCAGCAGGATCCTGGAGGTGACTTTCCCCGTGGTGGGCAGCAGGATCCTGGAGGTGACTTTCCCTGTGGTGGGCAGCAGGATGACTCTTCTGTATCTTCCACAGTTGGCTGTCATGATGAAAGTTGCCATTGCAGCACTCTGACTGTCCGTGTAAGCCTGTTGTCTCTGTCTGCTTCAGCCCCCTTGAACTCGTGTCCTCATACCTCGACACCATTCTATACCCCTTGGTTCTGTCCCTTCCCACCTATATCTGTGACACTAATCATGTTCTTGATCTCCTCAGTAACTTTCAATTTGCTGATCCTGACCACTTCATTTTCATCATGGATGTCCAGTCCCTTTGGACTTCGACACCCACCAAGAAGGCCTTAAAGCTCTCCTCTTTTTTCTCAATAAAATAACTAACCAGTTCTACTCCACCATCACCCTCCTCCATGTGGCAGAACTGGTCCTTACCCTCAACTATTTTTCCTTTGGCTCGTCCCAATTTCCTCAGACCTGAGGGGTAGCCATGAACACCCGCAAGGGCCCCCAGCTATGCCAGTCTCTTTGTTGGCTACGTAGAACAGTCCATGTTCCAAACCTTTCCCAGTAACGTCCCCCAACTCTTTCTCCGCTGCATTGACCACTCCATTGGTGCTACTTCATACCACCCATGCTGAGCTCGTCAATTTCATCAATTTTGCCTATAACTTCCACCCTACCCTTAAATTCACCTGTCCATTTCTGACACCTCCCTCCCCTTCCTCGATCTCTGCCTCTCCATGTCTGGAGATAAACTGCCAACTGATATCTTTTATAGACCTACTGATACCTACAGTTAACTTAACTATCCCTCTTTCCACTTTGTCCCCTGTAAAAACCCATTCTCTTTCTTCAGTTCAGTTCAGTTCAGTTCGAAAGGGTCTCGGCCTGGAACGTCGACAGTGCTTCTCACTATAGATGCTGCCTGGCCCGCTGTGTTCCACCAGCATTTTGTGTGTGTTGTTGTTTGAATTTCCAGCATCTGCAGATTTCCTCGTGTTTGCTTTTTCTTCAGCTCCTTTGTCTCCACCGCATCTCTTCCCAGGGTGTGTCTTTCCATTCCAGGACAACAGAGATAACTTCCTCCTTCAAAGAACAGGGTTTCCCTTTCTTCACCATTGATGCTGTCCTCACCTGCATCTCCTCCATTTCCCAAGTATCTGTACTCACCCCATCTTCCTGCTGACTTAAGAGTGATAGAGTTACTCTTGTCCTTGCCTACCACTCCATGAGTCTCCACATCCAACACATCATCCCCTGCAACTTCCATCATCTCCAAAGTGATCCTACCATCAAACATATCTTTACCCCCCCCCCACCCCCACTTTCCGCAGGGATTGCTCCCTCTGTGACTCTTCTGTCCATTCGTCCCTCCCCTCTAATATCCCTCCCGGCACTTTACCCTGCAAGTGGCCAAAGTGTTCACCTCCTCCAGGTCCTTCCAGGTGAGGCAACTCTTCACCCATGAACCTGCTGGGGTTGTCTCTTGTGTCTGGTACTCCCAATGCGGCCTCCTCTACATCGGTGAGACCCATTGTAAATTGGGGGACCACTTCTTTGAGCAGCTCCACTCCACCCAGCAAAAGCAAAAACTAACTGGTGGCTCAGCATTTTAATTCCGATTCCCATTCCTGTTCCGACATGACGGTCCCTGGCCTTCCCTTGTGCCAAGATGAGGCCACTCTCAGGGTGGAGGAGCAACACCTTATACTCTATCTGGGTGGCTCCCAGCCTGATGGTATGAATATTGATTTCTCCTTCCAGTAAAAGCATTTTCCCTTCCCTACCCTATTTCCCACTCTGGACTCTTACCTCTACTCACCTGCCTATCACCTCTCTCAGGATCCATTCTTCCTTTCCTTTCTCCTATCGTCCACCATCCTATCAGATCTCTTCTTCTTCAGCCTTTTTCCCACCCACTTTGCTTTACCTATAACCTTTTAGCCTTTCTTCCCCTCCCCCACCTTTTTATTCTGACATCTTCCCCCTTCCTCTTCAGACCTGAAGAAGGGTCTCGGCCTGAAATGTCAACTGTTTATTCATTTCCATAGATGCTGCCTGACCTGCTGAGTCCCTCCAGCATGTTGTGTGTCTTGCACCAATTCATAAATACTGATGCTTTGGAGTCAGGCAAAAGGAAATAATAAAGCCACTTAGGTGGCCATCTGTCCAGCAGACATCATTCCTGTCAGGGTACATGGCAAGGAGAAGCCCTGCAAGTAGCAGGAAGAGCCCGCTTCCCCACAAACCACCCACCCACCTGCCCTGCCAGCCACATCTAGCCAAACTGATGTGTTTTCACATAGGCTTCATCAGTGACCCATCCACAAACCTGAGTGGAAACTAATTGTCCTCGATCTCAAGTGACTGGCTAGGAAGGAGAGGAATTTCCTGAAAAGGTTTTTCCATATTCACTTTGTCCTTGCCGTTCATGATTGTAAGTACCTGTATCCGATTTACTCATGATCTCTTTTGTTTCAAGGAGAAAATCCTCAGGTTTTCTCACTGTATCCACTCAAGTGAAGACCTTTGTTCCTGGTCAAATTTGATAGGTTGCTTCTGCACCCTTTCCAAAACACTTACATCTTTCCTGAAGTGTGACATTAGATTTGGAGGCAGATTCCAATTGTGGTGGAACCAGTACTTTACAAAGGAAAGATATGACTTCCTTCCACTAGTACTCAGTGACTCTTGTTATAAAGCAAAACAAATACAAACTGGCTGGGGAGCTCAGTATATCAGGCAGCATCTGTGGAGGCAAAGGCATGGTGACTGTGTGGATTGAGACCCTGCATCAGGACTGAGAGCATAGAGGGAAGGTAGCCTATACATAGAAGTGAGCCTACAGCCTAATCGTATGAACGTTAATCTTTCCCGTTCCAGGAACTCATACCCATGAGTTCCTTTTCCAATCACACCAGTCTACCCAAATTCTCTCTCCCTTTTATTCCTCCCTCCTCATTGCCAAGACTCTCTACCTTCCCCCACTTGGTCCACCTACCCATCACCCACATCTGACCTGGGTTACTTAACCTTTCCTATCACCTCCCTCACCTGGATCCACTTGTCCATTATCTCTCACTTATCTGGTTCCACCCATCTCCTACCATCCTCTATCTCAATATTCCACCTTTCCCTCCCCCATCCCCACCTGGCTTCATTTGCCTACCATCCCCGCCCTCGCCTCATCTGGTTCCATCTATCACCTAACAGTGGATGGAATACTGAGCCTTCATCACCCACTGTTTACTTCCCTCTAGGCCAGGAGTGAAACAACTTTTCACTCTAGTTTTCTGATTCTTGCTACTTTGCCAGTTTTCTATCCATGCTGCTGCAGACACATTTATTCCATCCCCTTCAATCTTGCTGACAAGTCTATCACGTAAAATATCTTTCTGAAGCCCATAAACTCTAGGTACTATGCATTTCTCTCATTGACCTTCTCTGTTGTCCATCAAAGAGATCTACCAAGTTAGTTGCACACAAGTTGTCATTAACAAATATGTGCTGGCTTTCTTTAATCAATTCATACTTTCCAAATGGTTACTAATTTGATCTGCAATGACTGAGCCTTCCCCAGCACAAGTGGATCTGTAGTTATTAGTTTCAACCCTAGAAAGTTTTTGAAAACAATTAGAAGTTTTACATTTGCAATTTTCCAGCTTTTTGCCTCTGTTTGCAAGGTTATGGGCAGGTTATGCCTCTGCAATTTCCTCCCTTACATCCCTCAGCTATCTGGGATGTTTTTCATCTAAACCAGTCAGCAGGATTATAGGGGAAAAAGGTTACATTGAACCAAGCAGGGAAATTCTTTTATGAAATGTCACAGGCAGGATAGGCTGAATGGATTCTTTATGTGCTAGAACTCTATAATTCCATTCAATTCTACAATATGCTGGGAATGATGCTTATAAAGTGAGTTAACTCATTATTGACCAGGAATTCAGCAGATTTCTAGAATTTCTAGAGTTTGGTCCTCTGTTGTTGTACTAGTTACTACCGTAGGGCCTTCGGGACAAATTACATGGAATATGTGACAATAGAGACATGATGTAGATGAACAGTCTCCACATGAAACATTGACTGTCCATTTTCTTCCATTAATGTTGCTTGACACGCTGTGTTCCTCAAGCATTTTGTGTGTTGCTGTGGCATCTGTGTTAATATTGCTGATAGTTGCCCAGCAAACTCCTGGACCCAGTTCAAAGATTCAGTTAAACCATGATTAATCTGTATCTAAATTCTACTCAGTCAGTTGGGTTCCATCACAGGTTTGCTAAAGTTGTGAGAGTGTTTGAACTTATTTGGCATGGGGATGGGAACTGGAGTGATAGGGCAGAGGATGGGACAGTTGGTACATTAGTAGAAGCAGCATGTAGTGAGAGCATTGGAAAGGGTAGGACTGTCTTCCCACTAATTTTTGCTGTAATATATGCCCCCCTCTTTTGTTTTTATGCTGCCTTTGACTTCTCTTGTCAGCCACGGTTGTGGTTCTTGGTAAGGCAAATTTGCATTCGGTGGGATGGGTTGAAGTACGTCCATAAACTAAATAGTAGGTTCAATAGTTGAACAGTTTGGAAAAGTGAGGGTAAAGTAAAAGGAAAGGAGAGTACAGGAGAAGTAATTAAAATCTCCAGAATAAATAAAAGGGCAAGAAGTTTAAAAATGGATAAAAATGTAACTTCCTGTAATAAGTTGGCAAAATTAAAAAGGATGATGAATACTGGACTGAAGGTGTAATATTTGAGTGCACATAGTATGTGAGTAATGTAGATGATCTTGTTGTACGGTTAGAGATCGGTAAGTATGGCGGTGTGGGCATCATTGATCCATGGCTGAATGAAGATCATAATTGGGAGCTTAACATCCAATGATGCACATTGTGTTGAAAGGACTGGCCAGTAGGCAGAGGAGGTGATGGGGCTCTGTTGGTGAAAAGTGAAATCAAACCCTTGGAAAGAGACGATACAGGATTGGAAGATGTAGAATTGTTGTGGGTAGAGTTAAGAAACTGCAAAGGTAACAAGACCCTAATGTGAGTTATGTACACATTACAGACCTCCAAACTATAGTCAGGATGTGGGGTACAAATTACAAGAGGGCATAGAAAAGGAATGTTATGATAGCTATGGGGGATTTCAATGTGCAGGTAGGTAGGGAAAATCATGTTGGTACTGGATCCCAAGGGAAAAATTTGTAGAGTGCCTACAAGATGGCATTTATAGAGCAGTTTGTGGTTGAGCCCACAGGACAAATCTGGATTGGATGTTCTGTAATCAACCAGATTTGATTAAGGAACTTAAGCTAAATGAATCCTTCAGTGGCAGTGATCATAATATGATAGAATCCCCCCTGCAATTTGAGAGGGAGAAACTAAAATTAGATGTATCAGTATTACAATGGAGTAAAAACAAATACAGAGGCATGAAGGAGTTGCTGGCCATAGCTGATTGGAAGGGGACACTGGCAGTGAAGATAGCAATGGCTGGAGTTTCTGGGAGCAACTTGGAAGGTGCAGAATAGATTCATTTCAAAGAATATTTTGAAGGGAGGATGAGACAACTGTGGCTGACAAGGGAAGTCAAAGACAGCATAAAAACAAAAGAGAGGGCATATATTATAGAAAAAATTAGTGGGAAGACAGTTCTGATAGAGAACATAGAACATAGAATAGTACAGCACAGTACAGACCCTTCAGCCCACAATGTTGTGCTGACCCTTAAACCCTACCTCCCATATATCCCCTCACCTTAAATTCCTCCATATACCTGTCTAGTAGTCTCTTAAGTAGAAGAAATAGTCTCTTAAATAGAGGAAGCTAAAGATATTGTGGAGGCATAGGTAGTGATCTTTCAAGAATGACTAGATGACTAGATTGGAATGGTTCTGAAGGATTGGAAGGTTGAAAATGTCACTCTGCTCTTTAAGAAAGAAAATTATAAACCAGTTAGCCTGACTTCAGTGATTGGGAAGATGTTGGAGTCCGATATTAAGGATGAGGTTTTGGGGTACTTGGAGGCACACGATTAAATAGCTCGTAGTCAGCAGGGTTTCCTTAAGCAGAAATCTTGCCTGACAAATCTGTTGGAATTCATTGAGGAAATAACAGCCGGGATAGACAAAGGAGAGTGAATGGATGTGGCTACTTGGATTTTTAGAAGGCGATTGACAAGGTGCCACTAATGAGGCTGCTGAACAAGATAAGTGCCCATGGTATTTCAGGAAAGATAATAGCATAGATAGAAGATTAGTTGACTGGCAGGAGGCAAGCAGTGGGATAAAGGAGGGCTTTTTTGGTTGGCTACTAGTGACTAGTGGTGTTCCACAAGGGTCAGTGTTGGGACTGCCTCTTTTCAATTTATATGTCAAAGATTTGGATGACAGAATTAATGGCTTTGCATCCAAGTTTGTGGATGATATGAAATTAAGTAGAGGGTCAGGTAGTGTTGAGGAAGCAGGGTTGCTACAGAAAGCCTTGGACAGATTGGGAGAATGGGCAAAGAAGTGGCTGATGGGATACCATATCGGAATGTGCATAACCATGCACTTTTGTAGAAGGAATAAAGGTGTAGACTATTTTCTATACAGAAAGTTCAGAAATCAGAGGTGAGGGACTTGGGAAGTCATTGTGCACAATTTCCTTAAGGTTAACTTGCAGGTTGAATTGGTGGTAAGGAAGGCAAATGCAAAGCTAGAATTCATTTCAAGAGGAGAAGAATATAAAAGCAACGATATTATGACCAGGCTTTATAAGATATCTGTCAGACTGCACTTTGAGTAATGTGAGTGGTTTTGGGCCCCTTTTCTAAGAAAGGATGTGCTGGCCTTAGAGGGGCTCCAGAGGAGGTTCATGAGAATGATCTGAGGAATGGAAGGGTTGAAGTATGAGGAGCGTTTAATGGCTCTGGGCCTGTACGTGCTGGAGTTTAGAAGAATGGGGGGGGGGGGTGTTTCATTGAAACCTATCAAATATTGAAAGACCTAGACAGAGCCACCCACCCACCCCACCAATGCCCACTGGTCTGTCCTTTCAAAACATTGTGCATCATAAGATCATAAGACATAGGAGCAGAATTAGGTATCCTTGGATGTTAAGCTCCCAACTATGATCTTCTTTCAACCACAACTCAAAGATGCCCACAACGTCATACCAACCAATGTCTAATTGCGCTAAAAGAACATTTGCTTTATTCCGTATACTGTGTGCATTCAAATATAACACTTTCAGTCCTGTATTTGTCACCCTTTTTGATTTTGTCACCATATAACCCTGCAACTCATCTCAATGACTGCAATTTTGCCCTATCATCTGCCCATCCTTCCTGACAGTCTCACTACACGCTGCTTCTGCTTGTATATCAACTGCTCCATCCTCAGCCCTATCCCTCTGGTTTCCATTCCCCTGCCAAGTTAGTTTAAACCCTCTCCAATATTGCCCCCCATTGGATTCAGGTGTAACCCAACCCTTTTGTACAGGTCATACTTTCCACAGAAGAGATCCCAACCATCCAGAAATCTGAAGCCCTGCCTCCTGCACCAGTTTCTCAGCTACACATTCATCTGCCAAATCATCCTATTCATACCCTCAATGGCACAATAGCAATCCAGAGATTACTATCCTGGGGGTCCTGCTTTTCAACTTTCTAGCTAACTCCCTAAATTTGCTCTTTAGGATCTCCTCCCTTTTCCTACCTATGTCATTGATGTCAATATGTAACAAGACCTCAGGCTGCACACCCTCCCATGGACCCACTCAAGATGTTTCTAACAATATGTTACGAAAAGCAATTCTGGATTGGGCGTTGTGTAAGGAACCGGATTTAGTTAGGGAACTGAAGGTAAAGGAACCTTTAGGAGACAGTGATCAAAATATGATAGACTGCAGTCTGAGAGGGAAAACTGAAGTCAGATGTATCAGTATTACAGTAGAGTAAAGGGGATTATAGAGGTATGAGAGAGGATGATATGAAGATAGGTAGAAGGGCTGGTAGTGTTGAAGACTTGAACAGATTGGGAGAATGGGCAAAGAAGTGCCAAATGGAACACAGTGCCAGAAAGTATGGTCTTGCACTTTGGTAGAAGGAACAAAAGCATAGCCTATTTTCTAAACAGGAAGAAAACTCAAAAATCCGAGATGTCCTCGTGCAGGATTCCCTACAGTTTACCTTGCAGATTGAGGCAGTGGTGAGGAAGGCAAATACAATGTGAGCATTCATTACAAGTGGACAAAAATATAAAAGCAAGGATATAATGTCGAGGTTTATAAGGCACTGGTGAGGCCTCACTTGTAGTATTGTGAGCAGTTTTGAGCCCCTTATCTAAGAAAGGATGTACTGACGTTGGAGAATGGTTAGAGGAGGTTCAGAAGAATGATTCTGGGAATGAAAGGGTTATCATACTGGACTCACTGCCTATTGCCACAATAGGTCTACAGCAGATGTACTCTCAATGTCTCTTCACACATCCTTGGATCACCTGGACAATACAAATACCTATGTCAGGATGCTGTTAACACAATCATTCCTACAATTCTGATCAAAAAGCCCTAACACTATGGTCTCTGTACCTCCCTCTGCAACTGGATCCTCGACATCCTCACCCGAAGACTACAGTCTGTGTGGATTGGAAATAACATCTCCACCTCACTGACATTTAACACTGGCACACCTCAAGGATGCGTGCTTAGCCCAGTGCTCTGCTCTCTATACACCCATGGCTGTGTGGCTTGGCACAGCTCAAACACCATCTAAAAATTTGCTGGCGACACATCTATTGAAATTGTTGACAGAATTTCAGACAGTGATGAGAGGACATACAGGAGTGAGATATATCAGCTAGTTGAGTGGTATTGCAGCAACAGCCTTGCACTCAATGTCAGTAAGATGAAAGAACTGATAGTGGTCTTCAGAAAGGGTAAGATGAGGAAACGCATACCAGTCCTCATAGACAAATCAGAAGTGCAAAGGGGTGAGTAATTTCAAGTTCCTGGTTGTTAATATCTTTGAGAATCTTTCCTGGGCCCAACACATTGATGCAGCTACAAAGAAGGTATGACAGCAGCTATATCTCATTAGGAGTTTGGTGGAGATTTGATATGTTACCAAAGGCACTCACAAATTTCTACAGATGTGCTATAAACAGCATTCTCACTGGCTGCATCACAATCTGGTGGGGAGCTGCTAATCCACAGGATTGAAATAAGCTGAAGAGACTTGAGAACTTAGTTAGCTTCATCGTGGGCACTAGCCTCCATAGTATTCGGGACATCTTCAAAGAGCAGTGCCTCATAAAGGCGGTGTCCATCATTAGGGACCCCATCACCCTGAATATACCCTGTTCTCATTGTTACCATCAGGAAGGAGGTACAGGAGTCTGAAGTCTCATACTGAATGATTCAGAAACAGCTTCTTCCCTTCTGCCATCTGAGTTTTGAATAGATATTGAACCCATGAACACTACCTTTCTACTTTTTAAAAATTTTTGCACAAATTATTTAATTTTACTATTCACATTTTTTTCCTCCATTATAATGTGTTGCATTGTACTGTTGCCACAAAGACAATAAGTTTTATGACATATGCCGGTGATATTATTTTGATCTGTGAGGAGAGTTTCTGAGCCTCTACTCACTGGAATTCAGATGAATGAAGGAGGATCTCTTTGAATCCTATCAAATTTTAAAAGACCTAGTCTGGTTAGCTGCCAGTGACTAGTGATGTTCCACAGGGGTCTGTCTGTGTTGGGATCACTTCTTTTTACATTATATGTCAATGACTTGGATGACAGAATTGATGACTTCGGGGCCAAGTATGGAGATAGGTGGTGAGGCAGGTAGTTTTGAGGAAGTACAGAAAGACTTGACAGAAATGGCAGATGGAGTATAGTGTTGTGAAGTGTATGGTCATGTGCTTTGGTAGAAGAAATAAAAAGGTGGACTACTTTCCAAATGGACAAAAATTCAAAAATCTGAGGTGCAAAGGGATTTGGGAGTTCTTGTGCAGGATTCCCTAAAGGTTAATTTGCAGGTTTAGTCTATGGTAAGGAAGGCAAATGCAATGTTAGCATTCATTTCAAGAGAACTAGAGTATAAAAGCAAGAATTTAATGTTGAGGCATTATGAAGCACTGGAGAGGCCTCATTTGGAGTATTGTGAGTAGCTTTAGGCCCCTTATCTAAGAAAGGATGTGCTGACATTAGAAAGGGTTCAAAGGAGATTCACAAGAATGATTCTGGGATTGAAAGGCTTATCATATGATGAACGTTTGATGGCTCTGGGTCTGTACTCACTGGAACACAGAAGAAAGAGGCGTGACTTCATTGAAACCTATCAAATGTTGAAAGACCTCAATAGAGTGTATGTGGAGAGGATGGTGGGAGAGTTTAAGACCAGAGGAAACTGCCTCAGAATAGAGGAGCATCCTTTTAGAATGGGGATGAGGAAGAATTTCTTTAGGCAGAGAGTGGTGAATCTGTGCCACGGGCGACCAGGTCATTTAAGACAGAGGTTGATAGGTTCTTGATTAGTCAGGTAATGGGGAGAAGGGAGGAGAATGGGTTTGAGAAGGAAAATTGATCAGCCATGATGAAATGGTGAAGCAGACTCAATGGGCAGAATGGCTTACTTCTGCTCCTATCACTTATGGTCATATGATGTTTCCTATAGTAGGGAAGTCTAGAACCAGAAGGCACAGCCTCAGAGTAGAAGGATATCACTTTAGATCAGAGATAAGGAGGAATTTCTTCAGCCAGAGGTTGGTGTATCTGTGGAATTTGTTGCCACAGGCAGCTGTGGAGGCCAAGTCATTGGGTATATTAAAAGTGGAGGTGATAGTTTCTTGATTAGTAAGGGCATCAAAAGTTATGGGTTAATGCTGCTCCTATGCCTGATGGCCTTATGGTTTGATAACTTCTCTATTAAATACAGTTTTAAGTTTTTCAATTGGCTTAGATTCAACACTGTTTTAATAGAAATTTCTTTGTAACACTTGTGTAAATAAATCCTATCTGGCATCATTCCTGAATTCCTGCAGTAATTTTAATACTATGTATCTTGCTTTGATCTCTCCTAATCTCTCTACCCAATTAAGTCCTTTCATTTTCATATTTCTCCTGACATGGAAGGAACCATTCAGTCCATTAAGCCAATGCTAGTTCTCAGAGCAATCCCATCAATGCCATTCCCCCAATTACTTCCTGCAAGCAATTCTCTCTCACATGCCATGCAGCTTTATCTTGAATGAAAGGACGTTGGTGCTGATGACTAATAGGCACTGGAGAAGTTTTTTCCCTACTGCGGTCACTTTGCTGAACAGTTAACTGCCGGTTAACTGTCGGCTAACTATTACTTGGATTGCACTACCTGTATGTATAATCTATATTTTCATTTATATTTATCATTATTATTGTTATGAGCAGAGAGACAACAACTGCCGGAAGTAATTTCCTTGTATGTGCACAGGTACTTGGCGATTAAAGTCTGATTCTGATTCTGATGATACACAGCAATATTTTGTGGAAAGCTCACAAAACTACCAGATTTTCTTCTAGATATACTTCTTCTGAACTGTGATTGCTGCAGTCTGCAGCCTGTAGTATCCTATTAAAGAATATATGTTTGAAGCAACTAGACATACTTGTGGTTTGACTCGTACTTGGTGAACTTGACTCTCAGGAATGCAGAATCTTTGAAGTGGACAAAGTTTGGCCATTGCTAGAAGAGAGGTGACTGGGGTGGAATTTAAACCAGATTAAAGCACCAAGGTATGAAGTTACCTCTTCCAAGCATCCTCCTGGCCAAAGTGCACCAAAGAACAAGATATAAGACCTAAAGGCAAGATTGCTGCATCGGAGGGAAATAAGGAATTGCTGTGTTCTCTGTTTCATTAAGACATGGCTCATTTGGACACCCCAGACATGGTGATCATGTCTAAGGGGTTCACAATCTATCAGATGGATCAAAATGTAGAACATTCAACGAACTGTAGAACACATTTCAGGGAGTTTGGATGTAGCAGTCTTGTTGAACTCTTGTTCTCCTCGCTTGGATCATCTAACAATGAAGTGCTGTCCATTATACTTACCAAGAGAGTTATCCTCCGAAATCCCAAGAACATACTCAATGTATTGAGTGACATGATTATCAAACATGAAACCACCTAACCTGATGCCTTTCATATTCTTGCCAGGGATTTCAATCAGGCTTGCTTGATTAAATCACTGTCCAATTACCATCAGCACATCACCTGTCCCAGCCCACTACTACACTTAAGAATGCCTCCCGTTCCATCCCTAGACAGCATTTCAGGAAATTTAATCATCTGGCTGTCCTCCTCCTACCTACATACAGAGGCTAAAGAGTGAGGCATTAGAGGTAAGGACAACAAGGGGTGGTCATGGGAGGCAGAGGAACAGCTATGGGACTGCTTCGACCTATTGGAGTATAAAAGTTGCAACTTGCTATTTCCTAGAGAATGAAATCTTAGGAATGTAGAAGACAATGGTGTGTTAATGAGAGGTTGCTAAGAGATGTAGATTAGAACATGATTAAGTCAATGGGTAGAAACAATAGTGGCTGATGTATGTGTGATACACAACTATAGACTGATTGCATATGCTAATGCAACTAAACCAGGAGATTGCTATAAAACATGCTATGTCCAAGGATCGGTGGGCAATCAGCGACTAGCTCAATGACTGTCTCAGCTTTGATTTGCAAATTAAAGTTTAACCCTTCTTGAAGAATCTTCTGCGTCTCCTAGTCATTTGTGGGGCACAAGAAACCACGACAAAATTGGCGACCGCGGCAGGACCGGAAAGAGACCCCCAGAAAGGAAACGGCAGATTGGGGATGCTTCCCAGTCCTCTAGGGACCCCCACAGGACTAACAGAATTAAGGATGCACCCAAACAAAAGGTAAGCGCTTTTTGCGACAATTTGGACTAAGAATTCTGTTGGTTTTGGGGAGGTCTTGGAGTCTCAGAAGTGTGGAACCACTGCCAAAGGGTCTCTCCGGTCCAAAGAATCTGGCAGAATTGGGGGTTAACAGGAGGCTCAGAGGATTGATCAAGAACACTGCAGTGAGGGTAAGTACAAATAAGTTAATAAGAAGTTAAGTTAAGAAAAATTCCACGTGGTATTGGTAAGTCCCTGTGGATACCGCTTTGTATAAAACGAAGGTCTGAACGGGCAGGGAAAGGAAAATAGAGAAAATCCTCGTGGATACCGCCTTAAGAGATAAGGGTCTGAATAGATGAGGTGCAAAGAGCAAGTTCTGTGGGTACCGATCTGAATAGAGGTCTGTACGGGCAGAACAGAATAGGAAACAAGGGGACAGTCCAATATATAGTTTAAAGCGCTGGTAGATAGACGATAGACTAGGCATAGAATTAGAGTAAATAATATCCAATAAACAAACTGTGAATCTCTGAAATACCTTAAAAAGAGAGAAATAACATGACAGGTAAAGGAACGGCAGTAGAGATTCTGAGCAAAAAATTCCCAATAAATAAATATGAGATCATATTTATTTATGGCCTGCGGCCATTCCCATTAACAATAAGTATACTGTACTGGATACTGTTGATAGGGATGACCTACCAGGAATGAGTTGTAGTGGTCCTGCCTCTGGCACAGAGGTTGAACCGTCAACTAGGAAGGGGAGGAGGGAAGAGAAGAGAGCGATAGTCTTAGGGGATTCTATAGTCGGGGGGCAGATAGGAGATTTTGTGGGGCAGATCGGGAGTCTCGGATGGTATGTTGCCTCCCTGGTGCCAGGGTCCGGGACATCTCAGATCGGTTGCAGGCTATTCTTGAGAACGAAGGCATGAACCCAGATGTAGTGGTCCATGTAGGGACCAACGATGTAGGTAAGGTGAGAGAGGGGGTCCTGCTTAGAGAATTCAGGAGTGAAGCTGAAAGGCAGGACCTCCAGGGTGACAATCTCGGGATTGCCACCTGTGCCACGTGCGAGTGAGGCGAAGAATAGAATGATTATGCACATTAATACGAGGCTTAGAGCATGGTGCAGGAAGGAAGGGTTCAGGTTTTTGGATAATTGGTCTTTGTTCCATGGACGTTGGGGTCTGTTTCGAAGGGGCGGTCTACATCTGAACTGGAGGGGTACTAACATTCTTGCAGGAATGTTTGCCAGTGCTGCTCGGGGGGGGATTTAAACTAGATGTGCAGGGGGCAGGGATCCAGAATACGAGAGAAGATGATATGATGAAGGATAAGGGACAGGTGGGGAATACATGTTTCCCAAATATTAATTGTGTAAAGGAGAAAGGTGAGACAGAACATGTGTTGGAAAAGTTACATGTACAGAGGGTTGGTCAGAAGGAGCATGGGGTTAAATGTGTAGAAGGTTTGGGTGATCTTGAGAAGGTCATCAAAATTCAAGGTGCAGTTAGCCCGATGGAAGTTCAAGGAGCTGGGTTAGGTACAATAGACAGTGTTTTAAGCAAAGAGAGGAGGAATGGGCTAAGAATTCTATACTTGAATGCGCGTAGTGTCAGAAATAAGACAGATGAGCTTGAAGCTCAGATGAAAATGGGGAATTACGATATTGTTGGGATAACGGAGACATGGCTGCAAGGGGATCAGGCCTGGGAATTGAGTGTACCAGGATATACGTGCTATCGTAGAGACAGAAATATGGGAAGAGGGGGTGGGGTGGCCCTGTTGGTGAGGAATGAGATTCAGTCCTTAGCAAGGGGTGACTTAGGAACAGGGGAAGTAGAGTCTGTGTGGATTGAGCTGAGGAACAGTAAGGGTAAAAAGACCCTAATGGGTGTTGTGTACAGGCCCCCAAACAGTAGCGTGGATATTGGGTACAAGTTGATTAGGGAGTTAACATTGGCATGTGCTAAAGGCAATGCAGACGTTATGGGAGATTTCAACATGCAGGTGAACTGGGAGAATCAGGTAGGTGCTGGAACCCAGGATAGGGAGTTTGTGGAGTGTCTAAGGGATGTATTTTTGGAACAGCTTGTGCTTGAGCCAACCAGGAACGAGGCTATTTTGGACTTGGTGATGTGTAATGAACAGGAATTGATAAGTGATCTTGAAGTAAAGGAGCCATTAGGAAGTAGTGATCATAACATGATAAGTTTTTATCTACAATTTGAGAGGGATAAGGGCAGATCAGAGGTGTCAGTGTTGCAATTAAATAAAGGAGACTACGGAGCCATGAGGGAAGAGCTGGCCAAAGTTAAATGGGCGGATGCCCTGGCAGGAAAGACAGTGGATCAGCAGTGGCAGATATTCTTGGGGATAATACAAAAGATGCAAAAGCAGTTCATTCCAATGAGAAGGAAGGATTCAAAGAGGGGGAAGGGGCCACAGTGGTTGACAAAGGAAGTCAGAGATTGTATAGCATTAAAGAAAAAGAAGTATGACAGGGCTAAGATGAGTGGTAATACAGATGATTGGGAAAGTTTTAAGGAACAGCAGATCTTAACTAAAAAAGCAATACGGAGAGAAAAAATCAGGTATGAGCTCAGTCTAGCCAGGAATATAAAAGGGGATAGCAAAAGCTTTTTTAGCTATGTGAAGAGAAAGAAGATAGTTAAGAACAATGTTGGCCCCTTGAAGAATGAATTGGGAGAAATTGTTATGGGAAACAGGGAAATGGCAACAGAATTTAATGCGTACTTTAGATCTGTCCTCACCAGGGAGGACACAAGCAATCTCCCAGATGTATGGATGGGCCAGGGTCATAAGATATCAGAGGAATTGAAACAAATTGACATTAGGACAGAAACTGTGATGAGTAGACTGATAGGACTGAAAGCTAATAAATCCCCGGGTCCAGATGGTCTGCATCCGAGGGTTCTAAAAGAGGTGGCTCAGGAAATTGTGAATGCATTGGTAATCATTTTCCAATGTTCCTTAGATTCAGGATCAGTTCCTGAAGATTGGAGAGTGGCTAATGTTATCCCACTTTTCAAGAAGGGAGGGAAGGAGATAACAGAGAACTATCGCCTTGTTAGCCTAACGTCAGTCGTGGGGAAGATGCGTGAGTCCATTATTAAGGACGAAATAGTGGCATATCTTGATGGCAGTAAAAGGATTAGGCCGAGCCAGCATGGATTTACCAAGGGCAAATCATGCTTGACTAATCTGTTGGAGTTTTTTGAGGGTATAACAAGGATGTTAGACGAGGGTAAGCCAGTGGATGTAGTGTACCTAGATTTTCAGAAGGCATTCGATAAGGTGCCACATAGGAAATTGGTGAGTAAAATCAGAGCTCATGGCATTGGGGGCAGGGTTTCAACATGGATAGAAAACTGGTTGGCAGATAGAAAGCAAAGGGTAGCAGTGAATGGGTGTTTCTCGGACTGGCTGGAGGTGACTAGTGGGGTACCGCAGGGCTCTGTATTGGGACCACAGCTCTTTACGATTTATGTCAATGATTTAGATGAGGGCATTGAAAACTATATCAGCAAGTTTGCTGACGATACTAAACTGGGTGGCAGTGTGACATGCGAAGAGGAAGTTAGGAGAAAACAGGGAGACTTGGATTGGCTGGGTGAGTGGGTAGATATTTGGCAGATGTCATTCAGTATGAATAAATGTGAAGTTATCCACTTTGGAAGCAGGAACAAGAGGGCAGAGTATTGTCTGAACGGTGTAGAGTTAGGTAAGGGAGAAATGCAAAGAGACCTAGGAGTCCTAGTTCATCAGTCAATGAAGGTGAATGAGCAAGTGCAACAGGCAGTGAAGAGGGCAAATGGAATGTTGGCCTTTATTACAAGGGGAATTGAGTACAAGAGCAAGGATGTCCTTTTGCATTTGTACAGGGACCTGGTGAGACCACACCTGGAATATTGTGTACAGTTTTGGTCTCCAGGTTTAAGGAAGGACATTCTGGCAATTGAGGAAGTGCAGCGTAGATTCACTAGGTTGATTCCTGGGATGGCAGGGCTGTCTTACACAGAGAGATTGGAGAGATTGGGCTTGTACACACTGGAATTGAGGAGATTGAGAGGGGATCTGATTGAAACGTTTAAGATAATTAAAGGATTTGATAGGATTGAGGCAGGAAATATGTTCCAGATGTTGGGAGAGTCCAGTACCAGAGGGCATGGATTGAGAATAAGAGGTCAGTTATTTAAAACAGAGTTGAGGAAAAACTTCTTCTCCCAGAGAGTTGTGGAGGTGTGGAATGCACTGCCTCGGAAGACGGTGGAGGCCAATTCTCTGGATGCTTTCAAGAAGGAGCTAGATAGATATCTGATGGATAGGGGAATCAAGGGATATGGGGACAAGGGCAGGGACTGGGTATTGATAGTGAATGATCAGCCATGATCTCAGAATGGTGGTGCAGACTCGAGGGGCCGAATGGTCTACTTCAGCACCTATTGTCTATTGTCTATCACAAAAACTTCAGAAAAATGGGAAAAAAGAACCAAAAACCTGGTCACAAAGTGGCCAAGAGAAGGAACGTTTGATGTAAGTTTGTGCGAAGAAATGGAGGCACTAATTAAAAATTATAAACCAAAAGATAAATCTAAGAAAAGAGGGCAGAAAAGAGAACGAGAAATGGAAGTGCTAAAACTCTTCAGAACGGAGGGAGAAAGGCTGAGGAGGACAGGTAGAATATTGATTACAAGCGAGGAAGACACTAAGGTACTGGAGAAACAGCCTGTTAGAGAGAGGGGAAGGTACAGTGAGAAGCTGGCTTCAGCTCCGTACCCGGATGTGAAAGAAACAGTAAAGCCCCCTCCCTATAATGAGGAAGGAACCCCTAAGCAGTGCCCCCTGCTGACGGGAACAGTAAACATGCAGGGAGAAGTACAAGTTTGGGATAATGAGGAGGAACAAAGACAATACGAGAAGGAAAAAGCGGCGATATGGAAGGAGATACAGGCAGAAAGGATAAAGGTGGAAGAGGCACAGAGAGAAATGGAAGAAGGGATTGAACGGATGAAATACTTGAGAGAGGAAAAGGAGTATGAGGAGTATCGGTTATACTATAGAAATAAACAGACTAGAAAAGAAGGTGACTCATTGGAGGAGCAAGAGTTAAGTGGAGAGAGAGAGGATGCAAGAATTTGTGGGGAAGTGGTAGGAGGCAGAAGCTTAGGAGAGCAGAAGGAGGCGGTAGGGGAGCGACTTGCGGAAGTAGTGAGAGAGAGCCAGATAAGTTATTGAGAGGGGATTGCCAGAGGAGATGCGAAAAATACTCCAGGGGCCAACCAAGTATTGAATCAAGACAGATAGGAAGGTCTCCACAAGGAGACCGAGGGAAGAAGAGGACCCCGGAGACATTTGTGTGGGAGGCAGTAAAGACATACCCTGAGACAGATGGGGAGTCAGGTGAGGAGGAGAGCCAGGGCAGGTGGGAAGGAGGAGGAAGAATGATGCCGTTGTTAGTTAAAGGATCAGGACAAGTGCAGTATATCCCTTAGGGATCCCAGGACCTAGAAGGGCTGAAAAACACTCTGCCCAATCTACATGAAGGAGAAGGGAAATGGATTAGAGCCTTTGAAGAAGAAATGGCGGGACGATTATTGGCTATGGGAGATTTGAAGGCACTATTGATAAGGTTGATGCGAACCTCCAAATTTAATGAACTAATGGAAATGGCTGGCATAGTAAACGTGAACAACCCGAGATGGAGGCAGGTTTGACAGAGTGAGGCAGAGGGTATGGCAGGCCCTCAGGAAGCTTTATCCACCCAAAGTGGACCCCAAAGCCTTAAAGGGGGATCCACTGGGAGACACTGAAAATCCAGCAGCCTACGTAGAAAACCAGTTGAAAAGGTGGAGACTGGAGACTGAGCAAGAGGTGGAAAATAGCTTATTTATCATCACACTGTTCTGACATAGCATTTTGGATGCAATGCCTCCGCAAGTAAAATCCAAACTGGAGGAAGTGGCTGGGCTGGCGTCAATGACCCCACAAGAATTTAGAGACCACGTAGTCCATGCGGTTGAGAAATACCGGAAAGACAAATGAAGGTTGACTGAACAGCAAGAAGAGGTGCAAAGAAAGTTAATACAAATGCAGCTCGAAGAACTCAAAAAGAAGGAAAAAGAGAAAAGCAAAAAGATGCTGCCAGCAACCACTGGTCCGAGTACAGCCATCGAACTGGATGAAGCACCGTAATATGGAGGAACCAATCATACTGTAAGACAAGGGCTGGAAAACCCCATGCCAATAATCGTCTTTGGAGGAGCATTCCCACAAATGCCCTATCAGGAACAGACTAAATTCAAACAGCCCAGACAGGACTGGAAGTCCCAAGGAGGGGGACAGAGGAGCTATGGGCAGAGGGGACCAGTGAGGAGACAGAGGGAAAGAGAGGTAGAGAGATTGTGCTGGGGATGTAATCAGCCAGGTCACATGAGAAGAGATTGTCTGTTTACACCATGGCCTGACACACACCAGCAGGAACCGATAAGAAGGGAACTAAAGTTTAGCCAAGGACCAGCCCCCGCAGGCCCAAGCGGACCTGTGAACCCCTATGCGAGGTATTGGGGTGCCCCAAGAACTGGAGTGGGAAGGGACATTACTCAATGATAACAAGGGAGGCAGACGAAGAACCCATTGTTCAGGTTATGTTAGAAGGGCAACTGACACCAATGATGATAGATACTGGAGCCACGTACACTTGTGTACAGCCACAGTATGCCCTTCACCTTCCCATGTCAGGAAAGTTTATTAAGACGGTAGGGTTCTCGGGGAAAACACAGTTGACAATGCACGGCTCCAGTGCGATTGAGAATGGGAAATAAAGGAATTGTTTTGCCGGTGCTAGTATTTAAAGGAACTCCGATTAATTTGTTAGGCAGAGATGCCTTATTGAAACTGGAATTAAAATTAGAATGCACCAGAAATGGGCTGAGTGTGGAAAGAGCAGGGGCTCAATTGATAGTAGGAGAAGACAAGAAGGCTACTGTCTTTTGGATAGGAGACATCACAGATCAGGAAACCTGGGAAAAGTGGAAAAAGGGCGTGCAGGCTATATTACCCAGGGCTGTAATGCCCAAGTCTGAGCTACATTTTACAGTGATTTTTGACGAGACTCAGAACAGGGAGTTAGAGGAGAGATGGCACCTGGAGGTATGTACCCAACAGCACCTGAAAGGGGAGGCTGTGATAATCGGAAAGCAAGCGGCAGCTTTACAAGTTAAGTGGAACACCTTTTTAGAAAAATGGTACAGGATACCGGAGGCTGCGCCCCACATAACGTTGTTGGTAAACAAGGGATATCAGTCTAAAGACTTAGGACCCTTAGTTAAGTGCTGAAACCGTAACAGTGTGGAGGAAAATCACGCCACAGGTGTGAATATCAGAAGACAACAATTGCATTAAAATAATGGTAAGTGTAGATATGGTAGGGACAGTGAGAGAGGTCGAAATAACTCCCCAACTACACCTGCCCTTGCTGGGGAAGGAAAGAGGCCAGCAGAAAGAAAGAAGGTTAGATGAGTTGCCATCTATTCTGTGGTCACAGCATGACACGGACATAGGGAAAATAAAAACAGCAAGTCCGGTGGAAATAAGGCTGCAAAGGGGAGCAATTCCACCCAGGAGACCACAATACCCTCTAAGACCAGAAGCAGAAGAGGGAATAGCATCGACAGTGCAGGGGTTGCTTGAAATAGGAGTGCTTAAAAGAACAAACAGTCCATGCAATACCCCGTTGCTGCCGGTCTTAAAAGCAGATAAATCTAAGTGGAGATTGGTGCATGACTTGCGAGCGGTAAATGATGTGGTAGAGGACTGGCCAGCATTAGTCCCCAACCCACACACGCTTTTGACTAATGTTCCACCAGAAGCAAGTTACTTTTCAGTGATTGATTTGTGTTCGGCTTTCTTCAGCATTCCTCTAGCCGGCCAGTGTCAGTATCTGTTTGCATTTACTTACAGAGGTGCTCAGTATACCTATACCAGAATGCTGCAAGGATTTAATCATTCACCACACGTTTTTAATCAGGTGTTGAAGGCAGACCTAGAGGGCATACCATTGGAAAGTACATTGTTACAGTATGTGGATGACCTGTTGATTTGCTCCCACAGTAAGGAACAGTGTGAGCAGGACACTATAACTCTGTTAGAGAAGCTGGCGCACGGAGGACATAAAGTATCCAAAAGAAACTGCAATTTTGCACGCAGCAAGTGGAATATTTAGGCAGGATAACATCCAAGAGAGTGAAGGCGATAGCACCAGATCAGATTGAGGCAATAACTAAGGCCCCCAAACCCCAGACTGTAGGGCAGATGATGACGTTTTTGGGAATGGCAGGGTACAGCTCAGATTGGATAGGAGAATATACTGAGATTGTGGTACCTTTGAGAAAGATAATGAAAGAAGCAGGACATACAAATTTGAAGAACGGCTCACAGTGGAATGGAGAGGCGGAGATAGCTTTCAATACTATTAAGCAGGAATTGCAGTCAGCACCAGCATTAGCTTTGCCTGACTACGAGAAGGTTTTTCATTTGTATGTATCCAACCGACAGGAGGGTTATGTCACAGCGGTTCTAACACAAGAGACAGGCACAGGAAAAGCAAAGCAGCCGATAGCATACTACAGTACGAGACTAGATGAGGTGGCTCAGGGGTATCCACCCCTGTTATCAGGGATTGGCGGCGCTGTACTATGCATATGAAAAGGCATCATCTGTAACCCTGGGCTATCCTGTGACTCTGTACACACACCACAAAGTAGCAGAATTGCTGGAAAGAGGGAAATTTGTGCTGACGCCAGCTAGGATAGAAGCGTATCAGATGCTAGTGACATTTCCAGACATAACTATACAGAGATGCACTACCAGTAATATAGTCGATTTTGTCCCTTTAGACTATGAAGGAGAACCCCATGATTGTGTGGGGAAGACGATGGCATTTGCCAAATTGAGAGCAGATTTACGGTCAGAACCACGAGAGGATGCAGATAAAAAGGTTCTGTTCGTAGATGGCTCTTGTTATAGGGATTATGATGGAAATCATGCAGGGTTCTCAGTAGTGCAGCAGGATCAGTCAAGCTATAAGATTATTAGGTTGGAGTCCTATCCCCAACTGTGTTCCGCCCAACTAGCGGAAATCAAAGCCCTGACAGCTGTGTGTGAAATGATGGAAGGGGAGAAAGTAGACATCTATACTGATTCGGCATATGCTCATGGAGTATGCCATTTGTTCAGAGCAGTGTGGAAACAGAGAGGTTTTAAAAAGAGTAATGGAGATCCCATACAACATTGTCAGCAAATTCTAGACTTAATAATAGCCATAATGAAGCCTAAAGCATTGGCTATAGTAAAATGCCAGGCACATAAAAAGGGAAATGATGTAATAACAAAGGGAAATCAAGCTGCGGCCGAGGCAACCAGAAAAGCGTCCGGGTGTACATCAGCTGTCATTGCCCCCCAGGTAAGCCTAGCTCCAGAACCTGACGTAGAGGACCTAATTGAAATACAAGGTAAGGCAACTTTGGCAGAACAGACAATGTGGAGACGAAGGGGGGCCAAGCAGAACCCGGAAGGCTTGTGGAGCACGGAAGACGGTTTGTTGGTAGCACACACTCCTCTACTGATGATCCTGATTTCAGAAGCGCATGGGATTGACCATTGTGCAAGGGGGAAAGTGATAAAGAAAGTAAAGAAGGATGGTTTTTGGTCACCTTATTTACAGGCTTCAGTGGACTTTGTCTTGTCACAGTGCGAGGAATGCGCACAGAATAATGTTCGGAAGGGAATTACAACCCCAATTGGTCACATTCCCCTACCTGAAGGACCATTTAAACATCTAGTGATCGATTACGTAGACATGATAAAGACAGTGAGAGGGAAAAGATACATGCTGGTAGTAATTGATCGATTTAGCAGATGGGTGGAGGCGGTACCTTCAAGGGGCAAAGACAGTGGTAAAATTTCTGACAAATGAAGTGATCCCAAGGTTTGGAATACCTACAGAAATTAGCTCAGACAATGGTTCAGCTTTTATCCAGAAAGTGGTCAAATTGGTACTACAAGCGCAGAGGATAAAGCAAAGATTTGGATGTGTATACCACCCTCAGTCGCAGGGCATGGTAGAGAGAATTAATGGAACCCTGAAAGCCAAACTAAACAAAATTTGTGCAGACACTAAACTTAATTGGGCTGATGCTTTACCGTTAGCATTGATGAGTTACCACATGCAAACTAATCCAATGACATGCCTGACACTGCATGAGATGCTCACTGGGAAGCTATCATACCTGTGATAGGGGTAAGCAAAAATGTTGAATGGATAAACTATATATACTATAATCAGCAGAGATTCATCAACTACACCGATGAAGCACTGGAGGCCTTAGGGCAACAGCTGGATGCAACTAGCAGGGTGGCGTGGCAAAACAGACAGGTACTGGATTGGCTTTTGGCAGAAAAAGGGGGTGTATGTGTAATGTTTGGAGAACAATGCTGCACTTTCATACTGAACAATACTAGCCCAGAAGGGTCTTTCACCAGAGCAATGAATAAATTAAAGAATCTGCGGACTGAGGTCAAACAGAATGCAGGATTCGGACATCAGTTGTTTGACTGGTTGGAAAGTAGACTCGGAGGATGGGGAGCATGGCTGACTAAAATGGCAATTACTGTCAGTATTGTATTGTTGAGCTATGCGCTTGTGCTGTGCAGTTTTCTTCCTTGTCTCAAGTCTCTTGTAGTGCGTGCTGCAACCAAACAATTTCTGATGCTCGTGACAATTACTGAAGCAAGCTTAGTGGAGAAAGAAACACTGAAAATGTATCGTTACAGCCTACAACACCTGCAGGATGAACAAGAGCAAAACGACAATGTGGGAGTAGATTGTAAGGGCTTCTGAGTTTTTTTTCCCCTGTCTCAGGTGCAAAGGGACAGGTTTTTGGCTCAGTGGCCCAGGGTAACAGGGAGAGAATACTTTGAGGTCTTGGCGCAGAAAATTATAGATTAACCCGAGATTTGGGAATAAGTGCTTGAGTTTAAAGGGGCTTTTGTGCGCAGACTTTTAGTCTTCCTTCTCTGTGTGAAACCCTCTGGGTCTCAAAGGGGGGATATATTGGAGTATAAAAGTTGCAACTTGCTATTTCCTAGAGAATGAAATCTTAGGAATGTAGAAGACAATGGTGTGTTAATGAGAGGTAGCTAAGAGATGTAGATTAGAACATGATTAAGTCACGAAATCCTAAGAATGTAGAAGACAATGGTGGGTTAATGAGAGGTAGCTAATGCATGTACCCAATTTAGTAGGAGAATGAAATATTAAGAATGTAGAAGATAATGGTGGGTTAATGAGAGGTAGCTAAGAGATGTAGATTAGAACATGATTAAGTCAATGGGTAGAAACAATAGTGGCGGATGTACATGTGATACGCAACTATAGACCGATTGCATATGCTAATGCAACTAAACCAGGAGATCGCTATAAAAAATGCTTTGTCCACGGATCAGTGGGCAATCAGCGACTAGCTCAATGACTGTCTCAGCTTTGATTTGCAAATTAAAGTATAACCCTTCTTGAAGAATCTTCTGCATCTCCTGGTCATTTGTGGGGCACGAGAAACCACGACAGAGCCAGTGGACTTGGCCATGTTCAGGGACTCATCAGAGGACCAGAATGAATATGCCACGATTGTCACAGACTTTATAAAGACACTCGTGGATGAGTGTGTACCCATGAAATCATTCAGTCCTCCCCAATCAGAAGCCATGGATTAGCCAGAAGATCTGCAGTCTGCTGAGGGCTAGGTTGGTGGCAATCAAGACTGGTGACAGGGGAACGTCTAGGTGTGACTTCTGGAAAGCCATCTCACATACCAAGTGGCAATTTGAGATCAGATTTGCTCAACAGCTGTGACAAGCGCAATATGTGACAACAAGGTTTTGCTCCCAGATGTGGTCAGTGTCTTTCATTCTCACTTTGACTGAGGCCTTGACGAACTCCCACAGCCCACAGTGACCCTGTGATTTCAGTTTCTGTGGCCGATGTGAGAGCATCATTCAGGAGGCTGAACCCACAGAAAGCACCTGGCCCAGACAGTGTACCTGGCCGAGTACTGAAAACCCGCACTAAACTGGCTGGATTGTTTACTGACATCTTTAACATCTCATGTCAGCAGTCTGATGTACCCACCTGCTTCAAGCAGCTTTCAATCGCACCAGTGCTGAAGAAAAACAATGTAATCTACCTCAATGACTATTGTCCAGTAGCATTTCCATCCACTGTGATGAAGTGCTTTGAGAGGCTGGTCATGAAGCATATCAGCTCCTGCCTGAAGTGACTTGGATATGCTCCAATTGAGAAATACCATCTCCTCCTCACTGGCAGTTAACACTGGTGCACCTCAGGGATGTGTGCTTGGCCCACTGTTCTACCCTCTCTACACCCATGACTGTGTGGCTAGGCACAGCTCAAACACCATCTACAAATTTGCTGATGACACAACTATTATTGGTAGAATTTCAGATGGTGATGAGGAGACGTACTGGAGCAAGCTGGATCAGCTGGTTGAGTGGGGTTGCGGCAACAGCCTTGCACTCAACATCAGTAAGACCAAGGAATTGATTGTAGTCCTTGGGAAGTGGAAGTCGAAGGAATGTACATCAGTCCTCATCGAGGGATCAGCAATGGAAAGAGTAAGCAGTATCAAGTTCCTGGCTGTCACCATCTCTGAGGATCTATCTTGGGCCCAGCATATTAATGTAATTACAAAGAAGGCATCACAGCAGCTATATTTCATTAGGAGTTTGAGGAGAATTGGTGTATCACCAAAGATACTTGCAAATTTCTATGGATGTGCCATGGAAAGCATTCTAAGTGGTTGCATCATTTCCTGGTATGGACAGGATTGAAAAAAGCTGCAGAAAGTTGTAAACTCAGCCTGCTCCATTCAGGATACCTTCAAAAGGTGATGCCTCAGAAAGCTGGCAACTATCATTAAGGGCCCCTGTCAGTCAGGACATGCCCGCTTCTCATTGTTACTGTCAAGGAGGAGATACAGGAGCCTGAAGATACACACTCAGCATTTCAGGAGCAGCTTCTTCCCCTCCACCATCACATTTCTGAATGAACAATGAACCTATGAAGTCTACCTCAGTATTTTTTCCTCTCTCTTTGCATTATTGATTTAGTTTATTTGTATATACATATTTTTCTAATTGTAATTGATAGACTTTATTATTATGCATTGCAATGTACTGCTGCTGCAAAACAGCAAATTTCATGATGTATGCCTGATTCTGGTTCTGATTCAATTTCCTTACTGTCACAACAGGTCAACAGCAGCTGCCATTTTATTGGCTCTCTACTCAGCTCTGGAACATCTGGACAATAAAGATTAAAAGTAAAGTAAATTTTATTATCAGAGTACATATATGTCACCACATACAACCCTGAGATTCATTTTCTTGCGGGTATACTCAGCAAATCTATAGAACAGTAACTGTAACAGGATCAATGAAAGATCAACCAGAGAGCAGAAAACTGTACAAATGCAAATATAAATAAATAGCAATAAATAACAAAAACATGAAATAACAAGATAAAGAGTCCTTAAAGTGAGACATTGGTTGTGGGAACATCTCAGTAGATGGGCAAGTGAGTGTAGTTATTCCCTTTTGTTCGAGAACCAGGTGGTTGTGGGGTTGTAGCTGTTCTTGAACCTGGTGGTGTGAATCCTGAGGCTCTTGTACCTTCTACCTGATGGCAGCAGCAAGAAAAGAACATAGCCTGGGTGATGAGGATCTTTGATGATGGATGCTGCTCTTCTATGACAGCATTTCATGGAGATGTGTTCAGTGGTTGGGAGGGCTTTACCTATGATGTACTGGGCCAAATCCACTACCTTTGGTAGGATTTTCCGTTGAATAGCTTTGGTGTTTCCATACCCATGATGCAGCCAGTCGATATACGCTCCAATACACATCCATAGAAGTTTGTCAAAGCTTTTGATATCATGTCAAATCTCCGCAAATTCCTAAGGAAGTAGAGGTACTGCTGTGCTTTCTTCACAATTGCATTTATGTGCTGGGTCCAGGACAAGTCCTCTGAAATAGTAACACCCAGGAATTTAAAGTTGCTAAGCCTCTCCACCTCTGATCCTCCAGTGAGGACTGGCTCATGGACCTCTGGTTTCCCTTTCCTGAAGTCAATGATCAATCATTGGTCTTGCTGACACTGAGTGAGAGCTGGTTGTTATGAAACCACTCAGCCAGATTTTCCATCTCCCTCCTGTATGCTGATTCATCACCACCTTTGATTCAGCCCACAACAGTGGAGACATCAGCAAACTTGAATATGGTTCATCAGAATGCTCTTCATTGACTTCAGCTCACCATTTAACACCACCAACCCCTCAAAATAATCTCCAAGACCTATGCCTCTACACCTCTGTGTAACTGGATCCTCAATTTTCTCAGACTCCAGTCAGCACAGATTGGCAAAAACATGACCTCCACAGTCACTATCAACACTGGTGCTCCACAGGTCTGTGTGCCTAGCCCCCTGCTCTACTCACTTTATACTGTTATGAATCCCGTAACTGGAGAACTTACCAGCAAAGATAGAGAGCTCCGTTGAAGTCTGATGTCACTATTTTCAAACGTTTTATTCGTAAAGGGACACAAAAGTAGGGTTAATACATGCATTCAGATAGTGCACATTGTCAACATTCAATCTAAAGTGCGGGTATAGTAATAATCATCATTAAGAAGTGAGCTCTGCTGGTGTCTAGGGGTTAATAGATTGTCCGTTGGAAATATAAAAGTCAGTCTGAAAGTCTGCAGGCCTCAGCCCTTTGAAAATCGCTGGGTTTTGCGTGGGGCGACCGAGAGAGAGAGATTGGGGGAGAAGAGAAAGAACTTGCCGAGTCTCGATGAATCTTCCGTGAAATCGGGGGCGCGTTGGTTTCCTCTCCCCGATGTTAGTTAAAGCGGTTTTCTGTGAGTCCAGTCACAGATTCCAATCCCGGAATCTAACGCACGTGGCTTCCTTCAGAATGGCTTCCCGCTGCTGCGGGAACACTCTCTCGTGTCTTCTTGGTGCGTCTGAGGGGCTGTCCCCCTGAGACTCTCCTTTATACTTCCTCACGGGGTTGCAGGTGTCAATCAGGTTGGGATGATGCAATCTCTCTCTCAACCAGCCCACCTTGCCCGAGGGCTTTTCACGTGGTCTCCATGAGACAATAGTCGCTGGCATCTTATTCTGTATCCCGGGTGGGACATGCAATTTTGCACGTTTCTCTCTCTCTCACTTCCTGGGTCTACTGACCGCCCCCCCCCATCAACGGGTGCCCTTGCGATTCTCACAAAGGAGGGGGCTGGGATCATAACAATACTTATAACTGTGAGGCTAAGTACGACTCCAATGCCATATTTAAGTTTACTGACGACATCACTGTTATGGAGCAAATCAAAGGAGGTGAGAATCGGCATACAGGAGGGAGATTGAAAATCTGGCTGAGTGGTATAACAACAACCTCCCAGTCGAGGTTAGCAACCCCACGAGGTTTGCAGTTTTTGTTGTCTTTTGCACATTAGTTGTCTACCTGAACTGTTGAATGCAGTCTTACATTGTTTCTTGTATTTACTCTGAATGGCCACAGGGTTGTATCTGGAGACATATATGTACTTAGATAATAAATTTACTTTGAACTTTGAATCTACCAGCTATCTGGACTCAAGATAATTCACAGTAACTAATTAACTGAATGTTAAAGTGAATTAGCTACACTTGATTTGGAGTCAGTTGTTACCCAGGACTTGAAGAGCAAGAGCGGTACTTGCTACTTCTTATTTCTAGGTCTTAATGTCTTCTAGGTCTGGGCAACAAAGAGAAATTTTTAAGGGAATTGAACCTACTGCTGGAAACAGCAGTGTACTTGGCAGGGTACTTAAAACCTGCGTCAACAAACTGGCTGGAATGTTCACAGACATCTTCAATCTCTCACTGCTTCAGTCAGAGCTTCCCACCTACTTCAAAATGATAGCAATCAAGAAGTAGGGTAAGCTACCTCAATGACAATCACCTAGTACAATTCATATCTACTGTGGTGAAATACTTTGAAAGATTGGTCATGGCTAGAATTAACTTTTGGCTGAGAAAGCAGCATAACTCACTGAGTTGTGGACCACCTGAGCCACAGCAAAACCTATGTCAGCTGCTGTTTATTGATTGCACCTTGTTCAACACCATCGCCCCCTCATCACTAATCAACAAATTTCAAATCCTGGGTTCCTGTACTTCCCTGCCTCTGCATTTGGATCCTCAGCTTCCTTAGCAGGAGATCCCAGTCAGTTACAATCAATGCATGCTTGGCCCACTGCCCTACTCTCTCTGTACTCATATCTATGTGGGTAAGCACAGCCCAAATGCCATCTATAAATTTGCTGATGCCACCACTGCCATTGGCAGAATCTCAGATGACAACAAGAAGTCATACTGGAATGAGATAGATTGGCTGGTTGAGTGGTGCCTCAACAGCACGTCGACAAGAGCAAGGAATTGATAGTTCCTTGTACCATTGAAGAATGATGCAGTTTTTACACCAAAGTGGAGCAGATTGAAACAATGAAGAAATATTTTCACAAAGTACTCAATCAAATGAAGAATAACCCAGATAAAACACACATTTATGGATTTCAGAAAAGAACAGAGAAGACACAAAATCTGACCAGTTTAAAGGAGTCTGCTGAATTTAAACAATGCACTTGCTTTTAAATGAATGCCTTATCTAATGCTTACTGCTTTTAAATGACTGACCACCACAAACTTGCTCACTGCACCTCTAATGTTCCACTGTAGAGTTAGAAATGAGGATAACTATTGATGACTGTAGAATCAGAATGAAGTTTATTTTTACTGACATTTGTTCTGAAATTAGTTTTTTAGGCAGCAGTACAAGGGCAAATAAAGATGGATGGGGATACTTCTGAACCATAGTGCTGCTGTGACTTTTGATCCTTTCAAAGGTCTAGCTGTGAACATTAACATTCAGATTATCTGCCTGTAGGAAACTTTTATTTCAGAACAAGTGGATTCCTCACTGTGATTTTTATGAATAATTGCTAGTGGATTAATATTGCAAGCCCGTTCCATTGCTCGCACCATCATCTTGCTGTGTTCTGATGAGCACTTATAAGGTGAATCTCTTACCATACTGAGAAGCTGTAAATGTACACTCAGTGGCCACTTTATTAGGTACACCTACAGACCTGATCGTTAATACAAGTACTTAATCAGCCAATCATGTGGCAGCAACTCAATGCATAAAAGCACATAAACATGACCAAGAGGTTCAGTTGTTGTGCAGATTAGACATCAGTATGGGGAAGAAATGTGATTGAAGTGATTTTGACTGTGGACTGATTATTGGTGTCAGAGGGGGTGGTTTGAGTATCTTGGAAATTGCCGATCTCCTGGGATTTTCATGCACGTGTTTCTAAAGGTTACAGAGAATGGTGAAAAAAAACCAAAAAATAACCAGTGAATGGCAGTTTCGTGGGCAAAAACACCTTGTTAATGAGAGAGGTCAGAGGAGAATGGCCAGACTGGTTCAAGCTGCTCGGAAGTGACTTTATCATGGAAGTTGATAAATGAAGTGGATTTGTGGGCATAAGAAAGTTGAAGAAGAAAGCAAGTGTGTCTTTGTGATCAAGTGGCTACCTGATAAGAGGTTGGCCTGTTGAAGTGGGGGTGGATTCTAATGCTGATTGAGAAACCAAATGGCAATGCAAAAAAACAGTGGTGTACAGAAAAGCATCTCTGAACACGTAACATGTCAAACCTTGAAGTGGATGGGCTACAACAACAGAAGACCATAAGCATACTCTCAGTGTCCACTTTATTAGGTACAGGAATGGCCACTGAGTGTATGTTAGTGTATGTGTATCACATGGTAAGATTTTGATGTCTTGTTGTCCTGGATTACACAATAGGATCATTTCTATAGTCTATGACTAGAGAATTTGTGCACTGAAGAGCTTGGTTTCTGCTACCAAAACTTTTATCGTGGAGGTTGATCTATGAAGTGGATTTGTGGCAAAAGAAAGTTGAAGAAGAAAGAAGCCTTTACTGCCTGATAAGAGGCTAACCTCAAGTAGTGGTGGATCCTGATGCTGATTGAGAAGCCAATCTAACTACCCCCTCCAGGAACTATACCTGCTATAACCAACTGGCTTCATAAGGTTGACTGTAGCCACAAGACCCTTGGGAGGAAGACAGGGATTTAAAAAACTGTCAGAATGCCATTGAAGGACCTCAGTGAGGGGTATCCCTTTGTTAGGGATCTCTTCATCAAGTAGGTCCATATGGAATGTTACAAGTTCAGGATGGAGGGCATCCACTACCTCCAGGACTTCCCAGGTAGTGGGTACTTTGATCTTGCTTTCAAATTCCTGAAGATGTTACAGGAATTTCAAGAGAAGGGGAACGAGGCTCCAATATCATGGTTAAAGGTGCAACCACTCGTCACCCTCTTCTCCCATAAGGAGTGTGTGATAACAGTGAACCACCTCAACCCGATGTGACCATTGTGAATGCCTTCACCTTTCTGGCCCATTTTGTTGAGGAAACGGGAGGCTGTGTGGATATTAAAAGGACCTGTTTGTAATCTGGACCAGCAAGTACCGGGACAAATTCAAGCTAAGAGTGGATACTAATGAGAAACCCGATGATACAGGCAGAAGTACCAAAATGGTGAGGAAAAGAAAAGGGGAGCCTACATACAAATACGGGTGACAGGCAAGAGAAAAATTCAGCTGTTTGTCTGCCAGTTCCAGGTCACCATGTACCACAGAAACTCTTGGCCTCTGCTCCTGACTTTGAGAGATGGAGGTCGTGAAACAGTCAGAGCCAGAGGTTTGGACAGGCGCACAGATTGATTTCCACCATCGCCACACCCTGGGGAAGACCATTCCCCGTATCTGAGCCCAAAAACTGTGAGGCAGTTCACCAAGGCTGTGGGTACAAGGGTTCAGACTGATTGACAATGGACTGTGTTTGTGATTCTTCAACTCAGATAACTGCATGTAACAATGGCATCTTCAAACATACGTCATGTGAAGAGTGAAGGTCAAAGCAGTTGTGAATTTCTTTTACAAGAGCGTAGGCTGGCACATCTCTGCAACTGTCAGATGACTGGTCCCAGGGATTGTCTATAAGGTCAGAGGGGAATGAGAAGTGTGCACCTGGTGTGAGTATTCTGTAGAGAGGCAACTTCTCCATCACTGAAGTCAAAAAGGTGGTGGGTGGATGACTCCGTGTGGCTGATGTGAAATACCATAAAACTGTGTTCTGGCTAATCAGTGTTTTTGCCTCTCCTGTGTGGAGTGACTGGCTAGCTGTCCTCTAGCTGCTGCAACCATTGCTGGTGACATCCCTAATAATCATTCTGGCCAGGGACCTCAAGAGCATCATTGGCTGGGCAATCTGGCAGTCCAACAGGATAGTGGCAGTGCTTCCAGTGCAGCACTCCCACAGGTGGTGACCGCCACAACATGGTTGGACTGGACAGACTACTCAATACAGGCCCAGATAGGCTTCCTCTTTGTGTCAAAGGCCACCACAGTCAGATCCACTGACATCATCCCTCCTTCAAACCTCCAGGAGGACCAGAAGGCAGGCAGAGAAGCATGGAAGATGAACGTCAAGCTGCCGACCCCAGCAAAGGTAGAGGAACTACAGAGAGCTGACACAGGCTGGAGACCTGTGAAGCCCCCCTTTGACTCTCCGATTCACTGACGGGGAGCAACCACGGTGAACATCAGGGATTCTTCATCCTCAGAGAAGCAAGACACCGTCTGATGGATTATGCCAACTCCAGAGAGGCCTGCAGCAACTTTTGTTTCTGCAGTCGAGGGGGGTGGAGGACGTGAGAGAGGAACTTGGAGAGGTGAAGAACCAGCAAACTGTGCTCTTTGCATTGGAATCCTCCAACATCATCTTCAGACCCAGAGTCTGCTTTGTTGAGTAAGATGAGACAGACTCATGCTTCTTCTTTCAGAAGGTTCACAGGGGGAGCTCTGTGACCCATGGTCTTAAGGAAGAAGACGTCTCAGTAGCATTTTCACAGACAGACATAATGAGGATCTGTAGATTCTTCTATGCCAGTCTCTATGACAGTAAGTCCACAGACAAAGCAGCCTCCCAGAATTTCCTGTCTGAATCATGGAACTGTTAGACAAGAGCATGTGGTAGAGTCTGGATCAGTCACTATCTGTAGAAGAGATGACTAACTTCATCTCTGCATTGGGCATTAATAAAACCCCCAGTAGTGATGGCTGACCAGCAGAGTTGTACTGAGCTCTGTGGGACGAGATGGGCCTGGACCTGACAGAAGTGTACAATGCTACGCTTCGGTCTGGCAGCTTGCCACATTGCATGAGGAAAGATATCATCAACAAGCAGAAAGAGGAGAGGGAGGACATCAGGAATTGGAGATCCATTTCACTGTTGAAGGTGGACAATAAGATCCTGTCCAAATCCATTGTCAGCCGGGTCATCTCTGTTCTGGGACAATGATCCACACAGCCCAAACCTGCACTCTACTTGACAAGAAAATCTTTTATACAAGAGATTCTGCAGGTGCTGGAAATCCAAATCGACATACACAAAGTGAGGAACTCGGCAGGCCAAGCAGAATCCATGGAAATAAACAAACAGCCAAAGTTTCAGGCAGAGGTACCACTGCCCATGTGCAGGACAAATGGGTGGATGCCTGCCCAGTCAGCTTGGACCAGGAGAAGTCCTTTGACAAGATATCACACTGGTACATGATGGACATGCTCTCCAAAATGCACTTTGGGGAAGGAATCAAAAATTTGATCCAGCTACAGTACACAAATAACTGTAGAGCAGTCCAAATTAACGGGTGGGGGACACAGAGTCCCCATCAGATCTGGTGTCTGGCAGGGTTGTCCACTCTCTTCTGTCTTGTATGTGTGCTGCATAGAACCTTTTCAGAATTCATTAGGAAGGATGAGCACATAGGAGGAGCTGTTTGTAAGGGAATCTGTAGACTGGCGCAGGAGTATGTTCCAAGGGATGCACTGAAACTTGGTGCAGCCAGTGCTAAGGCTTTCCGGGGAAGGATCGCAGTCTCGAGTCCTCCTCCTACCGTGGAGTTCAGTGGGGAAGTTGCTCAAACAGTGAAAAGGCTATCACCTCGGGGAGTTATGTGAGTAGCAATGGTGCAATGTTTGTTTTATTTTGTTTAAACTTTACACTGCTGGATGTAACAACCATAAATGTAATTTTTTTTTCCATTGCTTCTTTCTTTGGAAGTTTCTTTTATCATGAATTAAACCTATTTTGCTATAGATTGTAAGATACTTTCTTCATATGGAATGTTCTTTTCTGCCTTCTGCTCCTTTTCTTTCCTGTCCTGACGAAGGGTCTCAGCCAGAAACATCAACTGTTCACTTTCCTCCATAGGTGCTGCCTGTCCTGATGAGTTCCTTCAGAATTTTATAGGTAATGGAATGCTATACTTACTGTTTTAATATTGTGTTAACGCCTGCCCTGCAGCATGAAGAAGCCTATAGGTATGGTTTCCTGCAGACATTGCTCCAGGGAGTGGCAGGACAGTAACCTGGTGTGGAGAAAATAGATTAGAAGGTCTTCTGAATAGATGATTGATGATGGAAGGGGTTGGACATGTCAGATATGTTAGGGAGATCGGGAGATGTGAACAGACTCAGCCATTTGTCCTCTAAGTGCTACAAGTGAAGATACTCATGAAGGCAAAGAGAATCATGGAGGTTATGGGACAGAACACAACTCAGAGAAGAATAGCACTTTAATTATGGCCATAGTCAAGGAGTGTAGAGTGACATTGTAGGGCCGAAGACATTGCAAAATTGGTGACCCTACAAGCACTACAAACTACAGATGAGGTCCCAGATAAAAATCTTGAATAGGTATTTTCTTTTAGCACTGTGACTGACTAAACTCAGCCACATAGAAGTTGTAACTGGGAGATATAAAATACTTTTATTAACATGACAAATCTTCTGGAGAGAATCTAACTCTTCTCTTTTTACAAACACCAGATAACAGAATAGATCTATTTTATTACAGTCTTGAGGGATAACTCCCTGAATCCACAACTAGCCAGAGTATTAAGTTACAAAACAGACTTGTCCTGAACTTGAGGAAGGCTGCAGATGCTGCAAATCAAAAGCAACACGCACAAAATGCTGGAGAAACTCAGCAGGTAAGGCAGCATGTATGGAAATGAATAAACTGTTGATGTTTCAGGCCAAGACCCTTCATCAGGACTGGAAAGGAAGGGGAAAGAGTCCAGAATAAAAGGGTGGGGGAGGGGAAGGAGAACAGCTAGAAAGTAATAACCATATAACAATTACTGTCCTTCTAGTCCGTGCTGAACGCTTACTCTCACCTAGTCCCACCTACCCGCACTCAGCCCATAATCCTCCATTCCTTTCCTGTCCATATATCTATCCAATTTTTTTATATGACAAAATTGAACCTGCCTCTACCACTTCTACTGGAAGTTCGTTCCACACAGATACCACTCTCTGAGTAAAGAAGTTCCCCCTCAAGTTACCCCTAAACTTTTTCCCCATAACTCTCAACTCATGTCCTCTTGTTTGAATCTCCCCTATAGGTGAAGCCAGGTGATGAGCTGAAGAGGAAGGAATCAGGCAGCAGAGGGGATTGGATCATAGGAGAAAGGGAAGGTGGAGGGGAGCCAGGAGGAGGTGATAGGCAGGTGAGAAGAGGTTAGTGGCCAGAGTGGGGAATAGAAGTAGAGAGGAGGGGGGAGGGGATGTGGAACCAGACTGAGTCTGCTTGGATCCTATTTCAGCACTGGGAACAAGATCGCTGACATGTCCCTTGAACTCCTGGTGGGTGTCAATGAAAAGCTGATCACACTACATCTACATTTTAACTAAAGCTGCTATGCTAATGAATTCCAACATGTCCTCCAACTGTGAATTTGATAATTGAGTCAGTGAAATTTTCCATGCTGATGTTGGTAATGACTTTGCCTGCACCCTCCTGGACAACTTAAAGTCTGGGGTGGATGAGGCCACGGAATCTGAAATGGATGTATTGATAAGAATGGTTGACATGGGGAAGTCAAAGCCAACAGCATCCTATGTACACAACATAGCTGAATTGTGCTGAAGGACCAGATCAAGGCGACGTGGGGACACTTAGCGCAGGAGGGGCACTGACACAACACCCAATTGTGACAGAGACCTGAGCAACATGCTCATCGCAAGGTCTGTGAAGAGTCTGAAGACTGCTGACGGATCACCAACTTGTCTGCTTCATGATGAGCACTTGCCTGGTGCCAGAATACCCAGAGGCATCTTGAGCTGGCGAAACATTGCATCCTAAAAGATTCCTGTCAGTGGACAGTGTTTCATGTCCAGTGGCACAATGCCCAGGGATTCGCGCTATTCTGGCAGCATTTCTACCTAAGTAAACTGCGGATAATTGTCCCATGTACCTGTACGCTGATGACTGGGTTCATGTTCACAGTAGAACCGGGATTGGCTAAAACCACTGGTATTCAGCTTCATGACAGCGTTGAGCAGAAGTGAGAAGTCCTCATTGCCTTGCACAGCCATCCATGAACCCAGCAGTGGGTAGCAGTGTGCCAGAGGATGAAGGCTGAAGTCCAGTGAAACGCTCATGAGGAACAAATGGGTGGAGATGGCCCATATGGTCCAATGTTACAAAGACCAGTGCGACTTTACTGTGGCAGCCTTTGGGTCTCACTCAGTCAGTCGAAATCCCAGTGAATCACTGGATTAATCTCTGCTCTGCAGTAAAGACAATACCATCTGTCCATATCAGGAGGAGCATTTCAGACTCCTCCTCAATGTGAGTCCATTGTGTCAGAGGACACCCTTCTGGTAACCCAGCAATACTCCATGGAGGATTTTCTTGCAACCACTGAAGAACTGAACACCCTTATCCACCAGATAAAAACCAATAAAACTTTTGGTCTGCAAAGGTCGGACAGGTCAGCGGCTTCCTGCCCAAGTCAGGACTCAATCAATGTATTTGTTGTCTCTGGGAAGAAGGACCATCATGACAATTTATAAGGGTGGAAGTTTAACTGTTGGAAGTACAAGGGGATTTTCTTTCTGATAAATGACGCTGGTCCCCTCCTCCTTTGTTTTTGTTCCATCTCTGAGAAGATCCTCTCAGAAACTCAGTGCAGATTTCTTTATTGCTGGTAGATTCAAGACAAAATGGTCAGAGCAAAATCAGGTTCTGTGCCCTGCCCTTCTTTATCCTGACCAAGACATTTGATTTCTTTAATGACGAGGCTTTGTGGATCATCCCCCAGTGCATCTGTTGCCTGCTGAGATTCCTGCCACCGTCACTGCCAGTCTTCTGAGTAGAAGAGCTGAGCTTGGGTCAAATTCTTTTGCACATTTATTGTTTGTCAGTCTTTTTTATGTATAGTTTCATAAATTCTATTGTATTTCTTTATTTTCCTGTAAGAAACTAAATCTCAAGGTGACATATACAGTACAATATATCTGAGATATCCGAGTGCGGGTCAGTGGGACGAGGTGAGAGTAAGCGTTCGGCACGGACTAGAAGGGCTGAGATAGCCTGTTTCTGTGCTGTAATTGATATATGGTTACAAAGTTTGGTTTTGACAGGGGTACATTGAGAATGTATGGTTGGGTGCGGGTCGGAGCATACTCAGGAGCAATCAAATGCTCAGGCCTGGCAGGAAGATGGTGGTAAGGTCAATGTTTTCATTTTATGTCTGAAGGAGAATTGAGAAGGTATTAAAGAAGATGTCCCTGGGTTGGGTGTACAGCTGCTGATCTGGCAAATGTGCAGGCAGGTTTTTAGAAGTCATGTTGATATGTACCTCGCAAGTCTTTCTGAGTGACACATGCACTATGGAAAATTGTGGATGTGATGCTTTGCTGTGTGTTGCATGCTGTTGGGTGTTCTGTGCACCATGGTATAAATCTACCAGAAGTAAAAAAGAATTCAGAATAAGACCAAAAGATATAGGAACAGAATTAGCCCATTTGGACATCGGGTCTGCTCTGCCATTTCATAATGGCTGATCCATTTCCCTCTCCGACCCAATCTCCTGCATTCTCCCTGTATCCCTTCATGCCCGAACTAATCTAGAATCTATGACTTGGCCTCCACAGCCGTGTGTGGCAACGAGTTCCACAGGTTCACCACTCTCTGCGGAAAGAAATTCCTCCTCCTCATTCTAAAAGGATGCCCCTCTACTCTGAGGCTATGTCCTCTGGTCTTAGACTCTTTCACCACAGGAAATATCCTCTCCACATTCACTCCATCAAGGCCATTCACCCTTCAATAGATTTCAATTATGTCACCCCCTCATTCTGCTGAATTCCAGTGATTAAGGGCCCGGAGCCATCAAACGTTCCTCATATGACAAGCCTTTAAATCCCAGAATTACTTTTGTGAACCTCCTTTGAACCCTCTCCAATGTCAGCACATCCCTTCTTAGATAAGGGGCCCAAAATTACTCACAATCCTCCAAATGAGGCCTCATTGGTGCTTTATAAAGCCTCAACTTTACATCCTTGCTTTTATATTCTAGTCCTTTTGAAATGAATGCTAACATTGCATTTGTTTTCCTTACCCCTGACTCAACCTGCAAATTAACCTTGAAGGAATCCTGCACGAGGATTCCCAAGTCCCTTTGCATCTCAGATTTTTCAATTTTCTCTCCATTTACAAAAGTAGTCTACACTTTTATTTCTTCTACCAAAGAGCATGACCATACACTTCCCAACACTGTATTCCACCTGCCACTTCTTCGCCTATTCTCCTAATCTGCCCAAGTCCTTCTGTAGCCTCTCTGCTTCCTCAAAACTACCTGGCCCTCCACTTACCTTTTTATCCTCTGCAAACTTGGCCATAAAACTATCAATCCTGCCATTCAAGTCACCACTAGTCACCAACAGCCAACCAGAAAAAGGTCTCATTATTCCCACACTTTGCCTCCTGCCAATTAGCCATTGCTTTATCCATGCTAGTATCATTTCTATAATACCATGGGATCTTACCTTGATAAGCAGCCTCGTGTGTGGCACCTTGTCAGAGGCCTTCTAAAAATCCAAGTACACAACATCAACTCCATTGTCTATCCTGCTTGTTATTTCTTCAAAGAATTCCAACAGGTTTGTCAGGCTAGATTTTCCATTAAAGAAACCATGCCTACTACTGTCTTTTTTATCTTGGGCCTGCAAGTACCCCAAATCACGTCCTTAACAATTGACTCCAATGTCTTCCCAAACACTGAGGTCAAATTAACTGGCCTATAGTTTCCTGTTTCTTCCTCTCTCCCTTCCTGAAGAGTGGAGAGACATTTGAAATGTTCCATTCCTCTGGAACATGCCAAAATCATTTGATTTTGAAAGATCATTACTAATGTTTCCACAACCTCTTCAGCCACCTCTTTCAGAACCCTGGGATGTAGGCCATTTGGTCCAGGTGACTTGTCTACCTTTAGACCTTTCAGCTTCCCAAGTATCTTCTCCCTAGTAATGGTAACTCCACATATTTCTGCTCTCTGACCCTCTCGAATTTCTGACACTGCCATTGTCTTCCATGTGAATAAGGCTGACGCAAAATACTTATTCAGTTCATCCACCATTTCCTAGTCCCCCATTACGACCTCTCCGGAATCATTTTCCAGTGGTCTGATACCTAATCTTGCCTCTCATTTACACTTTATGTATTTGAAGAAACTTTTGGTATCCTCTTAAATATTATTGGCTATCTTAGATATTTTATTGATATTTTATATATATTTTATCTTAGGCACTTTATTGATCCCAAAGGAAATTATAGTGTCACAGTAGCATTACAAGTGCACAGATATACAAATATTAGAAGAGAAGTAAGAAAAAAATATAAGTTACCTCACAGTCTAACAGGAAGAGGTCATCACTTTCCTGGCTATAGGTTGACTCATTACAGAGCCTAATGGTTGAGGGTAAGAATGACCTCATATAGTGTTCTTTGGAGCAGCACAGTTGTCTTAGTCTATTACTAAAAGTGCAGCTGTGTTCAGCCGAAGTCCATACAGAGGGTGAGAAACATTGTCCAGGATTGCCAGCAATTTCCATAGGGTCCTTTGTTCTACCATAGCCTCCAGTGTGTTCAAGCAACACACACAAAATGCTGGTGGAACGCAGCAGGCCAGGCAGTGTCTATAGGAAAAAGCACTGTCGACGTTTCGGGCCGAAACCCTTCTTCAGGACTAACTGAAAGAAAAGATAGTAAGAGATTTGAAAGTGGGAGGGGGAGGGGGAGATCCAAAAGGATAGGAGAAGACTGGAGGGAGTGGGATGAAGCTAAGAGCTGGAAAGTTGATTGGCAAAAGGGATACACAGCTGGAGAAGGGAAAGGAACATGGGATGGGAGGCCTAGGGAGGAAAAAAGGGGGAGGGGAGCACCAGAGGGAGATGGAGAACAGGCAAGAGTGATTGTGAGAGGGGCAGAGAGAGAAAAAAAGGGGAGGATAGATAGACAGATAGATAAATAAGGGATGGGGTAAGAAGGGGAGGAGGGGCATTAACGGAAATTAGAGAATCACTGTTCATGCCATCAGGTTGGAGGCTACCCAGAAAGAATATAAGGTGTTGTTCCTCCAACCTGAGAGTGGCTTCATCTTGACAGTAGAGGAGGCCATGGATAGACATATCAGAATGGGAATCGGACATGGAATTAAAATGTGTGGCCACTGGGAGATCCTGCTTTCTCTGGCAGACCGAGCGTAGGTGTTGAGCGAAACGGTCTCCCAGTCTGCACCAGTTTTCAGCAAAACGGTCTCCCAGTTTGAGTCAGTTTTTAGCGAAATAGTCTCTCTAAGATTGGAGGAACAACACCTTATATTCCGTCAGGTTGGAGGAATAACACCTTATATACCGGCTGGGTAGCCTCCAACCTGATGGCATGAATATTGACTTCTCTAACCTCCGTTAATGCCCCTTCTCCCCTTCTTACCCCACCCCTTATTTATTTACTTACTTACTTGTCTGTTTATTTATTTATTTATTATTCCCCCCCCCCCTTTTCCCCTCTCTTTTTTCCCTCTTTCTGCCCCTTTCACAATCATTCCTTGCCTGTTCTCCATCTCCCTTCGGTGCTCCCCTCCCCCTTTCTTTCTTTCTCCCTAGGCCTCTCGTCCCATGATCCTTTCCCTTCTTCAGCTGTGTATCCCTTTTGCCAATCAACTTTCCAGCTCTTAGCTTTATCCCTCCCCCTGTCTTCTCCTATCATTTTGGATTTCCCCCTCCCCCTCCCACTTTCAAATCTCTTACTATTTTTTCTTTCAGTTAGTCCTGGCGAAGGGTCTCGGCCCGAAACGTCGACAGTGCTTCTTCCTATAGATGCTGCCTGGCCTGCTGTGTTCCACCAGCATTTTGTGTGTGTTGCTTGAATTTCAAGTATCTGCAGATTTCCTCATGTGTCCAGTGTGTTGAGCCTGTTTATTGAGCGTGTTGATGCCATTGCCCCAGCACGCCACTACATAGAAGATTGTACTGGTGACAATAGACTGATAGGACAAGTAAAGGAGAGGCCTGCATACTCCAAAGAACGTCAGTCCCCTCAGGCAACCCTGGCCCTTCTTGTGTGCAGCCTCTGTGTTGCTGTTCCTCTCAAGTCTGTCATCCAGGTGCACCCCCAGGTACTTGTAGGTCCTCACCACATCCAGGTCTTCACCATCAGTAGTAACAGGGAGCAGTGCAGGCTTAGTCTTCATAAAATCCATCACCATCTCTACTTGTCTTACTGATGTTGAGCTGCAGATGACTCAACTTGCACCATTTGACAAAGTCCTCCAGCAGGCCCCGTATTCATCCTCCCGTCCCCCCTTTATACACCCAACTATTGCTGAATCATCAGAGAATTTCTGCAGATGACATAGTATGTTGTATTAAAGTCCGAGATATACAGGGTAAACAGGAAGAGAGCCCGTGGGGCCCCAATGCTGCTTATAGCCATGTCTGACATGCAACTCTGAAGCGACACAAACTGTGGTCTGCCAGTCAGGTAGTCGATTACCCAGGATACAATTGAAATGCCAATCTGCGTTGAACAGTTGTGTCATCCTGCCTTCAGAATACTTCTTCCTATTTGGGATGTATATAACCTGTGCCTTCCATATTGCTGCTAGGAATTCCAGCCATTGTTGCATTTTTCCCAGTGTTTTTTTTTCAATCAATTCTGGCCAGCTTCTCTCTCATGCCTCTGTAATTCCCTTTACTCCAGTAGACTACTAATACTTCTGACTTTAGGGTGAATTCTGTTGTATTTTGATTACCAACACCCAAGAGTTCCTTTACCTTAAGCACTCTAATCAATTCCAGTTCATTGTTCATTGTGCAGATGTTTCCGACGAGTGGACAGTCGCAAGGCTGCGGGACCGTGCGGCATCCAGGGCGAGTACAGGATGTGAGGAGCAGAACTTGCAGGTGTGTTTACAGACATTTTTTATTTCTCCCTCTCCCAGTGTAGAGTGCCCTCCTGTTTCAAATTATCCACCATTGTCCCTGTACCAAAGAAGACCAAGGTAACCTGCCTGAACGACTGGTGGCCTGTCACACTCACCTCAATAATAAGAAAATGCTTTGAGCGGCTGGTCAAGGATTACATTTTCAGCTTGCTACCACCAAAACTGGACCCCCTACAATTTGCCTACTGACACAACTGATCAACAGATGTCGCAATAGCCACTGCTGTACATACCGTCCTTACACATCTGGAGAAGAAGCATGTTTTTGTTAGAATGCTGTTCTTGGACTTCAGCATTCAACACTATAGTTCCATCCAGGCTCGACAAGAAGCTCAGAGACCTCAGCCTTGACCCTGCCTTATGCAGCTGGATCCTGGACTTCCTGTCAGATCGCCAGCAGGTGGTAAGAGTGGGCTCCCTCACCTCCACCCCTCTGACTCTCAACACAGGAGCCCCTCAGGACTGTGTACTAAGTCCCCTCCTTTACTCTGTGTATACCCACGACTGGGTCACCACCCACAGCTCTAATCTGCTAAATAAATTTACCGATGACACTACCTTGATTGGCCTAATCCCAAACAACAACGAGGTGGCCTATGGGGAAGAAGTCATCTCTCTGACACAGTGGTGTCAAGAAAACAACCTCTCCCCCAATGTTGCAAAATCAAAGGAGCTGGTTGTGGATTACAGGAGGAATGGAGACAGGCTCACCCCTATTGACACCAATGGATTTGGGGTTGAGAGGCTAAACAGCTTTAAGCTACTCAGCATCCACATCACTGAGGACCTCTCGTGGTCTGTACACACCAGCTGTGTGGTGAAAAAGACACAACAGCACCTCTTTCACCTCAGACAGTTGAGGAAGTTTGGTATGGGCCTCCAAATCCTAAGGACTTTCTACAGAGGCACAATTGAGAGCATTGTGACTGGCTGCATCACTGCCTGGTCTGGGAACTGTACCTCCCTTAATCGCAGGACTCTGCAGAGAGTGATGCGGACAGCCCAGTGCATCTGTAGTTGTGAACTTCCCACGATTCAGGACAGTAATAAAGACAGGTGTGAGAAAAGGGTCCAAAGGATCATTTGGGACCCAAGTCACCCCAACCATAATCTATTCCAGCTGCTACGATCCAAGAAACGGTACCGCAGCATAAAAGCCAGGACCAACAGGCTCTGGGACAGCTTTTTCCACCAGGCCATCAGACTGATTAACTCACGCTGATTTGAGTGATATCTATGTTACATTGACTGTTCTATTTATTATAAATTATTATAAACTACTATGATTGCACATTGTACATTTAGACAGAGACATAACATAAAGATCTTCACTCGTGTACGTGAAGGATGTAAGAAATAAAGTCAATTCAATTCAATTCAAGCCAGAATAGCTGATCCCCAGTGGGCTCAACCACAAGCTGTTTTAAAGAGCCTTCTCTCTCATTGGCATACCAGAAATACCTCCTCCTGGGATCCAGCATCAACCTGATTCTCCTAATCTATCTACATGTTGAAATCCCTCATGACAATCGTAGCATTACCCTTTTGGCATGCATTCTTTAATCTCATTTTAATTTGTAGAGCACATCTTTACTACTGTTTGGAGTACAATTCCCATCAGGGTCTTTTTACCCTCGCAGTCCCTTAGCTCTAACCACAATGATTCAACACTTTTCAATCCTATGTCGCCTCTTTCCAATGATTTGAACTCATATTTTACCAACAGAGCCACATTGCCCCCTCTGCCCTCCTGCCTGTCTTTTCATTACAAGTTACGTTCCCAATCATCTTTTAGCCACTATTCAGTGATGCCCGCAACGTCATACCTGCCAATAAAATCTCATCTTCCTTATTCCATATACTGCGTGCATTGAAATACAACTCCTTAAGTTGTGTATTCTCCCTTTTTGATTTTCTCTGCCTTTTACTTCGCAACTCATCCAGTTGAATGCAATTTTGCCTCATCCGCAGCCTGGCCTTGATAGCAGTCTCACTACACGTTGCCTTTGTAAAACAGCTACCCCATCCTCAGCACTCTCACTTCGGTTCCCATCCCCCTGCCAAGTTAGTTTAAACCCTCCCGAACAGCTCTGACAAAGCTGCCCGCTCGGGTTCAGGTGTAACCCGTCCCTTCTGTACAGGTTGTACCCTCCCCCAGAAGAGATCCCAATGATCCATAAATCTGAACTCCAGCCCCCTGCACCAGTTCCCCAGCCAAACATTCAGCTGCCGGATCATCCTATTCTTACCCTCACTGGCGTGTGGCCTGGGCAACAATCCCGAGATTACCACCCTGGAGATCCTGTTCTTCAGCTTTCTACCTAGCTCCCTAAAATCTCTCTTCAGGACTTCCTCACCTTTCCTACCTAAATCATTGGTGCCAATAAGTACCAAGACTTCTGGCTGCTTACCCTCCCCCTTTAGGATGGCCGATCTGAGATATCCCTCACCCTGGCACCTGGGAGCCAGCATACCATCCAGGAGTCTCTGCTGCGCCAACAGAATCTCCTCTCTGTTCCTCTGACTGTGGAATCTCCTATCACCACTGCAGCCCTCTCCACCTCTCGTCTGAGCCACTGCACCAGACTCGGTGCCAGAGACCCAGTTACTGCAGCTCCCCCTCCCCTTGGTAGGTCATCCCCTTCAACTGTATCCAAAGAGGTTTACTTATGATGGAGGTGAATGGCCACAGGGGTACTCTGCACTAGCTGTCCATTTCCCTTCCTCCTCCTGACAGTTACCCTGTTGTCTGCCTCCTGCAACTGAAGAGTGACTACCTCCCTGTGGCTCCTATCTGTCACCTCCTCATTCCCCCATATGGGTTGAAGGTCATCGAGATGCAGCTCCAGTTCCTTAATACGTTCCCCCAGGAGTTGCGGCTTGGCGCACCTCGTGCAGATGTGGTTATCCAGGAGGCTGGATACCCCCCAGAATCCCCGCATCTCACCCAGAATGAAAATCTCAGATTCACTGGTGCTCAGTTTTCAGTTTTGGTTCACTTTTCACTGAAATCAGATTGTAGAGAGTGCAGAAACATAATATAATATTTGATCCAGTTTCCAAGCCAAGGTGTCACAGGCATTGCTGCTCTTCGTGTAATTTGATGTTGAAATCAATTAGCACTGCAGAGGTGCAAAATAAACAAAGCTTGTCTTCATGTATTGCCTTTCAGGATATCCCATTGTTTTGTTTAATTTCCGCCTCTACAAGGGCGATGGATGTAAATCAGTTCTAACGGCTGTGTAAGTTGTTGCTGATGTGGTTCTGGCCAGCTGGGACATGCCACAACCACAGCAACAAATTATACAGCCATAGCAGCTTAATCTGATCCCTCCTGCCATCTTCATACCATCTGAGGAACTGTAGTCATCTGGATGAGTTGCAAAGTACTAAATCGAAAAGGGTGAATACTTTGCTGCAATATTGACTATCTTGTTTCTCTTCTCTTCAGGTCTGAAAAAGGGTCTTTCATCCAAAACTGTTCATCTGAATCTCAGCTGTTTCTCTTTGCATAAAATACTACCTGATCTATGTAGCTTTCCCAGAAACTTCTGTTTTCTGTTTTATATCATGATAGTTCAGGTTTTGTTTTTATCCTGCTTCTATACTATACATCTAGTCTGCTGGGCAGGTCCCACTACCTTACAATAAATAGCCCATTGCATTGACTTAAAGCTTATGGTAACTGTTGCTATTAAACCATTGCATCTCATCTTATCACAGACATTCAATTTATTCTACACATCCCTGCTGTGCTGTGCTGCCTAAACTAACATGCATATCTCTGTTTCTCAGTTCTGATAAAAGTTCACGCACACACAAAATGTCTCGATTTTCAATAATGCTGCCTGTCCTGTTTTTTGTTGCATTTTCTTTTCTTGTTTCAGATGTCCAGCATCTGCAGTATTTTTTTAAAGTTTCGTATCATAAGTCAACACCTCTACTTCCCCAGAAGGCTGAAGAAATTTGATACGTCCATATTGAGCTTTACCAACTTTTACTGATGCGATCTGGATCCATCATGGCTTGACGTGACAGTTGTTCTGCTTGTGACCACAAGAAACTGCAAAAAATTGCGGACACCTCACAGAAACCCACCTGCCCTCTGTGCACTTTGCCTAGATGTCCTGCTGCCTCAGTGAAGCAGCTAGCTTTATCAACCCCCACCCCCCCAAACATTCCCTCTCCTCCTTCCTTCCTTCCTTCCTTCCATCAGGCAGAAGATTCAAAATACTGAAAGGACTTATCACCAGGCTCAAAGACATCTTCTACCCCTCTGAAATAGGACTATTAAATAGTTCCGTAGTATGATAAAATGAACTCTTGACAATCCACCTTGTTCTCATTTGCACTTTATTGTATACCTGCACTGCACTTTCTCTGCAGCCATTACACTTTATTCTGCATTGTTGATTTTTGTTTTACCTTGTTCTACCTCAAGTCCCTGTGCAATGATTTGATCAGTGTACAAGACTAACTTTTCACTGTATATTGGTACATGTGAGAGTAATAAACCAATTCCAATCTAGGTAACACAGTCTTCTTAAGTAAAAAAAGAGATGTTTAGATAGTCTTCTTTTTCATTTTACCACATACAAGTATGATTTCCACTCTCAGCCAGTGAATTAATCTCCAGGAATGTTATAATTCCAATGTGATTTAGTTTATCAGTTTATTTTTCTTCCTTGTTCTTCAAGTTTCTTTAATCAAAGAATGTTGTGCTCTCCTTATATTTTACTAATTATACATTATCTTGTTTGTTTTAATGTAATATCCAATGTTCATAAATTAAACTGATTACTATATGACTCTCTCTGTAATTGAGTTGTTTATTCAGGTTTATCGTACTGTGATAGAATGAACACAGCAGGACAGTGGCAGGACAAGTGTAGATGGTTAGGATGATAATGATAATTATAGGATTTACAGGGAATAACTCAAGAGGCCATGTTGACTAGGTTTGAAATCCCAATGTGGTTTTCAGTACAAATTCTGTGGAAACATAACTGCAGGAAGCATTTTATTAATGTCTGAAAATTCCATCAAAGCAAGCGATAAAGCTTGTGTTTCGGGAATATTTTTATGTTAACAAAAGCATTAACATTTTGTTCTATTTTAAATTTGCTTTCAAATGTTTTTCACAACTATGAGTAAATCGCGCATCCTGCAGAGCCTGCATCACATGAATGTCAAAGAAGGAATTGTTTCAGTTTTCTTTCTTGGTTCTTTTTGCTGATTATTGATCAGATGGTGTTAATTCACCATTTAGGTTTCCATGATACAAAGGATCAGCATATTCAAATCTTTTCTGCCTTCTGATTGGCTACAGACAGACGCTGGTTCACTTGATTTTATAACAATATGGCAGATAAAGATAAAGGTGGGGGGGGGGGGGCGGTCAACATAGACATGGTGAGCCAAAGTGGATTTTTTTTCTGTGCTGTGTGACTGTGATGAATGACTTACATCCTGACTACATCATCATCAATGGTTTCACTTGTGTTCCCTCTTCAGCACTCAGTTCTTCAATGGCAAAGAATGAAATAGATCTGTGATGGTTTTCAATGAATGCAGCCTGTGTTTAACCCAAGGATACTGTTTCAATACAGGATATTTAATGTGAGCCTACATAAATTAAACTGCAAAACTTTAAATAAATACACATCAAGAACAGTTTAAGTTTTTATTTGGCTCATTTACTTAGAATTACATCTGTGAATAAGAAATGTAAATTTGGGTCTCACTGCAAGACAGGGAGGATAATCAAGACTGACACTTCAATGTTGGCACATTGGAGAGATTAGCTTTGGAAAGTAAAAATAAGCAAGATCCACATTTGTAAAGTGCCTTTAGAACACCTTAAATCTTTTATGACCAGGAAGTACTTTTGAAGTATAGTCGCCATGTAATGCAGAAAATGAACAACAAGGTTGCAAGCAACAAACTCCCAAAAATGTGAATGGTTCAAAAATGTGAACTAGACAATTGGTTTCAAATGTTGACTGTGAAAGAAATATCAGCCATGTTACTGGATTTAACCCCCGTTCTTCTTGAGACAGCATCTGATCTGAAATTCTGACCTGATCTCACACTTTTGGCACTGGACTGTTACCATCAGGTTTGATGTTCGTTGTTTTGGATTAGTGTATACACAAAGGAATGGATTGGGAAATGAGGTTTCGTAAGGTGTAGGTGCATTCAGATGTAGTATATTTAGTAATATGTGCATGGATTGGAAGGAAAATATATCCGTGCATCACATTCTCTCACATAATCAGAAAAATACTTTGCAGTGCACCAAATATTATTTAGTCCGATGCAGCTACCAATTTTGTGTTGTTAAACCAAGTAAATGCTCAACTAAGCGGTTGTGATGTGAAGTCAAATACGTGAGCTGATGAGAGTGGCACTGAAGATTTCTTAGCACTGTGTGAAATGAGTTCCAGAGTGGTTGTGGATGATAATCCTCCTTCAGCCATTAAGTGGTCAAAGACTAATGTGGAACTTGGCTGGGCACAAACTAACAGTCAAATTTGCCTAAATCGCAATATTCACTGAGCTGTAATGCAATTCATGTAACGATTTGAAATGTTCCTGTAAAAAAATGTAATCACTTCTTTCCGTCTCTCTGTATATTAATCAGTCCTGTGGAACTCCCCCTGTGACTGGACTGAAAAAAGCTGTATTTACTGTAATTACCCCTCTTAGTATTTTTATTTCCATCTTAAACTCCCATTACAATATTGGTTATGGAACTGCCCTTTGAGTTCTTTTTGCCAGTATGGTGGTCCAGAATTCAATGCAAGAAACAGCAGAAGGAACTGAAATCTTCAGCATATCTTAGTGCACTTGAAGGTACACTGAATGATCTGTAATCTGTAAACTAGAGACTTGGAGATGGGAGATGATATTTGCATGGTGTGTGTGCTATTACATAAGAAATAGGGGCAGGAGTAGGTCATCTGGCTCGTTGAGCCTGTTCCACCATTCAATATGGTGCAGGGAACGTGCAGGGGGCAGGGATCCAGATCCAGAGGGTTGGTCAGAAGGAGCATGGGGTTAAATGTGTAGAAGGTTTGGGTGATCTTGAGAAGGTCATCAAAATTCAGGGTGCAATTTGCCCGATGGAAGTTCAAGGAGCTGGGTTAGGTACAGTAGACAGTGTTTTAAGCAAAGAGAGGAGGAATGGGCTAAGAATTCTATACTTGAATGCACGTAGTGACAGAAATAAGACAGATGAGCTTGAAGCTCAGATGAAAATGGGGAACTACGATATTGTTGGGATAACGGAGACATGGCTGCAAGGGGATCAGGCCTGGGAATTGAGTGTACCAGGGTATACATGCTATCGTAGAGACAGAAATATGGGAAGAGGGGGTGGGGTGGCCCTGTTGGTGAGGAATGAGATTCAGTCCTTAGCAAGAGGTGACTTGGGAACAGGGGAAGTAGAGTCTGTGTGGATTGAGCTGAGGAACAGTAAGGGTAAAAAGACCCTAATGGGTGTTGTGTACAGGCCCCCAAACAGTAGCGTGGATATTGGGTACAAGTTGATTAGGGAGTTAACATTGGCATGTGCTAAAGGCAATGCAGTCGTTATGGGAGATTTCAACATGCAGGTGAACTGGGAGAATCAGGTAGGTGCTGGAACCCAGGATAGGGAGTTTGTGGAGTGTCTAAGGGATGTATTTTTGGAACAGCTTGTGCTTGAGCCAACCAGGAACGAGGCTATTTTGGACTTGGTGATGTGTAATGAACAGGAATTGATAAGTGATCTTGAAGTAAAGGAGCCATTAGGAAGTAGTGATCATAACATGATAAGTTTTTATCTACAATTTGAGAGGGATAAGGGCAGATCAGAGGTGTCAGTGTTGCAATTAAATAAAGGAGACTACGGAGCCATGAGGGAAGAGCTGGCCAAAGTTAAATGGGCGGATGCCCTGGCAGGAAAGACAGTGGATCAGCAGTGGCAGATATTCTTGGGCATAATACAAAAGATGCAAATGCAGTTCATTCCAATGAGAAGGAAGGATTCAAAGAGGGGGAAGGGGCCACAGTGGTTGACAAAGGAAGTCAGAGATTGTATAGCATTAAAGAAAAAGAAGTATGACAGGGCTAAGATGAGTGGTAATACAGATGATTGGGAAAGTTTTAAGGAACAGCAGATCTTAACTAAAAAAGCAATACGGAGAGAAAAAATCAGGTATGAGCTCAGTCTAGCCAGGAATATAAAAGGGGATAGCAAAAGCTTTTTTAGCTATGTGAAGAGAAAGAAGATAGTTAAGAACAATGTTGGCCCCTTGAAGAATGAATTGGGAGAAATTGTTATGGGAAACAGGGAAATGGCAACAGAATTTAATGCATACTTTAGATCTGTCTTCACCAGGGAGGATGCAAGCAATCTCCCAGATGTATGGATGGGCCAGGGTCATAAGATATCAGAGGAATTGAGACAGATTGACATTAGGAAAGAAACTGTGATAAATAGACTGGTAGGACTGAAGGCTAATAAATCCCCGGGTCCAGATGGTCTGCATCAGAGGGTTCTAAAAGAGGTGGCTCAGGAAATTGCGGATGCATTGGAAATCATTTCCAATGTTCCTTAGATTCAGGATCAGTTCCTGAAGATTGGAGAGTGGCTAATGTTATCCCACTTTTCAAGAAAGGAGGGAAGGAGAAAACGGAGAACTATCGCCCTGTTAGCCTAACGTCAGTCGTGGGGAAGATGCTTGAGTCCATTATTAAGGACGAAATAGTGGCACTTCTTAATGGCAGAAATAGGATTAGGCCGAGCCAGCATGGATTTACCAAGGGCAAATCATGCTTGACTAATCTGTTGGAGTTTTTTGAGGGTGTAACAAGGATGTTAGACGAGGGTAAGCCAGTGGATGTAGTGTACCTAGATTTTCAGAAGGCATTCGATAAGGTGCCACATAGGAGATTGGTGAGTAAAATCAGAGCTCATGGCATTGGGGGCAGGGTTTCAACATGGATAGAAAACTGGTTGGCAGATAGAAAGCAAAGGGTAGCAGTGAATGGGTGTTTCTCGGACTGGCTGGAGGTGATTAGTGGGGTACCACAGGGCTCTGTATTGGGACCACAGCTCTTTACGATTTATGTCAATGATTTAGATGAGGGCATTGAAAACTATATCAGCAAGTTTGCTGACGATACTAAACTGGGTGGCAGTGTGACTTGCGAAGAGGACGTTAGGAGAATACAGGGAGACTTGGATAGGCTGGGTGAGTGGGCAGATACTTGGCAGATGTCATTCAATGTGAATAAATGTGAAGTTATCCACTTTGGAAGCAGGAACAAGAGGGCAGAGTATTGTCTGAACGGTGTAGAGTTAGGTAAGGGAGAAATGCAAAGAGACCTAGGAGTCCTAGTTCACGAGTCAATGAAGGTGAATGAGCAAGTGCAACAGGCAGTGAAGAGGGCAAATGGAATGTTTGCCTTTGTTACAAGGGGAATTGAGTACAAGAGCAAGGATGTCCTTTTGCATTTGTACAGGACCCTGGTGAGACCACACCTGGAATATTGTGTACAGTTTTGGTCTCCAGGTTTAAGGAAGGACATTCTGGCAATTGAGGAAGTGCAGCGTAGATTCACTAGGTTGATTCCTGGGATGGCAGGGCTGTCTTACGCAGAGAGATTGGAGAGATTGGGCTTGTACACGCTGGAATTGAGGAGATTGAGAGGGGATCTGATTGAAACGTTTAAGATAATTAAAGGATTTGATAGGATTGAGGCAGGAAATATGTTCCAGATGTTGGGAGAGTCCAGTACCAGAGGGCATGGATTGAGAATAAGAGGTCAGTTATTTAAAACAGAGTTGAGGAAGAGCTTCTTCTCCCAGAGAGTTGTGGAGGTGTGGAATGCACTGCCTCGGAAGACGGTAGAGCGCAATTCTCTGGATGCTTTCAAGAAGGAGCTGGATAGATATCTGATGGATAGGGGAATCAAGGGATATGGGGACAAGGCAGGGACTGGGTATTGATAGTGAATGATCAGCCATGATCTCAGAATGGCGGTGCAGACTCGAGGGGCCGAATGGTCTACTTCTGCACCTATTGTCTATCATGGCTGATCTGGCCATCTCCACCCACCTGCCTTTTCCTCATAACCCTTAATTCCCCCACTAGGCAAAAATCCATCCGACCTTATCGTAAATATATTTACTGAGGTAGTCTCCACTGCTTCGTTGGGCATTCCATAGATTCACCACTCTCTGGGAAAAGCAGTTCCTCCTCATCTCCGTCCTACATCTACTCCCCCGAATCTTGAGGCTATGTCCCCAAGTTCTGGTCTCTAGTCTCACCAAAGTGTAACGGTTAGACCAAAGTGGATACAATGAGTCAAAGGGAATCCTTCTGTGCTCTCAGTTCTGTGATACCAAGAAAGGGGTGGGAAGATTAGGAACTTGTACTGAATGGCACTCTACAGTAAGGGTAGTAACATACTATTAGTATTCAGTTACGCCTCTGACATCAGTCACTCTGTCTCCCAAAACTCCTTATGAATTTCATTGCCTAGTTTGATTGAGGTAAATGTAAGGGTATTGTCATCTCTCTCCAAATGGCGTAATTAATATTTACAACAGGTTTTGAGGTTAGCAAACCGACACTATGTGTTTCCTCAGTTCATTTACTCACCTGAGTCCCAAACTGTGAAATTCTGTGCTTTGTTAACACTTGGATGGCAGTGTGCACCCGGATGCCAGCTGTCAGCTTGTTGCAGTGTTTTGACTGCTGACATTCCTGAAGCAGATTGGAGAAAGGTCATTGAAGCATGGAATGAAATACCTGCGAGTCAAGTGAGAGAGCTAAATACTGGCCGCTACTCATCAAGTCATGCATGCCTGGATTTATTGCCATGTTCAACTAGAACCAATGTTTTTAAAAAGGCTTCACCATTACTAGATTAAACTGGATTTTATTTTCTACAGTTTCTCTTCTAATAATTTATTTGATACTGTCACTTATTTTATTAGAGTTAGTCATTCAAAGTGAATGGCAAACAGAAAGGACTGTATTGTGGTAACACTTAGTTTTATTAAATAAAAAAACATGATCTTGATCAAGCTTTTTAAACTGTGATCGTGATCATGTGGATATGGTGATTTGCCTTTGACGATACAATTAGTATGATTAAAAATAACTTTATTTAACTTTTAAATTATACCATATCACTGTTTATGATTCCTGTTGTCTGCTATCTTAACAAAACACTTAACCACTCAACCTATTGCAAGCATCAGTCCAGTAAATCTATGCAACATGTTTATATCAATCCTGAAGTAAGGAAACCAATATTGTACATGGTACAGCAGATACGTACTCACCACTGTCCCATAGAATTAAAGTATAACTCCCCTCCCAACACACACTTACGTTGCCCTTAGCGTTCTCTTAGATTCCCTGATTATGTGCTGTAGCTGCTTACAAACATGAGGATAGCCAGATACAGTACAGCTCAGAGCTCTGCAGTCTCTCACTATTTGGACAGTACACACAGTACTGTACAAACTCTTATGCAACCTGGATGCCTGAGATTCTTGCACAGTTCTGTATTTGTTAATGCGGAGCGGAGAGTGAGTTGGTGAATCTGGCGGGAGCAAAGGATGTTGGGAATGCTGAGAGTGAAGCGCTGCGGGAGCAGTGTGGGACAGGTGCCAGGGGCAGGGAGTGGCAAGGGTGTAGACGCACCCAGCCCTGAGATAACAGGCAAGGTCATTTGATTCCAAACGTTTGGTTTATTGATCATTACAGAGTGCCTCTCTGGTGCTTCCTGCTCCCTCCCCTCTCCCCTCGCCTTTTCCCAACCGTGATTCCCCTCTCCCTGTCCCCCTCCCTCTCTCAGTCCACCATAAAGACCCATATCAGAATCAAGTTTATCATCACTAGCTTATGTCACAAAATTTGTTTTTATTTTGCAGCAGCAGTACAGTGCAAGTACTGTACAATTACTACAGTATCTTGCGATTCATAAAATTACTACAGTACCATGCAAAAGTTGTAGGCACAAGCCATACATATGTGCCTTAAGGCTTTAAGACTTTAACACAGTACTGTATACAGTACTTCATCTGCCAAATGGACAGTTTCATATGAAATATCATATGCTACATCTTTGCCTACTCACTTATCCTATCTATATTCATTTTGTAGCCTTCTTATGTCCTCTACACAGCTTAATTTACCACCTTTTCTACTTCTGTTTCACTTGCAACCATACTTCACCTAAGTCAGTTATATAAATTGTAAAAATTTGAGGCTCTTCGTCAGTCCCTGTGCCATACTCACCAGAAATAGAAATACTCGTGCTTACTTTCCATTTCCAGCAACTCTTCAATCCATGCTGATATGTTACCTCCTACACAGCTACAATACACTTGATGTGATCCCCTACTTAGTGCCTTCTAATAATCTAAGTATGGACATCCTGCTCCCAGTGAGATGTTAATTAGACATTTCTGATAATTATTTATTGATTGGACTGTCTGGTAGGTTAAACATTTGGTCATTGTAGTTCTACAATCAAAGATGTAGATTCAGATCTCTGCCACTTGGTTGTGGTGTTGTCCATTATTTCAGTCTCTGCGCCACTAAAGTGCAGTGGCATCCTCCACATTAAAAGCTCACCTGAAGCGTTTCTAGACAGCCACCGGCAGTTATTTAAAAACTCACTGTGAAATGATTAGGTCTATATTGAAGCTGCTGAATCATTGTGGCTTTGGTTTTAATGAGAACATATGGCATACAGGGAGAAAATTTGGACCTATTTAGCCTGCTCTGAGATTCAATAAGTCAGTGATGCTCCTGTACCTCAAATCCTGCTTAATTTTCCTACTGTCTGGAAATCTAACATTGTTTTGCATGTACTCAGTTATAGAGAACCTTTGTTCCCTGGGGTACAAAATTGCAAAGATGTATGGCCCCTGAGAAAAAAAAAATCATCCTTCCAGTCCAAGATAGCAGATCTCATGTTCTTGCCTATACTGACTAGTTTTTATATAACCATATACCAATTACAGCATGGAAACAGGCCATCTCGGCCCTTCGAGTTCATGCCAAACGCTTACTCTCACCTAGACCCACCGACCTGCACTCAGCCCATAACCCTCCATTCCTTTCCTGTCCATATACCTATCCATTTTTACTTTAAATGACGATATCAAACCTGCCTCTACCACTTCTACTGGAAGCTCGTTCCACACAGCTACCACTCTCTGAGTAAAGAAATTCCCCCTAAACTTTGGCCTCTAACTCTCAACTCATGTCCTCTTTTTTGAATCTCCCCTACTCTCAATAGAAAAAGCCTATCCACATCAACTCTCTATCCCCCTCATAATTTAAAATACCTTTATCAAGTCTCTCCTCAACCTTCTACGCTCCAAAGAATAAAGACCTAACTTGTTCAACCTTTCTCTGTAACTTAGGTGCTGAAACCCGGGTAACAGGTAACATTCTGTTATTTTACCAACAGGTAACATTACCGACAGGTAACAGGTAATCCAGGTAACATTGTAGTAAATCTTCTCTGTACTCTATTTTGTTGACATCTTTCTGTCTTTGCTGCAGAGCAGAGAGCAATCCAGTGATCCACTGGGGTTTCGACTGACTGAGTGAGACCCAAAGGCTGCCACAGTAAAGTCGCACTGGTCTTTGTAACATTGGACCATATGGGCCATCTCCTCCCATTTGTTCCTCATGAGCGTATCACTGGACTTCAGCCTTCATCCTCTGGCACACTGCTACCCACTGCTGGGTTCATGGATGGCCGTGCAAGGCAATGAGGACTTCTCACTTCTGCTCAACGCTGTTGTGAAGCTGAATACTAGTGGCTTTTAGCCAATCCCGGTTCTACTGTGAACGTGAACCCAGTCATCAGGGTACAGGTATCTTGGACAACAGACTTGAATTATTCCCAGTTTACCTAGATTATTGCCTCATTTACCAAATGCCTCATTGCATTTCAGATCACTACAGCGATATCTTTTATCACATTCAAGGTTTTAAAAGGTGTCTTTGTTATTGTTAGCCCAAAATACCTTGAGCTTCATTATAAGTGTCTATGGTTTCATGATCCTAACTTCAAGTCACGAGTCTATGGCAGAAATGTGTTTGAAGCTACTTTTACTGTAACATTACCACAGGTGGTGTCTAAATTGAGTTTCCATCACATTTCAAAAATAATCGTTAAGTAGAATGCTGATGAATTGCAATCTCGCCTACCACCCCATAAGCTTCCGCATACAACACATTGTCCTCTGCAACCTCCACCATCTTCAACCAGGACTCTACCATCAAGCACACCTTTCCCTTACCCCTCCCCCACCCTCCGCTTTCCACAGGGATCGTGCCCTCTGTGATTCCCTTGTCCATTCGACCCTCTCCACTAATCTCCCTCCTGGCACAGACACCTGCAAGCAACAGAAAGTGCTACACCTCTTCCCCTACCTCCATTCCAGGCCCAAACAGTTCTTCCTGCAAATCTGTTGGGGTTGTCTTTTGTATCTGGTGCTACCAACGTAGCCTCACTGCAATGGTGAGACCCAGCATAAACTGGGAGATCACTTTGGCAAGCACCTCCTCTCCATCTGCCAAATGTGGAATTTCCCAGTGGCCAACCATTTTTGTTCCTATCCCCATTCCCAATCCAACGAATTGGTCCATGCCTTCCTCTTTTGCCACGATAATGCCACTCTCAGAGTGGAGGAGTAACACCTGATTTGTGTCCAGGTAGCTTCCAACCTAATGGCATGGACATCGATTTCTCCTTCCCCCTTTGGTTTCTTACCTCTTCTCCGCACCTGCCTCCCACCTCCCCCTCGTGCCCCTCCTTCTTCCCCTTCTCCAACAGTCACTCTCCTCTCCTATCAGATTCCCTCTTCTCCAGCTCTTTCCCTTTCCCACCCACCTGGCTACCCCTATCACCTTCTACTAATCCTGCTCCACCTTTTTATTCTGGGATCTTACCTCTTTCTTTCCAGTCCTGAAGAAGGATCTTAACCTGAAGCATTCACTTCCATAGATACTGCACGACCAGCTGAGTTCCTCTAGCATTTTGTCTGTGTTGCACTGGATTTCCAGTATCTGGAGCACCCCTTATGTTTCTGAATTGCAATAGCCTTTATCACCACCAGGTGGCAGCGAGACTCCGATCATCCTGTCGCCAGTTCTCAATTCATGAATTTTTTCAATTCCATTAATCCTGTGAACACAACTTGAAACAGAAATCTCTTTTAGAGACATTTAGCTAGGAATTTAATTGAATGCATGTGGATCATTTGATGACATATACTGTCATCATAAGAACAGCCCAATTAAATAGCATGCTAATAAAGGGAAAGAGTATAAAAAATGAGAGGAGTAAGCTTTTCAACCCCTCAGGCTGCTCTGCCATTAGGCAATATGAAGCCTGCCCTTCTGCCTTAACACCAGTTCCAACTCGATCTGGTATTCTTTTAATTCTTTCTTTCTTTAGAATTATCTCTGTGGAGGAACATTTGTAAGGATGTAAAATGGCTGCCACACAAATATTGCCCAAACATGATAACAGTTGAACGAGGAAATTATTCCAATATTCATGATGCAGTAATTTCTGAACTTTCTATGTTTACAAATGCCTTGTGTGCCTTGGGTTTTAATATAATCTAGGTAGGTAGATCACATGATATGCATGAATTGTGCTGGTGCCTCAGCAATTTTCTTTTACCATTACATCCAGCACCTGAAATCGTAGTGATTTAGAAAATAACCAATTTGTCTAATCCCTTATCTATTTTCTGTTCGGTAAAATGCATCATACTCCAAAGCCTTTCTTGAAACTGGAAAATTTAGTGGTAAAGCATTTTAAATAGCATTTCTTATTTTTGTGTAAGGGCAAAATCCCCACAGCAGAAATTTAGAATACTGTACTATAAAACACTTTGAATAAAGGACAAAGTGAAAGTTGAAAACCCAAAGTTCACACCACTACTTTCCATATCATCCTCATGCAGTGAATAAATTAGAGAGCTCTGCCTTAGTCATACCATAAATTCAGTTTACACCACTTGGCACAAGTTGCACTGTGTGTTCAAGTGCCGGCACGCTTTCTGTGAGTGATACTTCCCTTATGAGACATGCGTTTATGTATTGCAATAGTTGTCTAATTGCACAACAGTTAGGCTGATTGAGATGCTGTGCATCCTGAAGTTTTTATGATCAAAAGCGTTTCCTTAGCATAGTGCCTTTCATATACGACGTTATTCCTGAAAAAACTTAAATTTCTTATAATTATTTTAACCATACATATGAACTAAGATGCTAACATTCTATTTTAATTAATATGTTCCATATTCAATATCCTTTTGTTTTATGATTTAAGTAGCAGTCCAGTATTTACTGCAGAAATGTACTATTTTATGAGGAATTCAACTTTTACCACTCAGTACTAGAGAATGTCTTGGCTTGTCAAAGATGGGTGCTATGTTAAAGTTTACTCACCCATCCTTTGCAATGGAATTTGTAGATAGGGAACATATTACAAGTGAGACTGGAGAAATATACCTGAAAGGTATAAGTAGGCCAGTACCTCCATAAGTGAGCACGACTGTGGTTTCCAAAAAGTGATATGTCTGTTGGAGTTTGGCATGGGAGGAGGGACTGGAGGGTGGTGATGGTTGGTGGGCTGAAAAATGTTACTTACATTTGCTGAGAAGTTGCTTCAGAAGTAACTATTTTGTTTGCTATGAAGTGCTTTGGCATTTCCAAATGTTATAAACGCTACTGTTAAAATACTATATAAATTTAATTTTCTATTTAAATATTTCCTTTCTAAATGAATATCAAAAATGCCCAAGGTGGATTAATAATGGTTTAACCACTACTATGGGCCTATCCATCATCATTTTCATTATACGTTCTTTGGCCAATCAAAAAAATATCGAAATTGTCTCAGACACAGAATATGACTATTGTCTTATGGCTTCTTTTCCTTTTAAAATAAACGTTAGACTTCTGGTCTCACTTTGAATTCATGCCATTTAACATCATTCTGTTGAGTGTGTATGCTTATCCTTTTATTCTTCTTCTAGAAAAAGTCAATTCATCTCTTTCAATATTAAACTGAATTTGGCACCTGTCAACTTGTTAACCTACGATCCACAGGAAATCTTTTAGAGACCTCAGTTACTTGTCAATTCCCTCATTTTGAGTTCTCAGTAAATTTGAATATGGTAGTTTCTTGTGCCCATCTATGAAACATCTGTACCTACTTAAAGCTTTTAGTCCTTGTTTAGTTCAGGTAACATCCAATGTCTCTAATTCTTTGTTTCCTCAGTGTCAGCTAATCTCCTATTCAAGTTTTCACATTTTCTCTATAACATAGACTTGAAATTTTGTTAGAAGTCTCATTTGAGATTTAGTAAAAATTCACATTTTTATGCATTTACCAGTATAGACAAAATGGCCTTCTCTGGCCCAGGCACTTCAATAATATTGTGCGGCCATTCTTTGCTACCTAATTAATTACCTCTTCTAATACCAATCCTTATTATCCTTCACCAAAGTCATTTTAACATTAACATTGATTAATTCTTTCAACTTGACCAACGAGACTATACATGTGGATATGAAGAAACCCTGTTGTCTGTCTAAACAGAAATGTTCTGTCAATGTTTTTCAAAGTTCAAATTAAATGTATTATCGAAGTACATATATGTCACCATATACAACCCTGAGATTCATTTTCTTGTGGGCATACTCAATAAATACTAGAAGCACAATAGAATCAGTAAAAGACTGCATCCAACAGGACGAATAAAACAACCAATGTACAAAAGAGAACAAGCAGGGCAAGCACAAAACGGAAATAAATAAACAAACAAATAAATAGGCAATAAATATCAAGAACATGAGATGAAGAATTCTACAAAGTAAGTCTGCAGGTTGTGGGAACAGTTCAGAGATGGAGCGAGCGAAGATGAGTGAAGATCATGATGGTTAGGGGGAATAACTGGTCCTGATCCTGAGGGTGTGGGTCCTAAGGATCCTGAACCTTCTTCCTGATGGCAGCAGAGAGAAGAGAGCATGGCCCGGATAGTGGGGTTCTTTATGATGATGCTGCTTTCCTGCGGCAGCATTTCATGTAGATGTGCTCAACAGTGAAGAAGTCTTTACCTGTGATGGACTAAGCTATATCCATTACCTTTTGTAGGATTTTTGCTCAAGGGCATTGGTGTTTCCGTACCAGGCTATGATGCAACCAGTCAATATACTCTCCACCACACATCTATAGAAGTTTGTCAAAGTTTTAGATGTCATGCCGAATCTTTTTTTAAATATTTTAAATTAGTTTTTCAAAACATTTTACAAATTAAAAACCCCAAATCCCAATGAGGAACATTAAAACAGTGAAAAATTAAGTATACAATAACAATATGTTACAAAGGAAGAGAATTTAGCAAAAAAAAAGCACCTAAATTAAAGACAAGTAAGCTTAGTGTCCTCCCCAAGCCCCACAACACAAGAAAAAGCAACAGCAACTCCAGACCAACCACAACACAATATAGAGAGTATAAGTCAGGACAGCCAAACTCCCAGACTGTGAATACACTCAGCAACAGAGGATAATAATGCCTTCTACCAGAAAAAAAAAGGAGCTGAAAGCAAGGGACCGAAAAGAAAAAAAAACCCTAGTCAAGAGGAAGGTTATGAAAGTACTCGATAAAAGGTCCCCAGACCTTATGGAACTTTAGATCCGAATTGAGAACTGAATAATGAATTTTTTCGAGGTCCAAACAGGCCATGATGTCGTTAAGCCATTGAGCATGAGTGGGCAGGGCAACATCTCTCCATCTGAGGAGGATCAAGTGTCTAGCCAAGAGAGAGACAAAGGATAATATTCGGCATTTGGTCGGATCCAGACATAAATCTGTCTCGCCCCAAAAACCGAAAAGAGCAATTAAGGGGTTTGGTTCTAGGTGCTGATTCAGAATACACGATAACGTAGTGAAGACATCTTTCCAGAATTTCTCCAAGCTAGGACAGAACCAGTACATATGGATGAGAGAGGCCACGCCCCTCTTGCATTTATCACAGAGCAGACTAACGCTGGGGTAGAATCGAGATAGTTTAGATTTAGACATATGGGCTCTATGAACAAACCTAAACTGTAAAAGGCAGCAGCGAGCACAAAGAGAGGTTGAGTTAACCGATTTGAGAACTGAATCCCAGATATTTAAATCCTGCTCCCAGGCCATTTTGATTTTATCCATGGGGGCCCGTCGTAAGGCCGCTAGTTTATCTCGGATGATTGATATTAAGCCTTTACCTAGTGGATTCATGGAAAGAAAAAGCATTTTTCGCAGGCATTTCAGGGAAGTTAGGAATTAAAGGAGCAATAAAGTGTCGGATTTGGAGATATCTGAAAAAATGAGCATTGGGCAGATTGAACTTAACAGAGAGCTGCTGAAAAGAAGCGAAGCGATTATCAATGAAAAGATCTTCAAAATGTCTAATGCCCTTCCTATACCAAAGCTGGAATGCTGAATCGTATGTAGTAGGTAAAAAAAGGTGATTATGAGCAATAGGGCTGGAAACGGAAAACCCCTGGAAACCATAGCATTTCCTGATCTGAGCCCATATACGCAAAGTGTGTCTAAGAAGAGGATTAGCTATTGATCTGGGCAGGCTACTAGGGAGTGCAGAGCCAAGAAGTGCAGAGATAGATAATTCTTTGGTGGAGCTCAGCTCCATCACTACCCAGTTAGGGCACTCGGGTTGGCCATGGAAGAAAGACCAGAAGGTAGCACAACATATATTAGCTGCCCAATAATATAAACGAAAGTTAGGTAAAGCCATGCCACCCTCTTTTTTAAATTTTTTGAGATGGATTTTATTAATTCTAGAGCGCTTATTCTGCCACAGATATGACAAAATAATAGAGTCTAAGGAATCAAAAAAAGATTTAGGAATAAAAATTGGGATAGATTGAAATAGGTATAAAAATTTGGGGAGAACATACATTTTAACAACATTAATACGACCTACCAAAGACATAGATAGAGGTGACCATTGTACCAGACTCTGTTTTATAGCATATGAAAGGTTGGCAAAGTTTTCACGAAAGAGATCTTTAAACTTCCTTGTGACTGTAATTCCAAGATAAGTAAATTGATTATGGACTACTTTAAAAGGGAGATCACGAAATGTTAGTTCTTGTGCTTCTTTATTAATTGGGAGAAGTTCACTCTTATGTAAATTAAGTTTATAGCCAGAGATCTGGCTAAACTGGTCAAGAAGTGAAAACATTAGAGGTAAGGATGTAGACGGATTTGAGAGAAAGAGTAATAAGTCATCAGCATAGAGAGAAACTTTATGCTCAACACCCCCTCTCCAAATCCCAGTCAATTCAGGGCAGTTTCGAAATGCTATCGCCAGAGGTTCCATAGCCAAATCAAACAGAAAGGGACTTAAGGGGCATCCCTGGCGGGTGCCACGTTTGAGATTAAATACTTGGGATTTCTGAAAATTGGTTAAAACAGAGGCAGTAGGACACAGGTACAGCAATTGGATCCAAGAGATGAAACTTTGGCCAAGGTCAAGTTTTTCTAAATCTGCAAAACGGTAGTTCCACTCTATACGATCAAATGCTTTCTCTGCATCGAGGGAAATAACACATTCAGGAATCCCAGTTGGAGGTGAGTATAAGATATTAAATAAACGCCGAATGTTAAAAAAAAGGAAACGGTCTTTAATAAAGCCTGTTTGGTCATCAGAGATAATGGAGGGAATGACGGTTTCTAATCTATGAGCCAAAACTTTAGCTAAGATCTTTACATCAACATTGAGCAGAGAGATCGGCCTATACGAGGAACACTCTGTTGGGTCTTTGCCCTTTTTTAAAAGAAGAATAATAGATGCCTCACTGAAAGAGGGTGGCAATTTGCCGTAATTAAACGAGTCAGATAATACTGAAAGTAACTGAGGAGAAAGAGGAGAAGAGAATAATTTATAAAATTCTACAGGGAACCCATCAGGTCCAGGAGATTTCCCTGAGGACAGTACAGAAATTGCAGTAGATATTTCTTCTAATGACATAGGTGCATTGAGTTTGGCTTTGAAGTCAGATGAAAGTGAGGGGACATTCAGATTCTGTAAAAATTGATCAACAGAGATATTGTCATTCAGAGATTCAGAGGAATAAAGCCGAGAATAAAAATTTTTAAATGCGTCATTAATTTCTAAATGATCCGATGTAAAGTCTCCGTTCTCCTTCCGGATCTTTGTAATATGTTGTTTGGCTTTGGAACGCCTCAGCTGATTGGCTAGAAATTTACCAGACTTATCCCCATGAATGTAAAAGTGACTCTTGCTTTCGAGAAGTTGGCGTTCGACAGGTTGAGTGGACAGAAGGTTAAATTTAGTTTGGAGTTCAACACGCTTCTTGTATAATTCAGGGTTCTTAGTTTGGGCATATATTTGATCCAATTCTTTAATCTAGTTAATGAGGTCTAATCGATCTGCACGGGATCTTCTGTTGAGATTTGCTGTGTAAGAGATTATTTGCCCCCTCAGGTATGCTTTCATGGCATCACAGACAATCTGGGATGGCACTTCAGGTGACGTATTAGTGTTAAAATAAAAGGTTATCTGATCCTTAATAAATTTTAAAAAATCATCATCCGATAGTAAAGTTGAATCAAACCGCCAGTGTTTATTCCTCTGAGGGAGACCAGGCAAATTCAGAGAGAGAGTAATTGGGGCATGGTCAGAGATCAGTATACTCTGATAGTCACAAGAGTGGGCAAATGGAATAAGTTGGTTATCGAGTAAGAAATAATCAATTCTAGTGAGGATATGGTGAACATGTGAGAAAAAAGAATAATCTCTCTCCGTAGGATGGAGGAAACGCCATATATCAGAGATACCATAATTAGAGAGAAACGATTCGATAGCTAAGGCAGATTTAGTAGGTGGTCTAGTAACAGAGGACGATCGATCCAAATTGGGATCTAACCAACAATTAAAGTCACCACCCAGTATAAGAGAGTATGAGTTTAAGTCTGGTAGTGAGGAAAAAGACCGTTCAAAAAAATTAACATCATCAAAGTTGGGGGCATACAGGTTTGCTAGTGCAACTTTAGTGGTCATGCCGAATCTTCGCAAACTCCTCAGAAAGTAGAAGCACTGCCGTGCTGGACTCAGGACAGGTCCTCTCTGATCCCCCAATGACAATGAGCTCTTGGACCTCTGGTTTCCTTCTCTTAAGTCAGTAATCAGCTCCTTGGTCTGACTGACATTGAGTGAGAGGTTGTTATGGTGGCACCACTCAGCCAGATTTTCAATCTCCCTCCTAAGTGCCAATTTGTCACCTTCTTTGATTCGACCAGCAACAGTGGTGTTATCAACAAAACTAAATATGGCATTGGGGTTGTGCTTAGCCCCCCCAGCCATAAGTATAAAGTGAGTAGAACAGGGGGCTAAGTACAGAGCCTTGTGGTGTACCTGTGCTGATGGAGATCATGGAGCAGATGTTTTTGCCAATCTGACTGACTGGGGTCTGCAAATAAAGAAATCCAGGATCCAATTGCACAAGGAGCTAATGCGGCCAAGGTCTTGAAGCTTATTGATCAGCTCCGAGGGGATGATAGTACTGAATGATGAGCTGTAGTTGATGAAGAGCATCCTGATGTGTGCATCTTTGCTGTCCAGGGTTGAAGGAAGAGGCAACGAAATGGTATCTGCCATGGACCTGTTGTGACGTTAGGCAAACTGGAGTGGATCCAAGTCACTTCTCAGGTAGGAGTTGATGTGTTTCATCACCAACCTCTCAAAGCACTTCATTGCTGTGGATGTAACTGTTACTGGATGATAGTCACTGAGGCAGGTAACCATGGTCTTCTTGGACACCGCTATAATCGAAGCCTGCTTTAAGCAGGTGGGTATCTCAGTCTGCTGAAGTGAGAGGTTAAAGATATCGATAAACTTCAGCACAGGGCTTTAATATTCAGCCAAGTACCCTGTCTGGGCCAAATGCTTTCCGTGGGTTCACCCTCCTGAAAGATGCTCTCACATCAGCCTCAGATTAAAATCACAGGGTCATCAGGGGCTGTCAAAGCGAGCGTAGGAGGCATTGAGCTAATCTGGGGCAAAGCCTTGTTACTTGGTTTCACTTTGTAAGAGGTGACAGCATTCAAGCCCTGCCACAGCTGTCAAACATCCTACAGTGATTCTCATTCGGCCTGGAATTGCCACTTTGCATGTGAGATGGCTTTCCAGATATTGGACATGGAACTCTTGCATTTCACTCGGTCACCAGACCTGAATGTCACTCATCTGGCCCTCAGCAGTCTGTGGATCTCACGGTTCATCCAGGGCTTCTGATTGGGGAAGACTGAATGCTTTTATAAATCAGTAGTACATTTGATCGGATCCTCTGAATCCTTGAATACGGCCCATTCTACCACTTCAAGCAATCCTTTATCTGCTCCTCTCCCTCCTGCGGCCACCTCTTTGTTGTCCTTAACTCTGGAGCCTTGTTCTTTAGCTTCTGCCTGTATGCAGGTCGAAACAGGACAGCCAAATGATCAGATTTCCTGAAATGTGGTCTTGGGATGGAAAGGTAGACATTCCTAATCATAATATAGCAGAATTCAAGTATGTATGTTGATAATAATTGGGCAGAGACTTCATTAAACAAACCTGATTGAAGTCACCAACTTCAGGCCCCCACCTTTAGCCCTCTCCAAATCATTAGTCCAGTCCATCCTGTGTGCCAAGAAGCTCTCGGGTTTTGTCAATGTGTCTGGAGTGAGCCATCTCTCTGTGAAACAGAGAATGCAGCGATTTCTCATTTCCTTCTGAAACAGCAGTCTTGTTCTCCAGTGACTGTACGTTTGTTAACAAATGCTGCATAGAAGAATTTTCATACCCGGCATTTTAGCTTGGCTTGGAATCCTCCCCTACTTGCTCTCTTCTGGCCATGGTGAAGCTTCTTCGGCTTAAAGGTGCAGTACCTGCATGCTTGAGAGTTAAGTTCACTCAGTCCTTCAGAAGATTGTGGAACCGCAGGTTCAAAAGTTCAGAAGAAGTGTATTTAGAAGTTTAGCAAGCTGCCTGCAACACGTTGCTGTGGTTCACTAGCACCATCTAGTATGTATATTTCTGGTTCAGTGCTGGTCAGAACTATTCACTGACCACCATGTGATATCACTAATTATATAACACTATCTCAATATTGCAATGAAACTCCAGACCAAATTTCTGCATCAGTATTCATTCCCTGTTTTGTGCTTGGGTAATTAGAGTAAAAACCTGTGGATGCTTTAGGTTTTAAACAAAAACAAAATGCTGGAATTACTCAATTAGTTGGGCAGAGAGAAACAACGTCAATGTTTTGGATCAGTGATCCTTCATCTGAAATATTAAAGATAAAATAAACTTGTTTCCCCATTTACTGGTAAGAGTTGGATGGACAGAACAGATGGAGTGACTGTGATATGGTACAGGGTAAGTTGTTGGGGTAATGATAACTTGAACTGTCAGGAGTTTTAGCCAGAAGAGTCTAGAAGCAAAAGAGGAAATTGAAACTGAGATATCAAACATCATTTAGAATGAGAATAAACAGGGAAGAAAAAAATCTGGGGAATTGAAACTATGGAATTCATTATTGAATCTCAAAGCTGCAGTGAGGTGCTGTTTCTCAAAGTTACTTTGGTATTGTGTAGGCAGCCGAAGACAAAGAGGTCAAAGTTGGAGTTGGCAGGCTACCGGAAGTTCAGGGTCATCCTTGTGGGTTGAATGGCAGAGTTCCACAGAGAGGGGAGCTCCTGTTTTAGCAAGGGCAATGTTTCCAATCAATTCAGTGCACATAAATTACCTCTCATGTGAAGCAGCATTTACTTACACCTGTTAACTTTAGTGCAGTAACATCTCTTATTTTTTGAGGTACAGCACAGAATAGGCCCTCAGTTTAACCCCAGACTAATCACGGGACAACATACAATGACCAAATAACCTAGGTCTTTGGACCGTGGGAGGAAACTGGAGCACAAGTACAGGCAGCAATGGGAATTGAACCCGGGTTGCTGGTACTGTAAGGCGTTGAGCTAACCACTACACTACCGTGCTGCCTTTCTGCAGTGGAGGAACTGAAACGTCTGCAGTAGTCAATTGCTTGGTCTTATCAACACTTCCATGGTTATGTTTTTGCCAGTGGGTAGTAATCACATTTGAAATAAAAGCTAACCTTTGTCACCGCTATTTTCTGAACAGAGGTTGAACACTACCTCATTATTGCTTTATTTGCATTCTTTATTTTGTAAATTATGGTATTTTTTTTTGCACAGTACAGTTGCCACAAAACAACACATTTCACATCATATAAGAGGGTGGCAATAAACCTGATTCTGATTCTGGTTGCTCAAAAAGAGGATTTTTTTATTCCTTGGTAATACTAATGCATCTTCTCTGGTTTGTTTAAGTGGTCTTGTTCTGCGTACCATAGACTTGTGCTTCTCAGCATTCGTTACTTTATTGCCAATAATCTTTCTCATTGAAAGGTCGAGCACTGCATTTTGCAGATTTAACTATGTGTCACACACTTACTTCCTGCTATAATTTTATCAGTTTATGATATTCACTTAAACCATAAAACTTGCACAGGTTCACAATGCTAGACTGCAAGCCATCAGCAATGTGGTGAATCCAGCATTTATCATTTCCTGTTCACTAATGTGCAGGGAATGTGGCTTAAATTCAATAGGATGAATAATCTAGGTTTTACTGTCAAATATCTGCACAATGCATTGAATGAATCATTCATCCTGTGTTTGATTATGATTTTATAACTAGTCCACCCTGTTTCTTATTTTATCTAAATTTTGGGGCTGATGATTAGTTTACAGTGTTGTATCAACTGGCCTGGATTTTTCGATTGAGAGGAAAACAGAAAATCTGAAGTTCTGACTCTAATACTGAGTGACTCTCCAATGTTGGAGTGAAGGAACTGCAGAGTGTGGCCTTGTTCGACTTCCTTTGCAGGACGTAAGATACGTCAAAGGATACGTCTTTATGGCCCATTCATAACTGAGATGGTGGTGGCTAATGTCTTGAAGTCCTGGTACTATGAGATGAAGGGATGACCACACATGCTATTGTGTCAGGAGATCAGGGTATTCATGTCCAGCAATAACAAAGGAACAGTGATATTCTGTGTTACTAAGTCTGGGTTGTGAGTGATTTGGAGGGTCTTGTGCACGGTGGTGGTTTTCCTGGGGTTCCTGCTTCCCTTGTACTTCCTGGTGGCAAAGGTCATGGTTTAGGTCAGTGCTATCTGAAATGTAGTGGTAACAATCAGATTAAGAGAGGCTTTAAAGATTTCAAGAGCACAGACAGTTGAATACTTCTGGATTGGTGCCAAAACTACAGATCTGAGAGGAGATCCGAAATAAAGGAGGAGTGAAGTGAATTAAAGTCTCTCGGAATTCTGAAGAGACTTAGAAGAATGAATAAGGAATGTCCGTTCTGATTAGGGCTTATCAATTTAAAATTATTGGTAAGAGAATAAAGAATAAAGATATTTATGTTGCTTGTCTAATTGATCTCATTGTCTGCTAAAAGAAAAAAAAGTCAGGTTCTACCACAGGAGCAGATCTGTGGTGGTATTGCCACTATGAAGGATGAGGGTCATTGTTACTGTCAGGAAGGAGGTACAGAAGCCTGAAGGCAGACACTCATTGATTCAGGAACAGTGACTTCCCCTCTGCCATCTGATTTCTGAATGCACATTGAACCCTATCTCGCTTTTAAAAAAAAATTATTATTTCTGTTTTTGCTCTTTTTTTTAAGTTCACTATTTAATATACATGTATATACTTACTGCAATTTATTTTTTTTCTCCATATTATCATGTATTGCATTGTACTGCTGCCACGAAGTTAACAAATTTCACGACATATGCTGGTGATATTAAACCTGATTCCGATTCTGATGAAGTCACAGGAAAATTATAAGTTGTTTTAAAAACTGGCTGGAGAATAGAATGGAGAGAGTAATTGATGAAATGCTCTGTGGACAGTGGAGTGATGTATACAGTATTTCATAAAGCACCTGATGTCAGTCCACTAATGTTGCCAATGCCCCTAAAAGGACAGTTGTTCTTGAAATACTGAACAGCATGTAATACCATATTATATTATGTATAAACAACAAATCGTCCTGTGATTTAAGAGATTATTGGATTAAGAGTTATCCACCCATTCAATGGGGAAAAAGGAAGGACAGATGAAACTTTAAGTAGGTATGTCTAAGGTTAAACCAGCACACAAGATAAATTTGCCTCTGAAACTAATGTGGTTGCTGCACAGATGCAGATGCCGTATCAGTCCACCGAATTGGGTAAGTAAAAAGCCTGTTCCAGATTCCAGGGGTATGCACTATGCAGAGACTGTACCTGCAGAGTACTGAAACAAAATTCAGCTGGAACCAGTATCATGAATATCAGAACAGCAATAATGTTTGAGGGAAAATAACATTTGCTAACCCTCTGCACCCGACTGAGCAGGTAGATGTTGTTAGAAGCTAGCTGATTTAGTAATGTTACAAGAATCAACCCTTGTACTAATGGTACAGAGAATCTGTATATACCAACAAGTAACTTCTATTGTATCAACTAAAAAGCACATGGGCTCACACTCTATCTACCTGTGTGCACACTAATAGAATCCCAGACCCTACATGAACAGTCAATGAAGAGAAAAGGTATTACCCAGGAAAGGGGTCTACGCTGGCCAGACGTTCCTCATGGTCCTGATCTCCACGTGTCCGTGGGGTCCTCCTTATCCGCGATGGCTGGTCTCTGGCTAATGGAGAGTTATCGCCCCTGTGGACTTGGAGCTCTTGTTCTTCATCTCCATCCCATTGGCTCAAGGTCACCTGACCTACCTGGGTCACCTTCTCGCTGGTCATTGTACAGGGCTACATCCGACATTGTTTCATGGTTCTGCCCGTCCCAGCCTTGTGTATTTGTGTCTTTACACTCTGACTGGTCCACACCAGTTAAATGAGGCAACCCAGACAGTCTAACGAGATTACAGATAGCTTCTTTGGTAGGTCTGGCATGTTACATAACAAGTAGCTGCTCCTCAGATTTATTGCTCTGATTAGATTATCAGTTCAAAGGCCACAAAATAGGGAAAACAAAGACTGCTGGCTTGTCTGCTTCCCTTGTCCTTGATCAGACTGCAGTTTCTTCTGGCCAACAGTAGTAAAATATTTAATTAATATTGCATTTAAGGTAATGTAATGTGAAAATTATCTGGTTAATGTTGTACTTCAGCATGGTGGTGGCATCCTTCGGTCTCGAGAGACCATGGATCTGCGCCTGGGTATGGGAGACCGGCAGTTGCCCAAGCTGCAGGCCTTCCCCTCTCCATGCCACCGATGTTGTCCAAGGGAAGGGCACTAGGACCCATGCAGCTTGGCACCGGTGACGTCACAGAGCAATGTCACCTAGCTCAAGGACACAAACACGCTGCCTCAGCTGAGGCTCGAACCAGTGACCTTCAGGTTACTAGTCTGATGCCTTGCCCACTAGGCCACGCACCAGCACTTCTGCATATCACAATGTATTCAGACTCTGAACCTTGAGATGGAATAAGCTGTGGAATAAGATGGACGGTTATGATAAAGTAAAGGAAATAGATACAATGGATTCTGGTAACTGAGTAACAAATTATATATTTAAATCAAGTACAGAACAAATTAGAACACTAACAATATATTGCAGTACTATAAAACTGTAGCTCCTGATGGCTGTCAACAGAGGAATTCATTCAGTCTACGCTGCCATGTTCTTTTGATTAGCTGTAAATGAACAAAATCAGCACAGACACCTAGTGCAGATAATGGACTGCCTTCATACAATGCCTTCGAAAATTGCATCCTCCAAATCTTCATTATTGTTGTAACACTCAAGATGATTGTTGCAAGTTTCAAATTCTTCATAGTGCCTTACTTGTTGAAGAAGTGAAGTTGTTTCATTTTCACTCTTGGCTGTTTCTGGCATCGCTAAGCCCTAATGCTTGAAACTGCGGTGAGCCAAACAGCTCTGAGTTGTCTTACTGCTTACTTCTTGCCAACTATCAGTGACTAAAATCACTGTTTTTTGAACATAAGCTCAGGCAACTGATGTTATTTAAAAACTGTTTACTTTTAATATTGTGTAGTGTCTTCACAGCTCTGTGAAGTTTCTAAATAGCTCAAATGCCTCATTGTATTTACCACTACCACCCCTACAGAATGGGCTGCCTGTGGAAGTAGTGGTGGGAAATACAATGCGGTATTTAGGACCCACGTTGATAGGCACATAAGTTGCGCAGAGAATGGAGTGATAGGGACATTGTGTAAGCACAGGGGACTGGTATAGTTAGGCAGTTAGTTACTAGTTTAATTAATTAGGACTGACATAATGGGCTGAAGGGCCTATACCTGTGCTGTACTGTTCTACACTGCAAATTCTATCTATGATGAGGGCTGATTTGAAGGCATGGTGGGGAACAGTACCCAGTAACAGGGAACAGTTTGGCTGTATTGCCTGTATGCAGTGCCTAATGTTGTTACGATGTCAGAAAGCCAGGAGTGCAGAAGGGTCACACAGCCAACAGGGTCACAGTGTCAACCTGTGATATGGCTGAGGATGGAGCAGTTGGCCTACAGGCAGAGGCAGGGTGTAGTGAGACTGTCAGGAAGGACAGGCAGATGATAAGGCAAGATTGCAGTCAGTGGGATGAGTTGCAGTGTAATGTTACAATCCAGCAACAATGAATATATGATTGAAACAGGGTTGTTATAACAAATAAAATCTTTATGAAACACTGCTAAAAAAAAACCAAAAAGTAAACAAACGACTAACAACCGGAAGTCAGCTGTGATACGGCAGCTCGGACAGTTCTTAAAGCGAGAATGTGAAAACAGTTCTCAGAAGCAGTAATACGAAAGTCCAAAATTTTACCCAATCACTTAGGAGAGACTTCTTGAAACAATTTAAATTCTCTTTCACGTCGTGTTACTGCTGTTCCCAGACAAAGTATGCTTTAATCAAAGAATTCATGATGAAGAAAATGGAATGGCTTAAAGGCACCGACCTTTCTTTGGTGAAACTTTACCCAACCCTCTATTCTTTCGACAGAACAGGGGTTATCATGGGCATAGCTGACGAATTCCTTCTGAATGAGAATCAAACAAGGTTGAACCTGCTTTACCTTCGAAATCAACTTTCCTCGATCTTTAACTTCCCGAACTTCAAATCTTCACTCTCCAATGACTGGACTGGCAGTATTGTGGCAAAACTGCCAGCAATAACCTTTGACTTAAGGCAGAAAGTAAAATTCCACTTTAAAATGAAACTGCATCATAACATCGGAATACGCAGCAGCATGGAGTCACTACCAAATTCAACCATGGACTGCCCACATCACAGGGTGGGGTTCTCTTTTTATACCTGGTTGAAAAAAACTATCACATGACCTCTCACTGGCGGGAAAATGACATCACTCCCCCATCACAAGACCATTACCTCATCTCCAGCATAGCTTCAATTACATCACAGTCACGTGACAGGTACAAGATACCCACAGGTACGTAACACCTCCCTCCAAAAAAAAAAATTTGATCTGTCAAGAACAAAATTTTAACAATTAACTATTTACAAGAGAATACAAACATATAAAATTTACAATGTACACAGTATGCATAGTATTATCATACATCAACTGACAAATTATTACACAGGAGTGTTACAAATGTTAAAATATCACTCCATAAAAAAATACATTGTATATTCAACATCGAGATAGACAATCAGCAATTACATTATCTTTACCTTTAATATGAGTTATCAAGATATTGTACTCTTGTAATATTAAATTCCAATTTAATGATCTTCTATTTTTGTTTTTCATCTTACTCAGAAACACTAACAGTTTATGATCAGTGTAAATGTTAAGTGGTTTTTGAGTTGTACCAACATATACGTCAAAATGTTCTAAGGCTAAAATAAGAGATAACAATTCCTTTTCTATTGTCGAATAGTTTCTTTGATGCTCATTAAATTTCTTAGAAAAGTAAGCTATGGGATGATCAACCTCATCACCCTAATTTATTTGCAATAATACTGCTCCTGCAGCCTCATTGCCAGCATCTACAGCTAATGAAAAAAGGTTTTTCAAAGTCAGGTGCCTTGAGCACAGGGTTTTGACATATCATAGTTTTCAATTTCTCAAATGCTTGTTGACAAGGCACTGTCCACACATACTTTTCATTCTTCTTCAAGAGGTTAGTTAGTGGAAGGGCAACATTAGCAAAATTCTTACAAAATTTTTGGTAATATCTTACCATTCCCAGGAATCTTCTGAGAGTATTTTTTCCAGTTAGATTGGGAATCTCTAAAATTGCCCAAACTTTTGCCTGAACAGGAGCTACCTTACCTTGACCCACAACATAATCAAGGTAAGTTACAATGGCATGTCCGAATTCACTTTTAGCTAAGTTAATAGTTAAGTTAGCTTTTGAAAGGCTTTCAAATAATTTCTCCACCGCAATAATGTGTGCTTCCCAAGTATCATTCCCTGTCACCAAATCATCAATATAAGCATCTGTATCCTTTAATCCCTGAATCACAGAGTTAATCATCCTCTGAAAAGTACCTGGGGCATTCTTCATCCCAAATGGAAGAACATTATATTCATATAACCCAGATGGGTTTACAAATGCAGATAACTCTCTACCTCTATCCGTTAACGGAACACACCAATACCCTTTCAATAAATCAATCTTTGTAAGGAACTTTGCTTTTCCAACTTTATCTACACAATCAGCTACTCTGGGAATTGGATATGCATCTGTTTTCGTTACAGCATTCACCTTCCTATAGTCCGTACAAAACCTAATACTACCATCTGGTTTAGGCACTATAACACAAGGTGAACTCCAATTTCAGTTAGAAGGTCGAATAATATTATTCTCTAACATATATTTAATTTCTTTCTCAGCACGTTCACATTTTCCCATGTTCATCCTATATGGATGTTGTTTAATGGGTTTGGCATCTCCAACATCTACATCATGTGAAGCTACAGTGGTCCTTCTAGGAACGTCTGGAAACAAATTGTTATATTTAAAAATTAATTGTTTTATTTGCTGTTTCTGCTCTGGCTGTAAATGTGCTAATTTTTCATCAATATTTTCCAGAATGGTTGAGTTTGGTAATATGACAGAAACAACGTTGGGTTTAGAATGAGTTTCAGCTGAATTATCCATTATGTCCCTAGTGAGATCAGATTCATTATCATTAACCACAACAGTCATAGTAGCAGACTGTTTCTCATAATGTGGCTTTATAATGTTTATATGGCAAGGTTGCGTTGGCCTTCTATGATCTGGAGTTTTTATCACATAATCCACATCATTGATTTTAGACACAATTTCATAAGGACCGTGAAATCTAGCTTGTAAAGGATTTGTTGGCACTGGGGAAAGAACTAACACCTTATCTCCAGGTTTAAATGCCCTCATCCTAGATTTTTTATCATACCAGGTTTTCATTTTCTCCTGAGCCAATTTTAAATTTTCCCTGGCTAAGCTACAAGATTTATGTAATCTGTCCTTAAATTTCAAAACATAGTCTAACAAATTAGTGTGTACCTCTTTATTGATCCATTGTTCTTTTAATAAAGCTAAAGGTCCTCTAACTCTATGCCCAAATACAAGTTCAAATGGACTGAAACCTAAGGATTCTTGTACCAACTCCCTTACTGCAAATAGAAGTGAGTATAGACCCTCATCCCAATCACTTTCATTTTCCACACAATACATCCTAATCATATTCTTGAGGGTAGAATGAAACCTGTCCAAGGCACCTTGCGTTTCTGGATGGTATGCAGATGAAGTAATTTGCTTAGCTCCCAATTTATAAACTATCTGTTGAAACAATCCAGACATAAAGTTACTGCCTTGATCAGATTGTATTTCCTTCGGCAACCCAAAATAAGTAAAGAATTTTATAAGAGCCTTTATTACAGTTTTAGTTGTTATATTCCTAAGTGGTACTGCCTCTGGAAACCTAGACGCAGTGCACATGATAGTCAACAAGTACTGATAACCAGTTTTTGTTTTTGGTAATGGACCTACACAATCTATAATAATTTTAGAAAATGGTTCACCAAATTCTGGAATAGGTTGCAATGGAGCCACTGGTGTAACTTGATTTGGTTTACCCACAATTTGACAAGTATGGCACGTTCTACAAAATATCGCCACATCTTTTCTTAAACCAGGCCAATAAAAATGTTTTAAAATCTTATCCACAGTTTTCCTTATCCCTTGATGTCCACCAAAGGGCACACTATGAGCTAAAGTTAAAATCTCATTTCATTCATCACCTGCAGGAATTGTAGGCAATCTCCACTTCCTCATCAGTACACCTTTCTCAAAATAATATCCTACTGGCACCTTCTCAATTTCATTATCTGGTAGAGTTTGTTCTTTTAGTTCATGCCATCGGCTTGGAGACTACCCAGATGAAACATGAGGCTGTTCTCCTCCAACCTGAGTGTGGACTCACCTTGGCACAGGAGAATGCCGTGGACGAACATGTTGAAACGGGCTTGAGAATCGGAGTTAAGATATTTGGCCACCAGGAATTTCCACTTTTGGTGCATGGAGTGGAGGTACTGGATGAATTGGCAGAGTGATTTCGAATGAATCCCATTGTCATGGCAACAACAGTGCCCCACCCTGCAATTAGCATTACATTATAGTACAAAACAGTCAGGCAGATAACGTTTTGCTCATATCAAATGCACAAACCCAGACTGCACTCAAGTTGGTTATTATTAAAGATTACTTGAATGTCTGTTTGCAATTTGATCCAGTTGAAATCTGTTTCAGTGGAGTTTGCTCTTCAGGAAAAGAGTTTAAAAATAGGCCTCCTGAATTTGAAATTGAATGCCTTTGTTCATTAATTTGGATTGTCAGTATTTAATATGTATTTTTAAAGAAGCAGACAATCCTACAGTTGTTTGTCCTGCAAGTAAAACAATTTAAACAAAAGTTTCATCATATCTTCTATTGTAAATGAATTGAACTATGTGAGAGTACACTTGGCTAGGCATGGACCTTATACTGAACACTTTGTAACAAGAATTACCATGGGGTTTACCTGTCTGTCAGCTTTGCTGGTAGCAGCAGGATTTTTTGTCAGCAAGAGAAATGGCAAGTTCCAACCCTGTTTGATTATCGGCCCTGCACAACATCACTGTGACGAACCGATACCCTCTTCCCTGCTGGTGTTATTGTTCGAACATCTCCAGGGAGCAACCATAGTTGGCAAAATTGATCTGGACAATGCTGACAACATGGTTCATATGAGAGATGGGTATAAGTGGAAGGTAGCTTTCAACACCTCTAATGGCCACAATGAGTACCTTGTGGGGCCCTTTGGTCTGGCCAACTGTTCTCCAGGCCTTAGTTAATGGTTGTGCTCAGGGATATGTTGAACCAGTTTGTTTTTGTGTATTTAGACAACATCCTTGTCTATTCCTGCTCTCATCAGGAACACGTCCAGCATGTCCGGAGGGTTCACAGACAGCTCCTCAAAAACACCCTGTTCGCCAAGCCTGAGAACTGTGAGATCCATAAAGACCAGGTGTCGTTTCTTGGCTATATACTTACCCCTTCCGGTGTTCAAATGAACCCTAGTAAAGTTCAGGCAGTTATAGCGTGGTCCAAACGATTTACAGTCAAGCAGGTACAGCACTTCCTGGGGTTTGTGAACTTTTATCGCCACTTCATCAGGAATTTCATCTCTATCATGGCTCCCATAACTGCCCTCACCGGGAGGACATCTGCAGGATTCCACTGGACGGACAGTGCTGACCAAGCGTTTTCAGTTAAAGCGATGTTTCACCACTGCCCACTGCCGCAAAACCCAGACCCATCACAACCATTCATTGTGGAATGCATGCATCCGATGTAGGCTTTGGAGCTGTCCTCTCTCTGCAGATAGCCGGCTGCACCTTGTGCCTTTCTTTCCCGTCGCTTGACTCCAGCCAAGAGGAACTGTGATACTGTACTGGGAGTTGGGAAGCTCTGACTGTCAAGGAGGCACTGAAGGAATGACGACACTGGCTGGAGGGGGCAGAGCATCCGTTCCTGGTCTGGACAGATCACAAGAACCTCTCCTACATTCAGGACACAAAGAATCTCATCAAGCCTGTGGGCTCTCTTCTTCACCCGGTTTAATTGCACCCTTGCCTATTGTCCTGGCAGCAAGAATACCAAGGCCAATGCTCTCTCCTGGCAGTTCGACGGATCTGAGGGCAATGCTGATCCAGAGACCATCCTTCCTCACTTGTGTATTGCTGTGCTAGTGATTTGGTGAATCAAGGCAGAGGCGAGGGCTGCCCAGCCGTCGGACCCAGGCCGGGTGGTGGGCCTCCCTACTGGCTGTTTGTCCCTGCTGCGGTGTGTTTTGAAGTGTTGGAATGGGGGGGGACTTCCAGTGAGGCACGAGGCAAGATGACAGCATGGCACTGAGCGCCGTCATATAACCCTCCTTTTTCAAGTTCTTTAGGGCTCATAGACGGTCTTAATACAAGGTTGAGTTGAAGAAAGATCTTACTAAAGACATGGCCTCAAAAAAAGATTCAAACTCAACCAGGAAACAAGATACCAGCAGACGACACCAAGCTAGCGATTCATCCGAGGAAATAGCTATGCTAATTAAGCAAACAATGGCAACGGAGATGGAATTGCTGCAAGAACCAGTAGCCCACTTGCTAAAAGAGTCGCTGGAAAAGGCTCTCAACTCCATACAGAAGCATATGGCAGAGAATGGCAACATTCTCCAGTCATGAAAGGAGCAAGCGGACATTCATGCAAAAAATTTAGCACAGTCTTCAACAAAATAGACAACATTCAGGTTTGCTTACGTAAGAATGAGAGTTACTAACTCCCGTCTTGTGGAGGTGACTAAGACATGGAAGAATCTAAACAACTTGGAGGACAGATCCAGGAGAAACAATGTGTGGCTGGTCAACTTACCGACAGGCGCTGAGGGCGACGATCCAAGAGGCTACCTCCAGGAGATGCTCCCTAATTGGATTCCAGTGCTCAATAATTCCCACAGCACTCCGTTGGAGATTGATAGAGCACATAGGATCTTTTCCAACAACACCACAAGACTGCGGACCATGATTTTTAGGCTTCTATGGTACACCGACTGGCAGGCTATCCTGGAGGGCATGAGGAAAGCCAAACTTACTCTTCCTGATGGCACCCAGCTGCCGACTACAGCCCTGGCATGATGCAGGAACAGCAGGGGTACAAGGAGATCCACGCTAAGCTTTGACAGAAGGGGATCAATTCATTCCTCTGAGACCTGGCGATTTTGAGAGTGAATATCAAGGGCATGAAGATGTCATTTAACTCGGCAGAGAAAGCAAAAGAAGCTCTGAAATCTTCGGTGCTGGGAGATATGGAAGAAGACCCTGGGCAAAGTCCACACGCCCCTCGGGAGGAGATGGAACTGCATTAAGAGCTTGGACTAGCCTGTATGCGCAATCTAACAGGCACGGGCAAGTTAACGTCCTAGGTGTGAAGTTCTCTGGTTATTCTTTTATTGGAAAGTCATTTGTTGCACTTTTGTATTTAGTTAATTAAGGGACCAATTTGTTTCTGAGTACTGCAGGTCAGAGTTTTAAGGTGATCTTCAACTACAACACAGAGTCTTGCCATCTTCAGAAGTTTTCTGATGACCCTGCCATAGTTGGATGCATCAGCAAGGGAGATGAGGCTGAGTACAGGGCTACGGTGGGAAACTTTGTCACATGGTGCAAGCAGAATCATCTGCAGCTTAATGTGAAAAAGACTAAGGAGCTGGTGGTGGACCTGAGGAAGGCTAAGGCACCGGTGATCCCTGTTTCCATCCAAGGGGTCAGTGTGGACATGGTGGAGGATTACAAATACCTGGGGATACGAATTGACAATAAACTGGACTGGTCAAAGAACACTGAGGCTGTCTACAAGAAGGGTCAGAGTCGTCTCTCCTTCCTGAGGAGACTGAGGTCCTTTAACATCTGCCGGACGATGCTGAGGATGTTCTACGAGTCTGTGGTGGCCAGTGCTATCATGTTTGCTGTTGTGTGCTGGGGCAGCAGGCTGAGGGTAGCAGACACCAACAGAATCAACAAACTCATTCGTAAGGCCAGTGATGTTGTGGGGGTGGAACTGGACCCTCTGACGGTGGTGTCTGAAAAGAGAATGCTGTCCAAGTTGCATGCCATATTGGACAATGTCTCCCATCCACTCCATAATGTACTGGTTAGGCACAGGAGTACATTCAGCTGAGATGCAACACTGAGCGTCATAGGAAGTCATTCCTGCCTGTGGCCATCAAACTTTACAATTCCTCTCTCGGAGTGTCAGACACTCTGAGCCAATAGGCTGGTCCTGGACTTATTTCCACTTGGAATAACTTACTTATTATTATTTAATTATTTATGGTTTTATATTGCTATATTTCTACACTATTCTTGGTTGGTGCGACTGTAACAAAACCCAATTTCCCTCGGGATCAATAAAGTATGTCTGTCTGTCTGTCTGTATACCCAAATATCATACTTCATCAAGAATGAAGATGGAAAACAGCAGTTTGTTGTGAATAACTTTCGAATGTTATGTCTCCAATAGACTTGTTTACGTTCCTGGGCATCGGATAAGATGGCACTGGTGCTATCGCCAAGCAACGATCTGTTAAAGCGACAGTTTTTCGCAAGAGAGCTGTTGCAGTCTTGATTAAGTGTTACACTATATATGAGACGGATGTGGTTTTAATTATATAGGTTAATGGCTTCGTCCAGGTTTTTTTTCTCGTCTCTTTGATATGATTGTCTATGAGAACTGCTTTACCTTTCTAACTTGTTGTTGCTAGAGAGGGGCGGTTAATATCAGTGTTCAGTGTCTAACATTGCTAAGCAACACTCACAGATGTTACAAAGTAAAGGGTTGAATGGGAGGGGTGATGGGGGTTGGTGGGAAGGGGGTAACTCGGGTCTCCAACACCAACTCACAACAACAGATCCAGGGAAAGATGAGCAACACAGATAAATTAGAAAATCTTACTATTGTATCATTTAATGTTAGAGGATTAAACTCTCCCTACAAGCATTCAAAGGTTTTGGATTTCTTACACAGGAAGAAAATAGATATCGCACTGTTACAGGAAACACATCTTAAACCTAATGACATTCACAGGGTTCAAAACCGCTTTTATAAACCTGTTGTGGCATCAGCTGATGGTACTCGTACCAAAGGAGTAATGATATTAATGAAAATTAATGTAGCAATTGAAAGGACTGGCGCCAACAGTAAAGGACGTCTAGCTTTTTGCTGTACATCCATTCAGGGTAAAAAAGTTGCATTCGTTAGCCTATATACCCCAACTATATTCGAGGTTGAATTTTTTTCCTCAATTACCTCACAATTACTGAAGTTATGTGACTACCAACTATATGTTGGTTGGGACATGAATGCTTTGGTAAACATTTACCTCGATAAATCTTCCTCAACTATATCAAGCTCTCAAGAATCCGCTTCCAAAGCACTTAACCTTTAAATTTAACTGATGTGTGGAGGGTGCATAATCCATCTGTTAAAGACTATACCTCCTTCTCCGCAAGACATAAAATTTCCTCTCGGATAGATTACGTTCTTGTATCCTCCGGTCTGCTGCCTTTGGTACACTCAATAGAATTTTTGCCCAGGCATCTATCTGATCACAACCCAGTCATATCTACTTTGTACTTTTAATGATGGCAAAATTAAGAATAAGGCTACTTGGTGGAGGTTTATCTCTACCCTTCTAAAAAACGACGTATTTCTATCACAGCTGAGAACAAAACTGACGGAATTTATAAATTTAAATAAAAATAGTGTCTCGGATGTGACAGTAGTTCGGGCCTCCATCAAGGGTTTCTTACGAAATAACGCCATATGGTTCAGTGCCCATCTGCATAAGAGCCGGCTTCAAAAGATTTCCACCCTAGAAGAACAATGTAAGGTTTTGGAGAATGAACTCCAAAGGAGATACACCATGACAAAAGAAAACAAGCTCAAAACAAAACAAGCAGAATTAAATGGCTTATTAAGAAGCAGAGCAGAATATATGATCCATATAACCAAACATAAGTAATATGCAGAAGGCAGCAGACTGAGCCATCTTTTGGCACTAACGCTCCAACAACAGGAAGCTAAAAGGTCTATCAGAATCAGAATCAGAATCAGACTTGAATCGCCAAGTACCTGTGCACATACAAGGAATTTACTTCCGGCATATGTTGTCTCACTGCTCAGAACAATAATAATGATAAATATAAATGAAAATATAGATTATACATACAAGTAGTGCAATCCAAGTAATAGTTAGCCGACAGTTAACCGGCAGTTAACTGTTCAGCAAAGTGACCGCAGTAGGGAAAAAACTTCTCCAGTGCCTATTAGTCTTAGTCTGGAGGGATCTGAAGCGCCTACCAGACGGAAGCAGTTCAAACAGTCCGTGCGCAGGATGGGAGGAGTCCTTTATGATGTTCCCCGCCCTCTTCTTCAACCTGGAAGAGTACAGGTCCACAATAGAGGGCAGGGAGGCTCCAATGATGCGCTCGGCAGTCCTCACTGTGTGCTGTAGTCTTGTTCTATCCTGCTTGGTGGCAGCTCCATACCAGTGATTAGATGTGCTAAATGTGGAGTAGTATCTTCAGAGGAAATAAACGAGACATTCAAGAATTATTTTAAAGAACTGTATACAAGTGGCTCAGTTCCTAAGAATGACTTCACCGATGTTTTTAGTGGATTAGACCCCCCTACGTTGTCATTAGAGGACACCAAAACTCTAGATTCTCCTATTACACTGGATGAGCTACTTAAAGCAGTCAAGTAAACTACCAGGTATAGATGGCATACCTGTGGAACTTTACATAGCACTTTGGGATATTCTTGGACCAGTATGGTTAGAAACATTAAATTATGCTTTTGGAAATAGCGCGTTCCATAGAGATCTAAACACAGCCCTGATCACAGTTATACCTAAGCCCGGTAAGGACCCCTTGGAGTGTGCAAATCACTGTCCAATCTCCTTGATAAATGCTGACCTCAAGATATTTTCCGAAGTCTTAGCAAGTAGACTTGAGACAGTAGTTGGGAAAATAATTAGCCCAGATCAAACGTGCGTTATCAGGGGACATCTCGCATCTGATAATACTCGCCAGCTGAATGCAACACATAAAATCCCGCCTGCCTGTGGCTTGTTATTTCTAGACGCTGAAAAGGCGTTCGATCGTCTTGAAAGGCCGTATCTTTGGAGAGTTCTAAAAGAATTTAAGTTCGGCGATAAATTTATCAATATGATTCAAACACTGTATGCTAATCCTTCAACCCAGGTATGTGTGGGAGGAGGTTTCTCAGAGTTATTTGTCATAGGATGGGGCACACAACAAGGGGACCCTTTATCCCCTTTTATTTTTACTGTATCTATTGAACCGCTTGCACAGTTAATTAGAAACTCTCCCCAGATCTCCCCTCTTACAATAGGTACAACTTCACATTCAATATTACTTTACTTGGACGACACACTAGTTTATATGGGCAAATGTTCAACAAACTCTCCCCTATGTTTTAAAAGCACTGGAGCAATTTGGATTTCTTTCAGGATACAAAGTTAATCTGTCAAAATCTGCACTGATGCTGATTAATACAGATAAAAGTAAGGTGTCTCTCCCTCCCCAGATTAATGTTACAAATGAGGTCCTCTACTTGGGTATTAAAGTTAATACTTCCCTATCATCTGCGGCTAAAACAAATTACTCTTTAATTTTGAAAAAAAATAGAAGATATTAATAGAAGGAGACACCTGCCAGCATCAGTCCCAGCCCGGATATCAGTCATTAAAATGACCATATTACCCTGCATTAATTTTATCAGCTCAATGATCCCACTTGCACCTCCAGCAGGATATTGGCAAAAATTGGACTCCTTACTACGATGGTATGTTTGGAATGGTAAACGACCCGATATAAAGTGGTCAGCTCTACAATTCAAAAAGTCGGATGGGGATTGGCATGTCCAAATTTTAAATTGTATTACTGGGCATTTGTATTAAAAAGTCTTAGCTACTGGATGGAGGTGGATAAAGTTTCATTATTGAAAAATATAGAACAAGAGCTAATAGCACCAATAAGGTTGAAGGACTTTCTCCTTATAGGTATGTCTACCAAAAAATGTGATTTGTATTCTGGTCCAATTTTAACCCATATGCTACAAGTGTTTAGAGCAGCAGAAAAATCCCTAAAATTTAAAAGCGTATGGTGCAAATCATCTCCATTATGGAACAATAATCATTTTCTATCCGGGGGGAAGCCATTCACTAACAGAACTTGGGAGGATAAAGGTATTGCTACTCTTCAAGATATTAATGGGGCAAGTACTATCCTTAGCTTTCAAGAACTGATATCTCGATATAATATTGATAAACACTCTCTTTTCTTCTACTTTAGAGTAAGATCAGCTTGTAAAGCTACAGCGTTCCCTGGGGGTCAGATTTAGAGGACCATCCCATTTTAAATTGGATACAGGGTGCTCCAGGACAAATAGTGTCATATATCTATAATAAATTAAACTCCCAGAATTATATGCCCACATCAGGAATGAAAGCCTGGGATAGGGACATATCTGAATTGGGACAAGACTTAGATTGGGATGTGATTTGGGATAATGCTGTCGGCAAATCATTGGTATACGCACTTGAAGTTTTATCATAGAGCATAATTAACACCGAGAATTAGACATCAAATGGGACTGGTTCCTGAATCATATTGCTCATTTTGCCCCCACGGAACCGTTGGCTCTTTTATACATGTTGTATGGGAATGTCCTGGGGTTTTTGGTTTGTGGGGGAAGGTTATCAGTTCTCTTACTGAACTAATGGGGGTACAATTACCAATGGACCCCACTGTACATCTTCTAAATGATGAATCCCACCTTTCCCTTACAAAAAATAACACACAAAGTCTGGCTGGCAGGCCTGGCTGCAGCTAAGGAGATCGTAGTCCAGCGTTGGAAACCTCCCCATGATATTTCAAATACTCACTGGCTTCGGAGCTTTTTGGACATTTCTTACTTAGGACTTCCATCAGCAAGAATAAACGATCCACGACCAAACACAATCTTAATGTGGACACATTTGATATCTAACTTAAAAGATTTTTTGTTAAAATAAGAATGCTTTGCCTGTGTATGCACTACTATTCAGTTGGTTGGTGGAAGGGAGAGGGATGGGGGGGGGAGAGAGAGGGGTAGAGGGGGGATGGTGAGGAAGGTTGGGGGGGTGGCTTTGTTAAACAGGCAAAATTTCATTGGCAATTGGTGGTATTGAATGTAATTTGTTGGTGTTGCAATAAAAAATTAGTAATAAAAAAAAAAGGAATGGGGTCACTGCTCCCGTCTGACTGGACATCCGGGAATTCAACAGACCCAGGAGTTTATAAAGAGACAATTTTGGTGACCATCTATGTCCCAGGATGTCCATGACTTTGTATCTGCCTGTCCCACCCGCGCTCCGAGCAAGATGTCACACCAACGTCCTGTGGGTCTGCTCTGTCAACTGCCCAACACCCCTGGTCCCACCACTCAGTAGATTTCATCGCTGGTCTGCCCCCTATCTGTTGGAAACACCACCATTTTGGTCGTTGTGGATTGATTCTCCAAGGCTGCCCACTTCATTGCCCTCCCCAAGCTTCCATTGGCTCGTGGGACTGCCACACTCATGGTTCAACATGTGTTCAGGCTCCACAACTTCCTCAAGACATCGTGTCTGATTGTTGCCAACAGCTTGGTTCTTTATTTAGACTGAATTTTTTACTTATGCTTCATCAAATTCAACAACTTACTACAAGATGGTCTCCCTTATTCCTATCATTAATTGGTCGGATTAATGCTATTAAAATGATGATTTTACCGAAATTTTTATACTTATTTCAAGCCTTACCAATTTTTATTCCTAAATCTTTTTTTGATAACATTGATTCAAAAATTTCCTCATTTGTGTGGCAAAATAAAAACCCCAGGTTAAGTAAAAAGCAATTACAAAAATCTAAAAAAAGATGGTGGTTTAGCTTTACCTAATTTTAGATTTTACTATTGGGCAAATAATATTCGTAACCTAATGTATTGGAAATTAGATTTGGATTTACCACTGTGCCCGCAGTGGGTAAATTTGGAATGTAACGAGGTAAAGGGATATTCTCTATTCTCTGTTCTTGGTTCTTTTCTTCCTGCTGATTTAGTTAAATTCAATAAACAGATATCTAATCCTGTTATCAAACATACATTACGAATTTGGTTTCAATTTCGTAAGTTTTTTACTCTGAAAAACTTTGTCCTTGATAGCCCTATCTTACTTAATTTTTTTTCAAACCTTCCTGGACAGATCAAGCTTTTAGCATATGGAAAAGGAAAGGTATAAAATGTTTTCGTGATCTTTTTTTTGAAGGTACTTTGATGTCCTTTGACCAACTTTCCAACAAATTTAAATTACCTAAATCTAATTTTTTCAGATATCTACAAATCAGAAATTTCTTACATAAAGTTCTACCATCTTTTCCCAATTCAACTTCAGTGGATTTCTCAGGTTTGATTTTTACCTTAAACCCTTGTCAGAAGGGATTAGTAGCTTTTATTTATAATATGATTATGAAGATACAACGAGAAATATCAGATAGAATTAAACAAGAATGGGAAAAAGAACTTCGATATAATATTTCAACAGATAAATGGGAAAAATTTTTACAAATGGTCAATTCCTCTTCTATATGTGCTAAACATGCTTTAATACAATTTAAAATTGTACATAGAGCTTATATGTCTAAAGATAAGCTTGCTCGATTCTACTCTTATATTAACCCTCAATGTGACAGGTGTCATCTAGAAGTGGCTTCATTGACCCACATGTTTTGGTCATGTCCCACTTTACATAACTATTGGAAGGACATATTTGTTACCATTTCCTCAATTTGGAATATCGATTTACAACCTCATTTTATTACTGCAATTTTTGGTATACCAAATGAGGATGGTATTCAGTTTTCCCCTTCAATCAGACGAATGATTGCTTTTGTAACATTAACGGCCAGAAGGTCCATATTACAAAACTGGAAAGAAGTAAATCCTCCTACCACGTTTCAGTGGCTTTCCCAAACTATTTCTTATCTGAGCACTATTTTTGACTCATCAGTCAAATTTGAAGAAACTTGGGGACCGTTTATTTGACATTTTCATATGAATTAATCTGACCTTTTCCAGACCTTCTCTCTGCTTATTCTTGTTCAGGTATGGAGTTCCGGAGTTTTTTTTGACACTATCACATACTTATAAACTGTTATTATTGCCCATGTTAGTTTAGTTTAGTGTTTTTTTTTCAATATACATTTTCTTTTACTTATTTTCAATTTTTTTTTCTTTTTTGATGATTATTTTTGTTTTTTTTCATATATAGTTACACAGACTTGATTGATTAATGTACTTTTTTCTGTTGATGTTTAATAGGATATTATTATCTTATTACCAATGTAATTTCAAGTCTATTGTATTCATAACCTATTCATTATTATGTTATGTTTTTCTTTATATATATATGTGAAATTCAATAAAAAGATTGAAAAAGAAAGAAAACAGCTTGGTTCTGTAGGAGGGCGTTCGGCTCTCGTGTAGGAGCCACAGCCAGCCTCTTGTCTGGCTTCCACCCCCAGTCTAATGGCCGAACTGAGAGAGTGAACCAGGAGTGGGAGACAACCCTGCGCTGCCTTGCCTCTTCCAAGCCCACGTCCTGGAGCTCCCAGCTGGTTTGGGCAGAGATCGCCCACAATAACCTCCAGTCGTCCCCCACCGGTATGTCCCCCTTTGAATGCCAGAAGGGATTCCAGTCCCGGCTCTTCCCTGATCAAGAGATCGACGTAGGAGTTCCTGCTGCTGAACAGCTGATCCAGCGCTACAAGCGCACCTGGGGACGAGCCAGGGCTTCTCTGCTGCGCGCCCAGAAACAGCATTCCCGGCAGGCTGATCGGCTCCGTCGACAGGCAAGGCCATTCAAGCCAGGGGAGAAGGTCTGGCTGGCATCACGGGATCTTCCCCTGTCAGTCGAGAACCGGAAATTGGCACTGTGCTACGTGGGATCGTTTGTAGTGGAAACAACTGTCAAGAAGTTTGCATATAGACTACATCTGCCAATCTCACCTAAGATTCACTCAGTATTCCGTGTTTCCCAGCTCAAGCCGGCTACTACCTCTTCCCTAGCTCCAGTCACCCCACCTCCCCCTCTTTTCTGCTTGGTAGATGGTTCCCTGGTCTATCAGGCACAGTGTCCTCTGGCATCTCACCAGGTACATGGTAAGGTCCAGTACCTTGTGGACTGGGAAGGGTACAGTCCTGAAGAACATTCTTGGATCCCAGAAAAGGACTTCTTGGACAAGTTGCTCATCCAGGACTTCCAGCGAGCATAGGTCTGTGGTGCTGTTACGAATGAGGAGCAACTCTGATGGGCAGAAGGGTACAGAATCTCCAATGCCCGCCCCCCCCTTCTGAGAATCGCAAGATCGCTATTATTTCGGGTCTGATACCCAGGAAATGAGAGAGATACACAGCATGTCAGTAACGAGAGAGAGACAACGCCAGAATACACAAGGTGGAATGTCTCCTATTGACAAAGAGAGAGATTACTGCTATTGTCTCTTGAAGAAGGAATTGTGTATTGAGTACTGTACTATTCATTGAAACCCCTCAGGGGGCAGCAAGAGTGGTCTGGTTGAGGGATTGCATCATCCCAACCTGATTGACATCTGAGACCCCATGAGTGAGGATAAAAGTAGGGTCTGGGGAACACCCCTCAGACGCATCAGGAGAGACACTACGAGACCGGTGGGGGGCTTGTGTGTGTGTCCACCCTTGCCTGGGTGACGAGTCCTCCACGGAATGTTCTGGTCATACGCGAATGGCCACAAAAACAACATATCGACGGATCAAGATTGTAAAAGGAAAGTCGGCAAGTTTCTCTCTCTCTCCAACAATTGCAACACAGTGATCAACAATGACTGCAGCCTGTATGAACTGAACTGAACTTTATATTTCCATTGGACAATTCATTATCCCCTAGACAACGATAGAGCTTATTTCTTATTGATTATTATTATACCCGCACTTTTAGGTTTAGTATTGATGACGTATATTATCTGTATATTTGCATTGATATTATTTTTGTGTATTTTTACTAATAAATACTGTTAAAAATAGTATCATCAGACTTCAATGGCTACTCCTATCTTTGCTGGTAAGACACCCAGTTATGGGGTTCATATCAACTTGGGGCCTCGTCTCAAGATTTGATACCAAATTGGACGGCCAGTAAATCGGACCTTTAAGTACAGACTTGGATCTGGTTGCGCAGGTAACCAGACGGGAAACCAGCAAAGATGGACGTAGACAAATTTATAAAAAACCTGACTCCGGAGGCGCTAAAGGCTGCCACAAAGTCGGACTTGGTAAATATTGCGAAAGGACTAAATCTCGCAGAGGTGAGGTTGTCAATGAAAAAATGGGAGATGCAGAGGGCCATAACTCAGTATTATATTGAGACGAATGTGTTTTCGGCTGAGGTATTGGACAATATCCCTGAAAAGGTACCGGCTATTGGGACGGCTCAGTTAGAGTTGGAGAAATTGAGGCTGGACGCGGAACAGAGGAAAAGGGAGTATGAGCTCCAGCTAAAGGAGTTAGAGCTGAAAAGGGAGAAAGAAGCAGCTGAAAAGGAGAAGGAAAGAGCTGAAAAGCAGAGGGTGTATGAGGAGAAGGAGAAACAGAGGCAGCATGAGCTGGACATGGAGAAGTTAAGGCAAGAGTGAAGAGCTCAAGGGGCAGAGACTCTCAAGAGGAGAGGTTTAATGTTAGTAGGGAGTTTAGGTTAGTACCTCCGTTCAAGGAGACGGATGTTGATAGTTACTTCTTCCATTTTGAAAAGGTGGCAGTGAATCAGAAGTGGCCTAGGGATCAGTGGGTGGTGTTGTTACAAAGTGTGTTAAAAGGGAAGACACAACAGGCATATGCAGCGTTGTCTGTGGAGGAGGAAGAGTAAGAGAATTATGAGGAAGTAAAGCAGGCCATTCTTCGGGCCTACGAATTGGTACCTGAGGCCTATAGACAAGAGTTCAGAGATTTAAAGAAAGTGTGGAATCAGACGTATGCAGAGTTTGCCTATGAGAAGGGTGTGCTCTTGGATCGTTGGTGTGCGGCAGAAAGGGTGGAAGAGGATTTTCGGCGTTTCAGAGAGTTAATTCTGATTGAGGAATTTAAAGGTTGTGTTTCGGATGATATCCAGATGTATTTGAACGAGCAGCCGAATAAGTCCATATCAGAATTTGCCAGTTTCGCAGATGAATATGCCCTAACCCATAAGACAAAGTTTTCCTCGACTAAGAGTTACCAGAAAGACCGTTGGAACGGTAGAGAGAGCCCGCCGGCTGAGGCAGAAATTCAGCCGGGAGCTAGTGGTAAAAGTGAGGAGGAAGAAAGGCAAGATGGCAGGAGGGTTCCTGGCTTGACCTGTTTTAATTGTGGAAAGGTGGGTCATATTGCATCTAAGTGCTTTGCTCTGAGGAAGGAGACAGGAAAAGGGAAAGCAGCAGTCCCTACAGGATGTATTGTGTCGATCAGCAAATCGACGAGAAAGCCCCGGGTAGATAGAATACGAGAGGGGCGTGAGAAATTTATTTCAGAAGGGACCGTGTCTGTGAAAGAGGGAGAAACCCCAGTTCCAGTGCGGATCTGGAGAGATACTGGAGCTGAGCAGTCATTGATTCTCAGTAAGGTACTATATTTTGGTCCTGTGACTGGAGAGGTAGCTTTGAGAGGCATAGGAAAAGGGACAGAAGCTGTGCCTTTGCATAGGATCATTATAAATTGTGATCTGGTATCTGGACCAGTTGAAATAGGGGTGCGATCAGAATTCCTGAAAGCTGGCGTGGACGTCCTTCTTGGTAATGATTTAGCAGGTGGTGAGGTTTGGTCAGTAATGAAGCTGACGAGCCAGCCTGTAAGTGTTGAGGACCCGCCCCTAGGTTCCAAGATCTATCCAGCATGCGCAACCACTTGCAGCATGTCGAGAAAGGCAGCTGAGAACGAGACCAGTTTAAATGAGTCCTGTGTGGATTTGGCTGAGACGTTTTTACCGACCCTGTACCAAGAGGGGTTAGAGGGTGGTAAAACGGAGAATAGGGAGGTGAAAGAGAGTAAAAGAGAGGAGGTAGACCTACCCTTAGCCAGGAGGAAATTTATAGAGGCACGGAGTAAAAATGAGAAACAGATAAGGCTGTTAGAAGGTCCAGGGTTGGACATGGATCATCTGTCTGGCTTGACAGAACTGTTTGAAGAAGTTGAAGAATTTAAATGTGTTCCGGATAATGAAATGAGGGCAGTCCTAGATGAAAAGGATGCCATTACCTTGAAGGAGTCTGCTGGGTTACCAGATGAGGTTGTTTTAACCCGCAGGTTTGAGTTTACTCCGGATGGGAGTTGCCCAGAGAGTAACTGGGAGAATCAGGGGAACTTAGAATTTGAAAAGGGGACGGGTATTGAAAGCTTGGAAGAGGCCAATGTCCCGTTTGAGTGTGTTCAAGATGTGGATGCACGTGGTACTGAACCTAGTAATGAAACTCAGGAAAAGTCTGAGGTTTCTGATTCAGTTAAAAAGGAATGCAGTCCTTGTGGGTCAGATGGACTTGGTTCAGTGAAGAAAGTAATAGTGGTAATAGTGGGAAGTGAGAATTCCCAGTTGTTTGTGTTTGAAGGTGTGTTCAAAGTTGGTGAGGAGATAAAAGGTGGTGATGTGGATATTATTATTGAAGGAGAAGGGAAAAGTGTAGTTCCTAGATTGAATGAAGAAAATTTAAAATCTGGATTGGTGTCAGAAGCAGTAACCAGGCTGAAGGAACAATGGCTTGTTAACAAGGTGCCTGTGAATCAATTCCAGTTTGATTTGGAATGTAAAGGTACCCCACTCGCTAATGTTATTCAAGGGTGTACTGTGAAGAGGCAGAACTTGAAATATTGTTTGGACAAAGAGGGATCGCTTGCAGATATTAAACTGAAAACTAATAGAATGAAGGGTCCTGAAGATAAAACTAATGACTTGCTTAAAAATAAAGAATTGTGTGGAAGTTCAGAAGATGGGCTAAGTTTGGAAAACATTGTTGATAAAATAACTCCTATGAAAGGAGCATGCAAAAGTCTATTCCACACTGGTGAGCAAGCTGACCACGTGAGAGTTAACTGGAAAAGGGGTGAGGGTTGAAAAATGCCACTTTAAATAACCGGATCTGGTTTTGAGGGATTTCGACAAAGCATGTAAATAATAAAGACAACATCATGGAAGATTGACAGTTAAGTTTAAAAGTAAAATAAAGATTAGTATTTGCATGAACTATTGTAATGTACGACAGAATAATCACACATGCATTGGTTCACATTTTGTATTATATACGTAAGATCACAACCCTTTAGTTTTGTTTTGCTGAAGAAAATGAATATTAAAAAAAAGTGGTTATTAAATTGGAGTCTGATGCTACAGGAATTTATTAAGGTACAAGATATTAAGATATTAAAGGAAGTGATAATGTGCTCGCTGACTGTTTAGATGCTGAATTGAATGTATAACTGTATTACTCTGTAGTGAAAAAACTCTTTTGTATTGTGTTAGATTCTGAAATTCTGTAAGACTCTGTATTAGTTAATTTTTCGCAGTGGTAAAAATCCTTAGAAGAATGGGGATGTTACGAATGAGGGGCAACTCTGATGGGCAGAAGGGTACAGAATCGCCAATGCCCGCCCCCCCCCCCTTTTTGAGAATCGCAAGATCACTATTATTTCGGGTCTGATACCCAGGAAATGAGAGAGATACCACAGCATGTCAGTAATGAGAGAGAGACAACGCCAAAATACACTGTTACGTACCCCGTAACTGGGTCACTTACCAGCAAAGATAGAGAGGTCCGTTGAAGTCTGATGATACTATTTTTAACAGTATTTATTGATAAAATACACACAAATAATATCAATGCAAACATACAGATAATATACGTCATCAATACTAAATCTAAAAGCGCTGGTATAATAATAATTAATAAGAAATAGCTCTATCATTGTCTAGAGGATAATGTATTGTCCAATGGAAATATAAAAGTCACTTTAGTCCATTCAAGCTGTAGGCTGCAGCCTTCATTGGTTGGAGAGAAAGACGGAGGTTAACTTGCCCATTCCTTTTATGACGTCAATCCTTCGAGAGTCGTTGGGGGACTGATTTCCCCTTTGTGGTTAGCTAAAGCCGTGCTTCCGTGGCAAGACCCACCAATTCCGAGGCAAATGGAAAGGGACGCACGTGGGCTGTTTCCACCGGCTTCGCTATTACGCTGTTACAGGAGTTCTAGCGTTTCTTCTGGTGCGTCTGAGGAGCTGTTTCCACAGACCCTCTTTTATCCTGACTCACAGGGTCTCAGATGTCAATCAGGTTGGGATGATGCAATCCCTCCACCAACCCCCCCCCCCTCGGTTCATTGCCTGGGGGCTTCGATGAATCTTACAGGATTCAATACACAATTCTGTCTCCAAGAGACAATAGCCGGTATCAATGGTCCCACCTTTCAGAGGCCAGGACTAATTCCAAACTCTTTGTGGATTCTGCATGTCTTTCTCTCATTTCCTGGGTCTCCTGAACTGACTTAATAGTGATCTTGCAATTCTCAAAAAGGGGCTACATCGTACCCTTCGGCCCCTCAGAGTTGTGGCGCATTTGTAACAACACAAGGTGGAATGTCTCCTATTGACAAAGAGAGAGATTACTGCTATTGTCTCTTGGAGAAGGAATTGTGTATTGAGTACTGTACTATTCATTGAAACCCCTCAGGGGGCAGCAAGAGTGGTCTGGTTGAGCGATTGCATCATCCCAACCTGAATGACACCTGAGACCCCATGAGTAGGGATAAAAGTAGGGTCTGGGGAACACCCCTCAGATGCACCAGGAGAGATGCTACGAGACCGGTGGGGGGCTTGTGTGTGTGTCCACCCTTGCCTGGGTGACGAGTCCTCCACGGAACAGTCTAGCTAAAGGATGGATACGGATCAAGATCGTAAAAGGAAAGTCGGCAAGTTTCTCTCTCTCTCTCCAACAATTGCAACACAGTGATCAACAACGACTGCAGCCTGTATGAACTGAACTGAACTTTATATTTCCATTGGACAATTCATTATCTCCTAGACAATGTTAGAGCTTATTTCTCATTGATTATTATTATACCCGCACTTTTAGATTTAGTATTGACGACGTATATTATCTGTATATTTGCATTGATATTATTTTTGTGTATTTTTACTAATAAATACTGTTAAAATAGTATCATCAGACTTCAATGGCTAGTCCTATCTTTGCTGGTAAGACACCCAGTTACGGGGTTCATAACAGGCGCCTCAGGGTTGTGCTTAGGGAGGGCGGTCCTGTCACAACCACAGACTTAGCAGCACAGCAGATTTGGCAATTGTGCTCATCAATATCATCAATATGCACAAGTAAGCTAATTATTATTTCATTCTGAGGTATTTACTCCCTTCTTTTTGTTGTAGTGCTGGGTGAGACTGGAGTAAAGCACAACATTATGCTGCCTGTTTGCATTTGGCCTTGCCTGGGAACGTGGACTATCAAGTCAACTGATGCCTAAGACTAGCAGTATTCACTTTAAAATTAGATATTCCTTTCAGCCTCAGAGTTGGCACCTAGTTTTCCATTTGAGAGTTTTATTTAACGGCCCTGTTTGGCCTAGCATTTATTTGTTTTCCTCTCCCTTAAAACTCTGATTGCATTAAAGTCTGTGAACTTTTGACCCAATTCAGTCTCTCTCTCTCTCTCTCTCTACCTCCACTTGGGCCATATCCGGAGTATTGTGAGCAACTTTGGCCCTCTTATCTAAGAGAGGATGTGCTGACATTGGAGAGGATTCCAAAGATACTTAAGAAAGTGATTCCGGGATTGAAAGTGTTATCCTATGAGGAATGATTGATGGGCCTGTACTCTTTGGAATTCTGAAGAATTCTGAAGAACTTCAATTCTGAAGAAGTCCAGTGTAAGTCTGTAGTCTAGTATAGCTTTCTCTGGTTTTTTTTATTACGTAGTTCAATCTAGTTTTTTATACTGTGTCATGTAACACCATTTATCCTGAAAAACATTGTCTCATTTTTACTATGCACTGTACCAGCAGTTATGGTTGAAATGACAATAAAAGTTGACTTGACTTGACTTGACTTGAATGAGGAGGTGACTCTTTGAAACCTATTGAGTGTTGAAAGGCTTAGATAGAGTGGATGTGGAGTGGATGTTTCATTTAGTGGGGGTAATCTAAGACCAGAGGGCACAACCTCAGAATAGTGAGACATCCATTTAGAACAGAGATGAGGAGGAATTTCTTTAGCCAGAGGGTGGGGAATCTGTAGAATTCTTTGACATAAGCTTCATCATTGGGGGTACTTAAGGCAGAGGCTGATAAGTTCTTGATTAGTCAGTGTATGAAAGGTTATGGGGTAAAGGAAGGAGAATGGGGTAGGGAGGGAAAATAGATCAGCCATGATGGAATGGCGGAGCAGACTCGATGGGCCGAATGGCCTAATTCTGCTCCTATGTCTTATGGTGAAACATGCATTGTTCCAGTGGCTGAGGTACAAATATTGGCCTGGACAGGATGATGGTATCCTTAGTAGGGTGAACTGGGTCTTCGTTTAATAACTCTTTCCAAAGGGGTGTTTGTTATCTCTCTCTCACTCCTGCTCTTGAAACAAAAGCTGACCTTTGAAACTTTCCAGGGTTTGCTTCATATTGCACAGGCTTTCCTCCCTATCCGTGGTGCAGATGCACACGCTCCGCATACCAACATACCTCCACTTTTCTTTTCACTGACTTTCTGAACTCACTCCGGAATGTGAAGTTGCACTTGATCAGAGCGAGAGGAACAGATAACATTCCGGCTCAAGCTGAGCACAAAGCCTGGCTTGAGCTGATGTGGAAATTTGTCCAAGTGTAAAACATCAAAGATTACTTTTAAATTGAACTTATTATCCTGATTATACTCAAGATATAAAATAGACATTTACTTTTATTTTTTTTATTTTCCCTCTGCTCTGCCTCCATTTCCACACACTCCAGACAGATTAGCTGCCAGAAATGAGCTTTCATCAATGCGTTTACCACTGGCATTGTTCTCCGTGTTCATGTTCTCCTTGTTCTGTCCAACTTCTCCTCTCTACATCATGGGTAAAGCCCTCCCAACCATTGAGAACATCTACCTGAAACACTGATGTAGGAAAGCAGCATCCATCTTCAGAGATCCTCACTGCCCAGGTCATGCTCTCCTCTCGCTGTTGCCATCAGGTAGAAGGTACAAGATCCTCTGGTCTTGCACCACCAGGTTCAAGAACAGTTACTATCCCTCCACCATCAGGCTGTTGAATAAAAAGGGATAACCACACTCACTTGCCCCATCATTGAAATGTTCCTACAACCAATTACCTCACTTTAAGGACTCTTTATCTCATTACTTCACGTTCTTGTAATTCATCGCTATTTACTTCTCTTTGCATTTGCACAGTGTCTTTTGTCTTCTGCACTGGTTGATCTTTCATTGGCCCTGTTATAGTTCCTATTCTATAGATTTGCTCAGTACGCCCGCAGGAAAATGAATCTCAGGGTCGTACGTGGTGACATGTATGTACTTTGATAATAAAATGTACTTTGAACTTCAAATTTTGAAAGGCCTTGGATCTGAAATGTTTAATGTTTGTCATTCTGCCAGTCTCTGCCTGTTAGACTGAGTGTTTCTGGCATTTTCTGATTTTTATAAATGATGAATTTCTAGCATCTACAGAGTTTTAAAAAAATTCACAAACGACTTCTGGACAACACTGGCAGAGCAACACACACAAGACACTGGAGGGACTCCAAGTCGGGCAGCAAAAATAGAAATGAATGAGCAATGGACATTTCAGCCCAAGGCCCCTCTTTAGTAATGTAAAGGAAGGAGAAGATGACAGATTAAAAACGTGGGTGAGGAGAAGGGGGATTAGTTAGAAGGTGATGGATGAGGCAGGTTTGCAGAAGAGGTAAAAGGCTGGAGAAGAAGGAATCGGATAGGAGAGGAGAGTGGACCATAGGAGAAAGGGAAGGAGGAGGGGACCCAGGGGAAATGGTAGACAGGTGAGAAGAGTTAAGGAGCCAGAGTGTGGAACAGAAGAAAGGGGAGCGGGAGGGATTTTTTTTTACTGGAGAAATTGACGTTCATGCCATCAGCTTGGAGGCTACCCAGATGGAATATGAGGCAACACACACAAGATGCTGGTGGAACACAGCAGGCCAGGCAGCATCTGTCGACGTTTCAGGCTGAGACCCTTCGTCAGGACTAACTTAAAGAAAAGATAGTAAGAGATTTGGAAGTTTTGTGTATTGCTTGTGCATTTTGTGTGTGTTGCTTAAATTTCCAGCATCTGCAGATTTCCTCGTGTTTGGAACATGAGGCATTGCCCCTCCAACCTGAGTGTGGGATCACCTTAGCACAGCAGGATGCCATGGACAAACATGTTGAAACAGGCTTGGGAATCAGAATTAAAACATTTGGCCACCAGGAATTTCCACTTTTGGAGCATGGAGTGTAAAAACTGGACAAATAGGCAGAGTGATTTCGAATGAATCCCATTGTCATGGCAACAACAGTGCCCCACCCTGCAATTAGCATTACATTATGGTACAAAACAGTCAGGCAGATAACATTTTGCTCATATCAAATGCACAAACCCAGACTGCACTCGGTTATTATTAAAGATTACTTGAATGTCTGTTTGCAATTTGATCCAGTTGAAATCTGTTTCAGCAGAATTTACTCTTCAGGAAAAGAGTTTAAAAATAGGCCACCTGAATTTGAAATTGAATGCCTTTGTTCATTAATTTGGATTGTCAGTATTTAATATGTATTTTTAAAGAAGCAGACAATCCTGCAGTTGTTTGTCCTGCAAGTAAAACAATTTAAATAAAAGTTCCATCATAGCTTCTACTGTAAAAGAATTGATATTATGTGTCAGGTTGGAGTTGACACTCTCAAAAATCACCATCAAAAATAGTGTTGGGAGCAATATCCCTTGTGAAAAGCATAGGCTAGGAAATTGTGACTGCGATGTTGTACACTACCTCGAAAGCTGTTGCTCTGTCGCTGTTAAGGTAGAGAACCTCTTTCAATATCCCCAAAGAGTTTAACGTACTAGATTAATAGTTGATAGAAGGTGTAAAAAGCTTCAAAAGGACATGTCACCTCAGGCTTATTTTAGAAGTCTGAACATTTTAAAAGATCACCATCAGTTAAAGAAATATTATCAACGTGTTTCAGTTAAGTAAAAAATGAATGAAGTACATATCATTGTAGAATAAGGAATGTCATTATATAAACATATAACAATTACAGCATGGAAACAGGCCATCTCGGCCCTTCTAGTCCATGCCGACGCTTACTCTCACCTAGTCCCACTGGCCCGCACTCAGCCCATAACCCTCCATTCCTTTTCCGTCCATATACCTATCCAATTTTACTTTAAATGATAATACCGAACCTGCCTCTACCACTTCTACTGGAAGCTCATTCCACATGTAAAAACTAAATATGTTAATATGTAAAAATGAAAGCAGAAACGGACTGTTGGAGGAACTCATTGGGTGAGGCAACATTGGTGAACCCTTGTTTCTAGTAATCACCTTTCAGCCTTTTTCTCCACCTTCACCCTGCATTCCCCTCTTCCAACTGCCTTCATCTGTCCCTCTTCCTCTCTTTCCTCATCTGTCTCTATCCAGCCGCACCCCTCCCCCCTTCCTGTTCTGACTGACTATCATCTCTTTCCACCTACACCCTGCCAGTTTATGCCAGAACCGCTCACCTCTTTATACTGGCTATCTTACCCCCCCCCCCCCATACTCTTTGTCCTGATGCAGCGTTCCAGCCTATAACATTTTTTTTACCTTGTTTATATTTTCTTTGCCCCCACGGATGCTGCTTGACCCACTGAGTTGTGGCAGCAGTTTGTTTTTAACTCCAGGTTCCAGCATTTGCAGTCTGTTTTTTCTCTGTTTTTTTTCTTTCTTTTCTTACACTGCAGAATGGGCCCTTTTGGCCCTTCCACCCGGCAAACCCCCAATTTAATCCTAGCCCAATCACAGGACAATTTATAATGACCACTTAAGCTACCATCCGGCACATCCTTTGATTGCGGGAAAAAACTCTGTCCTTACTGACAGAGGCAGAAACTGAACCAGAAACTGAAACTGTACTGTAAAACATTGTGCCATCTGCTACTACACTACTGTGCTGCCCTGCATGTGTCCGTGTAAAAAATTATATTTCTTCTTGAGTGTACAATTATTTTCTAATAGTTGTGGGATGTAACCATAGAACCGTAGAACCTTACAGCACAGTACAGGCCCTTCAGCCCTCCATGTTGTGCGGCCCCATATAATCCTTAAAGAAAGTACTAAACCCACACTACCCCATAACCCTCTATTTTTCTTTCATCCATGTGCCTGTCCAAGAGGTTCTTAAATACCCCTAATGTTTTAGCCTTCACTACCATCCCTGGCAAGTCATTCCAGGCACTCACAACCCTCTATGGAAAAAAACTTACCCCTGATGTCTCCCCTAAACTTCCCTCCCTTAATTTTGTACATATGCCCTCTGGTGTTTGCTATTGGTGCCCTGGGAAACAGGTACTGACTATCCACCCTATCTATGCCCCTCATAATCTTGTAGACCTCTATCAAGTCCCCTCTGATTCTTAAATTCAATGTTGCGTAAATTCACAAATTGCTAGAAATGTGTTATATATTTCCCAGTTGATAATGTCAAAATTGTTCTCAATGTTACTGAATTGAATTTATTTGCTGAACCTCAGATCAATACAGTTAGAAAAAATAGTAATGTGCTGTCCTTACAAATAGAATTTAATTAAAGACACCAGGGAAGCAACCAATCAGTTCACAATTACTTCAATGTCTCTTTAAAATTTATTAAGTTTAGGGAACATTTAGCATATACTCACAAGTTCATTAATCTCGATGTAGAATATACAGTTTAATTAGTCAGTGGCAATAAGCACAAATAATTTTATTTTAGCAATATGTAACTAAAAAGCTCATGTCTCCACAATGGAATATTTTGAATAATCTTCTGGTAAGTGTCATATACACTTGAGCAGTGAAGAGAAAATCAGGCTCAGAGACATCAAACGTTCCTCATACGTTAACACTTTCATCCCTGGAATAATTTCTGTAAACTTCCTCTGGACCCTCTCCAATGTCAGCACATCCTTTCTTAGGTTTGAAGCCCAAATAAACAGGGAAGCACAGAAATGTTTGAATTCTAACCTGAAATTTCCCACAATTGAGTTACAGTTTAATTATTTTGAGTTTGAGTTCAGAGTTTACAAAGACTTAAGAAAAAAATATTTAATTCTGCTTCTTTTTTTAAAAAGTAGGATCCCGGCATTTTATCCAATGTTTTTTGTGATAGCAGTCCTGTATATTCAAATGTTACAACCTATTGACATTGATCACAAGAATGTACCTGCAAAGCTTTAAGACTTGTGAAAAACACAGGGCGTAGTCTTACTACCCTCCCTAGGAATTTATGTTAATCATGAATTTATACAAGGTACTTCTGTCTAGTTTGCCAGGTTAAATCAGAACACACCCTGATTGATATTCATGGTCTTCATCCTTCTGCCTTCATTAAACTTGTTCCTTCTGGAACCGCCCCGACACCACACCTCCCTCTTCTCCCTGCCCCATAGTTTCTCATGTTCTTAAGTTGTTTGACACAGATCAGCAAACCTGAAGTTGTTATCAACCTGCATACATAGCCAGTGCCCATATGGTTGGCTTTTGGACTTTAAGTTAATATATTATCTCTCACCTGAAAATAAAAGAATGTAGAACAAAGTGCAAGACCGTCACAGACAACAGGAGAATTTAGCAACAAGCGAAAAGCAAACAGAGCTATTGTCGTGGTGACCCACTTTCCAGTGCACTCGAACCGGCTCACAAAATGGCATGTGCCGGCAGAGAGGCCGGCCCCAGAAAGGGCACCAGGCCTTCTTCACCAGAAAGGGGAAAAGCCCGCGCGCAGGAAGGGACTGTGAATATGCACCTCCTACAGTATTCCCGCCCGGGGAGGGCGGAAACGGAGAAGCTTAAAAGGGAGGCTGCAAAATTTGAATAAATCTTTTAGGCAACTGCAACTCACCGACTCCGTGTCTTTATTTCAGTGTTGTGTGTAGCACATCGCTACAATTGGTGACCCCGACGGCCCAAACGATACTTGGACCAAAGATGAACGAAATCTCATCTGTTCATGCAGTTTCGTTAAAACTGCCAAGCTTCTGGATGCTGCAACCTCACCTATGGTTCCAGCAAGCAGAAGCCCAATTCCACATTCAGCAGATAACCTCGGATGCCACATGTTACTACTACGTGGTGAGCTCCCTCTACCAGGAGACAGCCACCCAGGTTGAGGAGTTCATACAATTGCCCCCGGAGGACGGCAAATACACAGAATCCAAAGCCTTGCTCATAAGGACTTTCGGACTCTCACTGTGCGAGCGAGCTGCCCACTTACTGCACCTGGATGGTTCGGGAGACAGGCCACCGTCGGCATTAATGAATGAGATGCTGTCCCTGGCCGGAGGACACAAGCCCTACCTTATGTTTGAGCAGGCGTTCCTAGAGCAGCTGCCCGAGGACATACACCTGCTGCTGTCCGACGCGGATTTCAGCGACCCCCGGAAGGTGGCAGCCCGGGCAGACATGCTGTGGAAAGCCAAGAAGGAAAGTGGGGCATCCGTTGCACAGATCACCAGGCCACGCGCCCAACAGCAGACCAGACCAGGCCCGGCAGCAAAGCCCACAAAACCCAGAGGCAGAAGTGCAGAGGCCAATGAACAATGGTGCTTCTACCACCAGCGGTGGGGCGCAGAAGCCCGGCGCTGTCGCCCACCCTGCAAGTTCCCAGGAAACGCCAGGCCCAGCCACCACTGATGGCTACGGCAGCTGGCCATCAGAATAGCCTCCTGTATGTGTGGGATAGAAGGTCGGGACGCCGCTTTTTGGTCGACACCGGTGCCGAGATCAGCGTCCTGCCTCCGACGAGTTACGACACCCGCAGCAGGGCACCGGGTCCCACCCTGAGGGCTGCAAATGGCAGCACAGTAAGGACCTATGGCACCCGTCAGGTGCAGCTACAGTTCGGCTCCAGCCAGTTCACGTGGGACTTCACACTGGCCGCCATAGCCCAACCGCTTCTGGGTGCGGATTTTTTGCAGGCTCACAGCCTACTGGTCGACCTGCCCAGGAAGAGACTGGTCCACGCCGAGACCTTTCAGACATTCTCCCTGGGTGAAGCCCAGTTGCCAGCCCCACACCTGGACTCCATCACGCTGTCCGACAACAACTTCACCAGAGTCCTGGCGGATTTCCCATCAGTTCTGGCACCGCAGTTCACGGCAGCCATGGCCAGACACAGAGTACAGCACCACATCCCGACACAAGGACCACCTCTCCACTCCCGTGCTTGAAGGCTCCCCCTGGACAAGCTCCGACTGGCGAAGGAGGAGTTCAAGAGGATGGAGGAATTGGGGATCATCTGGCAGTTCGACAGCCCATGGGCCTCCCCCCTGCACATGGTGCCCAAAGCGACAGGGGGCTGGAGACCGTGCGGCGACTACCGCAGGCTGAACGAGGCTAACACACCGGACCGCTACCCTGTGCCGCACATTCAGGACTTTGCAGCAAACCTGCACGGCGCACGGATCTTCTCCAAGGTAGACCTCGTCCGAGGATACCATCAAATCCCGATGCATCCGGACGATGTCCCCAAAACGGCTCTCATCACCCCGTTAGGCCTTTTCGAGTTCCTCCGCATGCCGTTCAGCCTGAAGAATGCCGCACAGACGTTCCAGCGGTTAATGGACGCAGTGGGATGCGACCTGGACTTCGCATTCATCTATTTGGATGACATCCTCATAGCCAGCAGCAGTCGTCAGGAGCATCTGTCCCACCTCCGTCAACTCTACGCCCGACTGAGTGAATACGGCCTAACAATCAACCTGGCCAAATGCCAGTTTGGACTCGACACCATCAACTTCCTGGGCCACAAAATTACTAAAGACGGGGCAACCTCTCTGCCCGCCAAAGTAGACATGGTCCGCCACTTCCCCCGACCCAGCACACTCAAAGGCCTGCAGGAATTCATGGGTATGGTGAATTTCTACCACCGCTTCGTTCTTTGGCAGCCTGAATCATGCGCCCCCTGTTCACCCTGATGTCGGGTAAGGGCAAAGACATTACCTAGAATGAGGAGGCCGCAGCCGCTTTCATTAAAACCAAAGAAGCCTTGGCAAATGCCGTGATGCTAGTGAACCCCAGAACAAACGTCCCTACCACCCTCACAGTGGACACGTCCAACACGGCAGTCGGTGGAGTGCTGGAACAACTCATCGAGGGTCACTGGCAACCCCTGGCGTTTTTCAGCAAACACCTACAACCACCCGAGCTCAAATACAGTGCTTTCGACCGGGAACTGTTGGCACTATACCCAGCAATCCAGCATTTCAGGTACTTCTTAGAAGGTAGGCCCTTCACCGCGTTCACGGACCACAAACCGCTTACCTTTGCGTTCACGAAGGCGTCCGATCCCTGGTCGTCTCGCCAGCAGTGACATCTATCCTACATCTCCGAATACACAACGGACATCCGGCATGTCTTGGGAAAGGACAATGTCGTGGCGGACTCACAATCCAGACCTACCATCCAGGCCCTGTGCCAGGGGGTGGACTATGCAGCGCTGGCGGAGGCGCAGCAGGCAGATGATGAGATCCCTAGTTACAGAACTGTAGTCTCCAGTTTGCCACGACTTCCTCGTAGGCCCAGGTGAGAGGACCCTACTGTGTGATGTAGCTACCAGCCAACCTCACCCCATCGTCTCAGCAGCCTGGCGGCGGCGAGTTTTCAACTCCATTCACAACTTAGCACACCCCTCCATCAGGACAACCGTCCGGATAGTCTCCAACAGGTTCGTTTGACACGGACTCCGCAAGCAGGTCAGTGAATAGGCCAGAACATGCATGCAGTGCCAGACGGCCAAGGTGCAGCGGCACACCAAAGCCCTGCTGCAGCAGTTCCACCCCACCCACCGGCGTTTCAACCACATTCATGTGGATATCGTGGGCCCCCTGCCGGTGTCGCAAGGAGCGTGGCACTTCCTAACTATCGTGGACCGGTTCACAAGATGGCCAGAGGCGGTCCCGCTCACCGACACCACTTCTGAATCCTGCGCCCGGGCACTGATTGTCACCAGGGTATCTCGCTTTGGTGTACCGGCCCACATCACCTCTAACAGAGGCGCCCAGTTCACCTCCAGCCTGTGGTCAGCTATGGCCAGCCTTTTGGGAACGCAGCTGCACCACACTACTGCCTACCACCCACAGTCGAACGGGCTAGTGGAGCGTTTCCACCGTCACCTGAAGTCGGCCCTCATGGCCCACCTGCGAGGACCTAACTGGGTGGATGAGCTTCCCTGGGTCCTGCTTGGAATTCGTACAGCGCCCAAAGAGGATCTGCACACCTCGTCGGCCGAGTTGGTGTACGGCGCGCCCCTGGTCGTCCCCGAGGAGTTCATACCAGCCCCAAGGGGGCAAGAGGAAGAACCTGCAGCAGTCCTGGGCAGACTACGCAAGAGGCTCAGTGACCTGGCCCCCATACCCACTTCGCAGCATGGGCAGAGCCCGACCTGCGTACCCAAAGACCAGCAGAACTGTAAGTTTGTTTTTGTACGACGAGCCGGACATCGGGCACCGCTATAGCGGCCCTACGAGGGGCCATTTAAGGTGATCGGGAACAACGGGTCCACGTTTGTGCTGGACATTGGGGGGAGAGAGGAGGTTTTCACGGGGGACCGACTCAAACTGGCCCATGTGGCCTTGTCGCAACCGGTCGGGGTTCAGGCACCGCGGCACAGAGTCAGACCTCCCAAATAGAGACCGACTCAGACTGTGGACATTGAGGGGTGTATCGCCGGTTCTGGGGGGTGGTTATGTGGTGACCCACTTTCCAGTGCACTCAAACCGGCTCACAAAATGGCGCGCTGGCAGAGAGGCCGGCCCCAAAATGGGCACCAGGCCTTCTTCACCAACAAGGGGAAAAGGCCGCGGACGGGAAGGGACTGTGAATATGCACCCCCTACAGCATTCCCGCCCGGGGAGGGTGGAAATGGGAAGGCTTAAAAGCGAGGCCGCGAAGCTTGAATAAATCTTTTACGCAACTGCAACCCACCGTCTGCGTGTCATTATTCCAGCGCTGTGTGTGGCGCACTGCTACACTGTAACATTTTTACCCTCAGATTTGACATTCAGCTGAATGCTCCTATGATTTTAACATTTTTTAATATAACCTCATAGCTGAGGTGGTCACACCCAGCATGCAGATTTCAGACAGTAGATGGGTGACCGCCAAGAGAAGTAAGGAGAGTAATCAGTCATTCCCTCCAGCAACAAATATTCCCTTTCAGATACTGCCGCGGGGTGTAGCAACAGCAGCCAGGCTAGTGTGGCCGGCTCTGAGGCTCAGCAGGGACACATGACACAGTACAAAAACTAGACTGAACTCATAAAAAAAAACGCAGAAAAAAACTACACTAGACTACAGACCTACCCAGGACTGCATAAAGTGCACAAAACAGTGCAGGCATTACAATAAGTAATAAACAGGACAATAGGGCAGTAGGGTGTCAGTCCAGGCTCTGGGTATTGAGGAGTCTGATGGCTTGGGGGAAGAAACTGTTACATAGTTACACCGAATGTTACACTGAATGCTTCGGTGCCTTTTCCCAGATGGCAGGAGGGAGAAGAGTTTGTATGAGGGGTTCGTGGGGTCCTTCATAATGCTGTTTGCTTTGCGGATGCAGCGTGTAGTGTAAATGTCCGTGATGGTGGGAAGAGGGACCCTGATGATCTTCTCAGCTGACCTCACTATCCGCTGCAGGGTCTTGCGATCCGAGATGGTGCAATTTCCAAACCAGGCAGTGATGCAGCTGCTCAGGATGCACTCAATACAACCCCTGTAGAATGTGATGAGGATAGCGGGGTGGGAGATGGACTTTCCTCAGCCTTCGCAGAAAGTAGAGATGCTGCTGGGCCTTCTTTGCTATGGAGCTGGTGTTGAGGGACCAGGTGAGATTCTCCGCCAGGTGAACACCAAGAAATTTGGTGCTCTTAACGATCTCTACCGAGGAGCCGTCGATGTTCAGTGGGGAGTTGTCGCTCCGTGCCTTCCTGAAGTCAACAACCATCTCTTTTGTTTTGTTCACATTCTGCACCAGTCTGTTAGCCACTGCACCTCCGCTCTGTAAGCTGACTTGTCATTCTTGCTGATGAGACCCAACATGGTTGTGTCATCGGCGAACTTGATGATGTGGTTTGAGCTGTGTGTTGCAGCACAGTTGTGGGTCAGCAGAGTGAACAGCAGTGAACTGAGCACACAACCCTGGGGGGCCCCCGTGCTCAGTGTGATGGTGTTGGAGATGCTGCTCCTGATCCGGACTGACTGAGGTCTCCCAGTCAGGAAGTCTAGGATCCAGTTGCAGAGAGAGGTGTTCAGGCCCAGTAGGCTCAGCTTTCCAGTCGGTTTCTGAGGGATGATTGTGTTGAATGCTAAACTGAAATCCTAGGTGCTTGGATGCAGGATGGCTTGGAGTGGCTGCAGAATATTCTCAAGGAGGATGGGAAGCAGCCTGAGGTCATGGTGCATCGTTAGAAAGGAGGAAGAGGTTCTGTGCAGTGGAGTACAGGTATCCAAAATGTGCAGGGCTGGAAGTGTTTCAGATTTCAGATTCTGGAATAGTTGCATCTACAGGATGTAATGAGATACCTTGGGGATAGGACCAACGTTTAAACACAAAATCCATTTACATTACATATACAGTTTATGTGTAGCTGGCATGACACTCACAGAGTGAATGTTCTGCAGTTGGGGCAGAGTCTGACGTGATGGAGACTGAATGACCACATCGATGACCAGGTTCCATTATATCTGCCACCAATTATTTCAAATAGTATCTGTGCCACTGCAACTATGATAGATGGGGGAGTTGATTTGTATAATTTTTTTTACAATTTTGTGCATGAAACAACTCAAGTTTCAGTTCGTCATGATAGACCTTTGCCTGTTTCATAATCAGCACACCATTAAGCAGCATATGTTCACTCCGACGCTGACAAATCCACTCTTTCAATACACATTCGAGATCTTCATTTTTCAGAAAGATTAAGGAAAGGTGTGAAAACAATGGGGTTGTTGTCATGGGGAGTTCAATTTCCCTTATATAAATGTGGCAGAATGTGTTAGGTGCATCCAGGAGGGTTTCTTAAATCAACATGCAGATAGTCTAACAAGAGGAGAGGCTGTACTGGACCTGGTTTTGTGTAACGAGGCTGGCCAGGTAATCGACCATTCAGTAGGTGAGCAGTTTGGGAACAGTAATCACAGCTGCTTAAGTTTCAAGATAGCTATAGATAAGGATAAGTATGGACCTTGTAGGAGAGTATTAAATTAGATTGGGCAGGAACTAGGGAGAGTTCATTGGGAGCAGCTGTTTATCGGCAAATCACCATCCGACAAATGGAAGGTGTTTAAAGACCAGCTGCTCAGAGCACAGAAAAGATATGTTCCAGTCTGAAGAAAAGGCAAAAATGATAAGGTATGTGAACCTTGGATGTCGAGAAAGGTGATGAATTTAGTCAAGAAATAAGAGGAAATATTTGTAAAACTTAGGAAGCTAGAATCGAACTGAAGCCAAAAAAGAACTGAAGAAGGGAATAAGGAAAGCCAAGAGGGGCCAGACAAAATCTTTGGCAAGTAGAAGTAAAGAGAATCCCAAGGCATTCTATACAGAATCAAGAGCAAGAGGATAACTAGGGAAAGGGTGGGACCACTCAAGGATAAAGGGGGGAACATTTGCTTGGATGTGGAGGATGTGGGTGAAGTCCTTAATGATCACTTTCCATCAGTATTTACCAAGGAAAAGGATGCAGAGGATAGGAAGATCAGTGCCAAGCATATTAATATACTAGGGTATTTTGAGGTAAAGGAGGAGGTGGTGTTGGGTCTCTTAAAGAGCATTCAGTTGGATAAGTCAACGCTCAGTTTATTGAGAGAGGCAAGTGAAGAGATTGGTGGAGTCCAGACCAATATTTTTGTGTCCTCTCCTGCCACAGGTGAGGTCCTGGAGGATTGGCAAGTGCCAATGTTATTCCATTATTCAAAAAGGGAACCGAGGATAATCCTGGAAACTATAGACCGGTGAGTCCCATGACAGCAGCGGGGAGCTTACTGGAATGAATGCTGGATTTATAATCATTTGTAAAGCCAGTTGGGGAGTCCCTGCATGGCTTTGTGTGCAGCAAGTTGTGTCTTACTAACTTGACTGAATTCTTTGACAAGGTGATGAGGTTGATTAATGAAGGCAAGGCTGTATATGGTTTTAATAAAGTGCTTGACAAGGTCCCTCATAGGAAGCTCATCTAGAAGACTAAGATGCATAGAACCATGGTGAATTGGCCATTTGGATCTAGAACTGGTTTGCCCATAGAAGATAGACAGTAGTTATCGAAAGGACTTATATAGCTGGAGGTCTGTGGTTAGTAGTAATTCACAGGCATCTGTATTGGGACCTGCTGTCTGTGACGTATATGAATGACCTGGATGAAATGTAGATGGGTGGGTTAGTAAGTCTGTGGATGATACAAGCATCAGTGGTGTTAATGATGGCATAGAAGACTGTTAAAGAATACAGTACAATGGAATGTAAGTCAGTTGTAGATATAGGTGGAGAAATGGCAGATGGATTTTACCCGGCCAAATGTAAGGTGCTCCACCTTGGTAGGTCAAATGAAAAGAGATAGATCAGGGCAGGACTTTTAACAGTTTTCTTATGTTTTGTAAATCTGAAACAAATCAAAAGAAGAACATAGGAGACTGGGATAAATGAGTTTGCTTTACTTCAGATAAGCTTGCACAAGATGTGGTGGTGTAGATATTTCGATATTCATATACTTTTGCATATAACCCATAATTATATAAGCAAAGAATGCTTAATCAAACAACATATTTACAATATTACTGAAATATTAAATACACAACTCTCCTTCCCGGCTTAACTATAAAGCTCAACTCAATTATAGAATGCATCTCAACTTTTATATATACGTTTTACTAATTTAATCACTGTAGTAGATTTCTTACTCTGGTGGATTAATGTCTTTCCTGACAGAGGGTGGGTGGAGGGGTCACTCTGCTTGGTAGGTGAGACTTGTGGCTGTGTAACAATCTCATGTTCTGGGGCTTCCTCTCTGTACTGGTTGTAGGAGTTGACTCTGGCACTGCAGGAAGTGGTTCTGACAGCTCTTCCCTAACAATTGACACTGCTCTCCTCAAATGGTCAATGTGTCATTTCCAGATGACATCAGATGCAGTTTCCACTGTGTAGGCGAGTGGTCCAGTTCTGCCCTTTATTTTTCCAAGTGCCTACTTTTGATCACCTCTGTACTTTTGCCATTAAACCTGCATCGATCTGTAGCATGTGAGCCTCTGCCACAACAGTAACACAATTTATTCAGCCAGGCAGATGTCTGTTTAGGCATTGCAATTTAGTTCACTCTCACCTTCATTCCAGACTGCATTTCAATTGCATCTCTGGCTGTATTTTCCATTGATACAGTGATTTCAACTGCTCTTTTAAATGTGACTTGTGGCTCAGTTAGGAGCCATTTTTGAATGCTTTCTTGTGAGATTCCTCAAACTAAATGAGCTGTCAGTGAGCCATCAAGCTCATCACCGAACTGACAATGCTCAGACAACTTCTTCAGTTCAGCCAAGTAAACTGAAATGGAGTCCCCTTCCTTTTCATTCCATTTATAAAACCTGAAGCATTCTGCAATCAACAATGGTTTCAGTTCAAAATGTTCCTGCATTACCTTCATTATATCAGCAAAGCTCATTTCGACTGGTTTGTTTGGAGCAGTTAAACTTCTAAGCAGACTGTATGATCTTCTACCCTTTGTACTCAGTAATACTGGCACTTGCTTCTCATTAGCTATTTCATTTGCTTTAAAATACTGCTCTATTCATTTGGTATCCACTACCCAGTTATCTCTTGTGCAATCAAACATGTCAATCTTTCCGATGTAGCCAGACATTTCTGCTTTTTTAAATTTTATTTTTATTATCACCTTGTAATTGCTGTTTATGTTCCTGTGAATTTCATCCATTTTCTGCTTTTTTTAAACTCCATGGTCTTTCTTCCCTTGCTGAAGAAAAAAAAAATGCTGTGCTTTTTTAAAAAACTCAGACGTCTTGATGCATTTCAACAGGTAGGTAGCCTGTTTGGGTTTGTTTAAAGCCATATCATCGCCACGGTTATGTTTTTTAACTCCAAAATGATTAAAATGAAAAACACATGAGAGCAGTATAAACATATATGCTTTGCTTTATGAGGCACACACTTATGATGTGGTGGTGTAACAATGTATGCCATTTACATACTTTTACATATAACCTGTAATGTACTGTATAAGCAACAAAGAGTGCTTAATCAAGTAATACATTTACAATATACTCAAATATTACTGTAATATTAAATACACAACAGTGTTGAGGAGCAGAGGGATCTCGAAGTCCAAGTTTCTAACTCCCTGAAAATGGCTACGCAGGTTGATAGGGGTGGTTAAGAAGGCATATAACATGCTTGCCTTGTTAGTCGAGACACTGAGTTCAAGAGTCAGGACACTTTGCTATAGTTTTACAAAACTCTAGTTAAACCATACCTGGAGTATTGCATTGGCCTGATCTCAAATAATAACGAGGCAGCCTACAGAGAAGAAGTCATCTCTCTGACACAGTGGTGTCAAGAAAACAACCTCTCCCTCAACGTGGCAAAAACAAAGAAGCTGGTTGTGGACTACAGGATGAATGGAGACAGGCTCACCCCTATTGACATCAATGGATCTGAGGCTGAGAGGGTGAACAGCTTTAAGTTCCTCAGCGTACACATCACTGAGGATCTCACGTGGTCTGTACGTACCGGCTGTGTGGTGAAAAAGGCACAACAGTGCCTCTTTCACCTCAGACGGTTGATGTTTAGTATGAGTCCCCAGACCCTGAGGTCTTTCTACAGGGGTACAATTGAGAGCATCCTGACTGGCTGCATCACTGCCTGGTATGGGAACTGTACTTCCCTCAATTGTAAGTCTCTACTCAGAGTGGTGCGGACAGCCCAGTACGGCTGTGGATGTGAACTTCCCACTATTCAGGACATTTACAAAGACAGGTGTGTAAAAAGAGCCCATAGGATTATTGGGAACCCGAGTCACCCCAACCAGAAACTGTTTCAACTGCTACCATCTGGGAAATGGTACCACAGCATAAAAGCCAGGACCAACAGGCTCCAGGACAGCTTCTTCCACCAGACCACCAGACTGATTAACTCACACTGATACCATTGTACTTCTATGTTATATTGACTGTACTGTTGTACATACTATTTATTACAAATTGCTATAAATTTCACATTGCACATTTAGATGGAGACATAACTTAGAGTTTTACTCCTCATGTATGTGAAGGATGTAAGTAATAAAGTCGATTCAATTCAATTCATTTCTGATCTCCCCATTATAGAAATGATTTTGAGGCTTTGGAGAAGGTGCAGAAGAGGTTAACCAGGATGATGCCTGATTTAGAGGGAATGTGCTGTAACGAGAGGTTGGACAAACTTGGGTTGTTTTCTCTGGAGCACTGGAAGCTGAGAGGAGATCAGATAAAGGTTTATAAGATTATGAGAGACATAGATAGAGTAGACAGATGGGATTTTTTTCCAAGGGTTGAAATATTTAATACCAGAGGGCATGCATTTAAGGTAAGAGGGGGGTAATTTCAAAGGAGATATGAAGAGCAATTTTTTTACGTAACAGGCTGTAAGGTTTCACTGCTAATGTAATGGCTTCTCTGTAATGTTCCACTGCTGAGGTAATGGTTTCTCTGTAGCAGCAATGTTTGGGTTTTGACTAGAGATAAGGGGCATGTTAGCCAATGAGCAGGACGCTGTTCTTTCTCGTGTGTCTGGGAGCCGGGAATTCACGGTCTTTTGCCAGGGGGAGATGAGGAGAGAAGACGCGAATGGAGAGAGTTGGTAGACCTCGGACAGAGTGGACTTGGAGCGAGGGTTCAAAGGTCAGTGACGATGGAGGAGGACGATGGTGGATGAACGGCTTTATCAGTGAGCTCCAACGTTTGCACGTTAGACTGTTTCATGAGAATGGGCCCTTTTTGGTTTTTTTTGTTTTCTTTCCTAACCATGTAGTCAAATTAAGAATCATAAAGCTCAATCGTTTAATTGGATATTGTGTGCTGTTTGTTATTTTGTGGCACTGGTTTGTAACAGGGGACACATCGCACAGCATCTCTTAAGTTTAGTCGGGTCAGGGGGGGTGGGGGGGCTATCATCACCTATATTAAGCTGCTAACCGAAGTGAGAGTTACACTTACACAGAGTGGTGGGTGCCCGGGATGAGCTGCCTGGGTTAGCGGTAGAGGCAGATACATTACGGCGTACAAAAGGGCTGGATGAACTCAGCAGGTCGGGCAGCATCCGTTGAAAGGAACAGTCAATGGACGCTGCCCGACCTGCTGAGTTCATCCAGCTTGTTTGTACGTTTTGACTTGACCACAGCATCTGCAGTGTACTTTGTGTTAGGTACATTGCGCACTTTTGACAGACGTTTAGATGGCCTTCGGAATCGCAGGAAAATAGAAAGATATGGACATTGTGTAGGCAGAAGAAATTAGTTGAATTATCCACTTGGTTACTAATTTAATTGGTTTGGCACAACATAGAGGGCTGAAGGGCCTGTTTCTGAGCTGTACTGCTTTTACTAAAGTTTACTGATCTTAGGAAGCAATGTTAGTGAATTACTACAAGAGGTAATAGATGAGAAAACACCAAATACCTCAAACATCTGAAACTGTCCACGATAAAAGGAATTGAAGGCTCGGTAAATTTGGAAAGGTCAGGTATGAGCTGAAACATGGTGGTGGGGTCCAGTGTATCCATGTGACAGGGCCTGAGAGCGAGGAATAGCCTGATGTTTGGATGGTTTAAAGGCCGGGCCAGGTGGGTTGAAAGGGCAGGGGTCAGTACCTGAGGCAAGGGTCGGGCCGGTTCAGCTTGCTGCTCCACAACGTTTACTCTGTTCTACACTGAAATCCAGATGCCGTTGTGTGGCTGGGTGGCTAGAGTGGGATCTCTGGAGGACCTCAGAGCACATGGCTGCTGGCATAATTGTCAGATCTGTCAGCCGGAGCAGGCTCATGCTGTAGAGCCTGGCAGATCTGGTTCACAAGGAACCAAACAATCGGGGTGAGAATCGGTAAGTATAGAATGATGGGCTGAAGGCCAATCTGTTTCACAAACTAAAGAAAATCTGCAGATGCCGGAAATGCAAGCAACACACAGGAAATGCTGGAGCAACTTAGCAGGCTAGGCAGCATCGATGGAAAAAAAAGTACAATTGATGTTTTGGGTCCTGCTAAAGGTTCTTGGCCCGAAACGTCGACCGTATGTTTTTCCATTAGATGCTGCCTGGCCTGCTGAGTTCCTCCAGCATTTTGTGTGTGTTACTCAATCTGTTTCATTTGGGTTGAACTGTTGTGACAGGGTATCTGCCTTAGTGTTCTTGGAGCCAGGTCAGAAGGAGATGAAGTTGAATTGCTCAGAGTAAAGGGCCCAGCAAGCCAGATATGTCCCTTAAATGGGTATGGGGTTCTGGTGATCAGTCCAGATCAGGAAGGGCTTGGAGTTTCCCATTGGCCAAAGTCTCCATTTCTCCAAGGTCCATTTGTTGGTGAGTATCTCCCTGCTTCCTACTCCATAATGGTGTTGTGTAGAGTTGAACTTGCACGAGAATGCAGCATAAGGATGTGTCTTCTTGTCCAGTCCACACTGAAAGAGGATGACCCCAGCACCCACCTCTGCCTCAAAAGGTCCAAGTGGTTCAGATGGCAGAGAATAGGAGCGGTGCTGAAGCATCTCTTGAGCTCCTTGAATGCGTGGTCCATGACAGCAGACCAAGTTATCGGTGGGGTAGGTGACCTCGTCAGGGAGGTGAGAGGAGTTTCTTATGAACTGCTGGTAGAAGGAGGGCCATAGCTGTGTAAGGGATTGTGGAAGGACATGACTAGGGTACGGAACTGACAGTTTTCTAACTTGCAGTACAGCTGGTTTTCGAGGAGACACTGAAGGGCGGATAGGACATGACAGACATAGTCTTGGGGGGGTCTGTGGAGAAGATGGGGATGTCTTTGAGGTAGATGACTGAGTGGTGCAGCTTTAAAAACCTTACACCTAACATCAACAAAACCAAGGAACTAAAGAAGGGAGAGGTCGGGAGATCACATGTCAGTTCTCATTGATGGGTTAGAGTTGGAGACAGTCAGCAGCTTCAGATTCCTGGGTGTTAACATCTTGAATAAACTGTCCTGCACCCAGCAGATAGATACAATTACAAAGAAGACGCACCAGTGCCCCTATATTATCAGCTTAAAGAGATTAGGCACATCTTCAAATACTCTAACACTTGATTGTTTTTGATCATGCCCTCTGTATTTGTAATTATATATTACAAAAGGTATTCTAGTGCCTAGAATACCAGGGTGCCTAGTGGAACCCTGGTGATTGCAGCCTTCCAGTCACAAAAACACCTATCAACCACCTATCAACATGAAGAAGGGTCTCAGCCCAAAACGTCAACTGTTTACTCTTGATCTGACCTGCTGAGTTCCTCCGGCATTTTGTGTGTGTGCGTGTTGCTTTGGATTTCCAGCAGATTTTCTCCCATTTATCAACCATTACCCTTTGTTTCTTGCCACTGAACTAATTTGCTGCTTTTCTGGGGATTCCAAGAGCTTTAAGGCATGCTAAAATTCATTAGATCATATCAAACACAGTGACCACACCATCTCAAAAATGTAGAAAAACCCAAGAACTGCAAATGCTGGGTATCTAAGATAAAATGCTGGAAACACTCACAGGCTGCATTGTGGGCAAAGAAACAGAGCTAATGTTTCAAGTCAAAGATACGTTCTTCCCATAAAAATCCTTGCTCACATCAGTGAAGATTTACACAGTTTCTTAAAATATTTTATGATTTGCACAGCAGTGAAGTTAGCTAATAGTCTTGTAATTACAACATGAATATCAGTCCTTTGGCCTAACAAAGCTATGCCAACCATGGTGCCCACACAGGTAGTGCCAATTTACAGCGTTTGGCCCATATCCTTCCAAACCACTCCTCTCTCCATGTACCTATCCAAGTGCTTCTTAAATGGTACTATTGTACCACTTCATCTGGCAGCTTATTCCATATACTCACCACCCACTCTTTAAAAAAATTTTAAATCTTTCCCCTCTCACCCTAAACCTATGCTCCTATTTCTGGACTCCCTTACCCTGGGGAAGTATCCATCTCCCTTATCTACACCTATCATCATTTTAAACATAAGCTTGTCTTTCACTCTTCTATGTTCTATGGAACTAAAGCCTATCCTTGTCAACCTATTCCCATTACTCAGACCTTCTAGTCTTTGTGATATCCTTGTAAATCCTCTCTGCACTCTTTTCAGTAAAACCATGAATTTTCTACAATAGGGCAAACAAAACAGTACACAGTGTTCCAAATGCTATCTCAGCAATTTCCTCTCTAGCCTGCCACAAAATCCCAAAGAAACTCTCCATCAGACCCTGGGGATTCATCCAATTTAATCCAGTGTAGGGCGGTAAAGGCCTGCTCCCTGGCAAAAACTTAATGCTCTTCAAAACATCTCCACTTATTTCCTTATCTCCTGAGCAACCATGATTTTCTCCTTAGTAAACATTGAGGAGAAATATTTGTTAAAAATCCAACCCACTGCCTGCAGCTCAAGATGTTGGCAGCCCTGATGACCTCTAAGGGGATCTATTCTCCAAGCACCCTTTTACTCTTGATATCGTAGTGGATTTTCTTTGACCTTACCCGCCAGATTCATCACATACCCTCTCTTTGACCTTTTGATTCCCTTCTTGTGTATTTTTACTTCTTTAAAATTATGAACAGATTAATTCAACCCCAACCTCCTAATCTTTCATTTTCCCAAATAAGGCCTCAATATCTGTCACTGGCTAGGGCTCCCTAGCTTTCCAACTTTACTCTTCACTATCAGAGGAACATACTGACCCTGGACTCTCAATATCACACTCTTAGACGTCTCCCACTTGCTCTTCGTTCAAACAGGCTTACACACAGGTGCAATGAATACTTATTGCACAGCATCACATGCATGTAGTATCTAATTCACAGCTTTCAGAAGAAAAACTCAAAATAAAGACCTAAGAGCAAAATATATCAGAAGGGCATAAGTGATTGCTGTGTACTCTGCTTCATATATCAATGGCTTGTCCCCCACTGCTACAGTCAAAGAAGACTTAAAAATTGTCTATAGAGTCTCTGCAATTTCCTCTTAATGGTTTTGTTTTAGCTGTAGTGTGTATATTTTATCTGGGCCTGGGAATTTATTCAGTTTCAAAAATACTTAATACTTGTTGTATAATTACATTTATTCATTCTAATACTTTAAACTCTATTTTAACTATAACATCAAGGACTCTAGATTTGCCAATCCATCTCTTTTACTTTGTGGGAACATGTTTACCCTAAACCTTTTTATGCACTTTGCATTGTTCCAAGGCTGAAGCACCTTCAAGTAGTCGTTTCTACTTACTAAGTCGATGTTAAATTTGCACTTTTGTCTTTATGTATGTCCATCCTATACTCATTATGCCTGTTCCAGTGGAGTCCTCACAAAACTTTTCCATTCTACTCTCTATAAACCTGAGAACATCTAAAGCCTGTTGTTCTTATTCTAACTTGCACCGTCCCATTCATCAATCACCCCACATTTCCCACTGAATATTCAATTTTAAAATGATCAATATCTGTTTTCAGTTTCTTGCTCCTCATCATTCCTAAAAGGATACCCCATAACTTTATGTTTCTGACATACTGAGTGCCCCAAATTTAAAGGTAAAAGCATTGGAAGCCTTAACTTCAGCTCCAAAATTCTAAGCATTGGAATTTCCTTTCAAAATCTCACTGCTTTCTTCCCTTTCCTCCCTTAAGATATCATTTAAGGCAAAGCTATCAAATTTTTTGCTCAATTATGCTAGTATCTCCTTATGTAGCATAGGCATCAGTCTTTATTTGTTAACAATGCCCTATGAAGTAATTTGGTTGTGTTTACTGTGCTGAGGGTGCAATATATGAAGCTGCCATTGTTGCAGGTTCTAAACGAGAACCTTAAATTACCAATGGATGAAGCTAATCACCACCTAATATCACACCTTCCAGTGCTGAGAGACGGATGTTCTGTACATTTATCTTATCAGCCTGGCATAAATGAGGTAGCAGTTAGGGGTATCAAACTGTACTGCATGATGTTAGCATTTAATTTCTGCTCAATAACATCTCGTCATTTAGCATAGGCAATCAAAAAGAGATCGTGGTGGAAGGTAGAACAGATGGGAAAATAGAGAGGTAATTGTACAATATATTCCAGAGGGAATGATGTATAATTTTTCCAGCATCTGCATTTCTTTACCTGGATATCGAAGTGGAGGCATAAGCAGGCAAAAAACTGGGCACTTGATACTGAGGAGAAGACGGGTGAGATACTTAGGAGTCAAAAGTCAGAGAAAAGGAGTGTTTCTGGAAGAAAAGTGTTCCAGGACTGAGGAAAGTCTCAGAGATGGTTTAAGGCAAGACATATACAGTACATGGGGAAGAAAGGAAAATACAAGTGCAAGCTGTTACTGCTTTAAAAGCTTGGAAGCAATAGGAATTACGATTCACTGAGGATCGTTCCCAATGTTTATGAAGTAGGACCTAAAAGCCATTTGATCTTTACTTTCATTATGGTAATATTTAAAGAAAATCACAATTATTTAGTCCAAAGAATTAAGGTGTATTGGATTGGACTATCATAGAATATTAACATACTGTCAATTATTGATAATTGATACACTGACAGTGCTATAGCACCCCTCAAAAAACACATGCTAACTTTCAGGCCACACATTGGACATGTACATGAACAAGCTACTGTTCAACAAAACTGCTCAGTCAGAAGGAAGTGTGGTTAGGTTAATGTATATTTAGCGCTGGACAGTTTATGAAGACAGGCTGACATGCACCATTCTTTACACGAATGGTTTTAGGGGAACACTATAGTACAATCAGTGTACCAATTATCAATAATTGCCAGTATTTCAATATCTGTGAAAGCACAATTCATTTCCAATACACCTTAATTCTTTGGACTAAATAATTTTGCATATCTTAACATCAACAATTTCTTTAACATTGTATAAATATTACCATAATGGAAGCTACTGTTAGATCAAACAGCTTTTATGTTCTATTTCAAAAATGCTGGGGATGATCCTCAGTGAATCATAATTCCTACTGTTTTCACTGATTTCAGCTTTAGAGCAGGGATGATCTGTTTCAGCTCTTTACTGTAATTATATGAGGAGGTTGTGTAAGTACGCTGCTGGGTGTAGGAATTCTGGAATCTGAGTGACATTCATGTCAAAACCTGCATACTCAAAGGACATGTAAAAAAATGGTAATCTGAAAATTCATGTTCCTGCACAGTGACTGACAGATATGTCTGACCATGTTACACTACAGAAAGTAATATTTCTGCTGTGGGAAAGAGTATTTATATGGTCACTTTATTCAAATTGACTTACTACTATAATATCCCAAGAGATCAAGTTCAAAAGGTTTAAAGTAAGTTTATTATTGAAGTACATATACTATATGTCACCATGCACCACCCTGAGATTTATTTTCTTGCAGGTATTCATGACAAATGCAAAGAAACATATAGAATCAGTGAAAAAGGCACACGACAGAGACAGGCGTTCAACCAATATGCAAAAGGCAACAAACTGCAAATATAAAAATAAAATAATATAAATAAATAAGAAGGCAGCAGGTATTGAGGACATGAATTGTAGAATCCTTAAAAGTGAGTCCATAAACGTGGCATCAGTTCAGTGTTGAGAATGACAATTTGCCCCTCTGGCAGAAAAGCCTGATGGTTGAGTGGTAATAACTGTTCCTGAACATGGTGGGGTGGGACTTGAAGCTCCTGTATCTCCTTTCTGATGGCCACAGTGAGAAGAGAGCATGACCTCAGTGATGGGGGTCCTTGATGATAGATGCTGCTTTCCTGCGACAGCGCTCCTTGTAAATGTGCCCAATGGTGGGCTTTATCTGTGGTGGACTGGGTGTATCCACTACTTTTGTAGCTTTTTCCATTCAAAAGCATTGTTGTGCCCATACCAGTGGGAGAACATTATGGTTTAGGTTCCCCTCTCAATTTGCACCACCTGCCACATTGTACCACCTTCCTCCCCTCCCCCCTCCCACCTTCTTACTCAGACTTCTCCCCTTCCTTTCCAGTCCAAAAGAAGGGTCTTGGCCTGAAACACTGACTATTTACTATTTTGCATAGATGCTGCCTGGCCTGCTAAGTTCCTTCAGCATTTTGTGTGAGCTGCTTTGGATTTCCATCATTATGATTTAGGTGTGTTTGAATCTGCCTCAAGTTGTCAGGTTAGGTATTAGCCACACATGGAGACTCTGATAAAATGGCATCAGAGTGCGGTGAGGATCTGCAAGCTGCTCTCAGCAGATCTATTGTAGTCACCCTTGTACCTCCTCAATATGCTTGAGTTTTGCTTGGATCGCAAGCAAAATAGTTTCACTGTATCTTGGTATATGTGACAGCAATAAACCAATTACATATTGCCATCTGGGAGAGGGAAATCGAATGCTAAAGCATCTATAAAAAGGAAAGTCAGTTGTGTGGGCTAATAGTTTTTTAAAGATTTTTTTACTGCTCCATTTGGGAGGCTGTGAGTGTGTTCAAAGTCTTTGCCAATTAGATACTGATCTCAAGTGCAGCTCTCTACGGAGATGAATGTGAATGATTTAGACCATTTTTGTCAAAAGAATTCATAAACCGATGATTTTTACATTACCATTGCTGGTTTCCAGAATTATTCTCCACAGCAGAAAGTATTACACATTTGTGCATTTCAAGTGTGCATTACCAACAGTTACTGTTCTGTTGTAGCATTTCTCTTTCTACTTTGTGAAGTTACCTGTAGCCGGTCCAGCTTACCTGAGCAGCTCCCTCAAATGCAAAACTTTCCCGAATATGTGATGCCAGTGCCAGGCAATTCATTCTGAGCTGATATGTTGCCATATTTACTAAAGGGCCTTTTGTTGACATGTTCCTATTTTTTTTGTTGGCCAGTTGTGTTATACGGGTCATCTTTCATTCACCCAATTCCAAAGTATCAGCTTCATTGCTGTTGGAAATTTTGGTGCTCCATTTCAGACAGAGCCAAAGAATAACAAGGACTTTGTTCCTGTACCTGTACCATTAAATTTGATGTTCTCCTAAAGATATATCTTCAATCTGTACACTGACTTTGTTTCTCCTTCAACAGATGCTATCCAAACTGCTGAGTTTTCTGTTTTAATTTCTGAGTTGTAGCATCTGCAGCTTTAAAGAATAATATTATTTCTCTGTGCTCTCCCCCACCCTCTGTTCCTCATGTGTATAATCTAAAAACACATTGTCTTTCCACACATACATTGGCACCATCATTCTCTCTCAGAAGTTCCAGTCATTTATAGTAAACCACATTTTGTTTAACTTGAAGAACTACTGAAATTCAGGATCAAGAACACGACCCACCCAGCCAACACACTTTTTGTCCCTCTTCCCTCTGGGAGAAGGTTCAGGAGCTTGAAGGCTCGTTCACCAGATTTGGGAACAGCTTCTTTCCAATTGTGATAAGACTGCTGAACAGATCCTGACCCGGATCTGGGCCGTACCTTCCAAATATCTGGACCTGACTCGCACTACCTTACTTCCCCTTTTCTATTTTCTAATTATGATTTATAATTTAAATTTTTATTATATTTCCTTAGATTTGTACTCCAGGGAGCACGAAGCGCAGAATCAAATATCGCTGTGATGATTGTACGCTCTAGTATCAATTGTTTGGTGACAGTAAAGTAAAGTAAAGTAAAGTACATACAGATTATGAAATTTTGTGCTGAGTGTTAGGGTTGGATTTTAAAGTGCAGTCATGTAGATAACTGGGTGTTTGTCAGTACACGAGAAATTTGTTAAGTACTCTTTTAGTGTCAACCTTATCTGCATTTTTTTAAACTTTTCATCCAATCAGTGGTGCAGATGATGTATTCTCAACTCGAGAACACAAAGAGACAAATCTAAATTTGCAACTTAATCAAACTGAACTTAATTGATACTCCAGTTTTGAAATGGAGATCAAACAGTGAAAAGCTCATGTGTGGATGAGCTGCTTGTGAAACTTAGAGTGAGGTGTTTCTCAGGCGGTTGGAAGAAAAGATCCTCATTAGGGTAGCAAAGTAAGTCAGCAATGCGGGTGCGTTGACACAATCCAATATCCAATGTGAGAAATGATTGAATGATCTAAATAGGGCAGGGAAGTTAGGAGAAAACTCACATTCTCCTTTAACCTATGTATGTATCACTCTACAACACACACAAAATGCTGGTAGAACACAGCAGGTCAGGCAGCAATATAGGGAGAAGCGCTGTCGACATTTCGGGCCGAGACCCTTCGTCAGGACTAACTGAAAGGAGAGATACTATCTCCTTTCAGTTAGTCCTGACGAAAGGTCTTGGCCAGAAACATCGACAACGCTTCTCCCTATATTGCTGCCTGGCCTGCTGTGTTCCATCAGCATTTTGTGTGTGTTGTTGTTTGAATTTCCAGCATCTGCAGATTTCCTTGTGTTTGCTATGTATCACTCTACCTGCTTGAGCTAGGATCTCCAACTTGCAACAGAACATCATTCCCCACACCAGTTTACCGCTATCGGACTCCACCTCTTTTGCCGTCAAACTATCTTATCTTAATATTCACCTTCATTCTTCCATGCTGCTTTCTCACTATCAGCCGTGTTACAAGCATAAAGAGACACTGGCTGTTCTGACTTTGCCTGAACTCAGCTACAGCTTTCACCTCATGCATGGCCTTCACACACCCAGTAGGAGTGGATTGCATTTGCCACTGAGGCCCACAGGACCTCAGTCTTTCCAAATGCTTCAGGACACCACACCAACTGATTCTACACCACCTCAGATAGTCTTGGTTCGGTGGGACACACATGAGCAAGGGGAGATAAAGGAGTGGCAGGTAAACCACGAGTCCAGCTTGTGGGGACAAGTGTCTTTCCATGTTTTTCTAATTATAGTCAAGGATGTCATTCATTCCATTGTGCCTATGGTGACTCTAAGAGCTATCATATTCCCTCACTAATTTCACCTATTTTCCCTCACTAATTTCACCTATTTTCCCTCACTAATTTCACCTATTTTCCCTCAACCCTCTGTTCATTCTATCACCTTGTGACACGGGGAACATCTTACAACAGCCAATTAACTTTCAGAATCAGAATCAGGTTTGTTATCACCGGCATGTGACGTGAAATTTGTTAACTTAGTAGCAGCAGTTCAATGCAATACAGAAGAAAAAAACAAAATAATAATAGTAAATGAATAAGTAAATCTTATTCAATATACTTTATACAGTATACATATATTGAATGATTTAAATCGTGCAAAAAAACAAATACTGTATTCTTTTAAAAAAATTAGGTAGTGTCCAAGGATTCAATGTCCATTTAGAAATCGGATGGCAGAGGGGAAGAAGCTGTTCCTGAATCACTGTGTGTGTGCCTTCAGGCTTCTGTACCTCCTACCTGATGGTAACAGTGAGAAAAGGGCATGCCCTGGGTACTGGAAGTCCTTAATAATGGATGTTGCCTTTCTGAGACACTGGTCCCTGAAGATGTCCTGGATACTTTGTAGGCTAGTACCCAAGATGGAGCTGACTAGATTTACAAACCTCTGCTGCTTCTTTTGGTCCTGTGCAGTAACCCCTCCATACCAGACAGTGATGCAGCCTGTCAGAATGCTCTCCATGGTACAACTATAGAAGCTTTTGAGTGTGTTTGTTGACATACCAAATTGCTTCAAACTTTTAATTAAGTGTTTTGCCCTCTTTATAACCGCATCAATATATCAGGACCAGGTTAGATCGTCAGGGATCTTGACACCCAGGAACTTGAAGCTGTTCACTCTCTCCAATTCTGATCCCGCTGAGGATTGGTATGTGTTCCTTCGTCTTACCCTTCCTGAAGTCCACAATCAGTTCTTTTGTCTTACTGATGTTGAGTGCAAGGTTGTTGCTACAGCACCATTCCACTAGTTGGCATATCTCACTTCTGTACACTCTCTCGTCACCACCTGAGATCCTATCAACAATGGTTGTATCGTCAGCAAAGTTACTGATCGTATTTGAGCTATGCCTAGCCACACAGTCATGGGTATACAGAGTAGAGCAGTGGGCTAAGCACACACCCCTGAGGTGTGCCAGTGTTGATCATCAGCGAGGAGGAGATGATAGCACCAATCCGCACAGATGGTGGTCTTCCGGTTAGGAAGTCGAAGATCCAATTGCAGAGGGAGGTACAGAGGCCCAGGTTCTGCAACTTCTCAATCAGGGTTGTGGGAATGATGGTGTTAAATGCTGAGCTACAGTCGATGAACAGCATCCTGACATAGGTGTTTGTGTTGTCCAGGTGGTCTAAAGCCGTATGGAGAGCCATTGAGATTCCATCTGTCATTGACCTATTGCGGCAATAGCCAAACTGCAATGGGTCCAGATCCTTGCTGAGGTAGGAGTTCAGTCTAGTCATGACCAACCGCTCAAAGCATTTCATCACTGTAGATGTGAGTGTTACTGGGCGATAATCATTAAGGCAGTTCACATTATTCTTCTTAGGCACTGGTATAATTGTTGCTTTTTGAGGCAAGTGGGAACTTCTGCCTGTAGCAGTGAGAGGTTGAAAATGTCCTTGAATACTCCCGCTAGTTGGTTGGCAAAGGTTTTCAGAGCCTTACCAGATACTCCATCAGGACCTATCGCCTTGTGAGGGTTCACTCTCTTTAAAGACAGCCTAGCATTGGCCTCTGAGACAGAGATCACAGGGTCATCAGGTGCAGCAGGGATCTTCACAGCTGTAGTTGTATTCTCTCTTTGAAAGCATGTATAGAGGCGTTGAGTTCATCTGGTGTTGAAGCATCACTGCCATTCACACTATTGGGTTTCGCCTTGTAGGAAATAATGTCTTACAAGCCTTTCCAGAGTTGTCATCTATCCAATGTTGCCTCCAACCTCGTTTGAAATTCTCTCTTTTCCGTTGAACTAGCCGTCCACACATCATACCTGGTTTTCTGGTACAGGCCTGGGTTGCCACACTTGAATGCCACAGACCTAATCTTCAGCAGACGATGTACCTCCTAGTTCATTCACGGCTTTTGATTTAGGAATGCGCAGTAAGTCTTTATAGACACCCACTCATCCGCACAGGTGTTAATAAAGTCGGTAGCAACAGCAGCATACTCATCCAGGTTCGAAGGTGAATCCCGGAATACAGTCCAGTCCACCGATTCAAAGCAGTCCTGTAGGTGCTCCTGTGCTTCCCTTGTCCATACCTGCTTGGTCCTCACTGCTGGTGCTGCAGTCTTCAGTCTCTGCCTGTACTCAGGGAGTAGAAGTACAGCCAGGTGATCAGACTTCCCGAAATGAGGGTGTGGAATAGCACTTTCCAGCCTGGAGAAAACACATGTGGCCATTGATAGAACATGCAGACTCTACAGAGCCAGCTTCACGGTCAGGACTGAGCTCTGGGTGCAGGTGTGGTTCTATTGGCACAGGCAGCCAGATCCTGTGCTATATTGCAAGGGATATCAGTGAAGCTGGAAACTGGCAGCATGCCAAGCTATCAGTCCCTGCAGAGAGAATGAAAGTCCACCTCAAGCCAGAGTATAATGTTGTCATGGACTGCAGTGCTCAAGTCTCTTTCTGTTGACAGAATGGCAAACTGTATGACACCTTAAATGCACAATTGAGGCTTTGAACGAGGGTTTGAGGACTCTGGGTGGCACCTTAAGCAGGCCTAACCTTAGTCAGCAGCACTCTTAGGGAGTGAAGTTCGGCTGTACTGTGAGATACGTGAAAGTGAAAAAGGACAAGGAATTGGGCCTTTGCTCAAAGCTCTTCTTTGATTCTCCTGCAGCCCCACCACTCTAGTCTGTGCGTAGCATGCTGCTTTGTATTCTCATGGCATTACCTCACCTGCACAGGTGAGGGACCATCTTTGACAGGGTTCTTATGGAATTCCAAATGCTAGAAGCTGTGTATCTAAATGAATGTTATTGTAATCAGAGCTTCCTGCAAAGAAAACTCTGCAAATTATTGTACATTCCCCTCATAATCTTCAAACTTTCCACCTTCCTCCTTCTCTTTCTTTATCCTTCAAATCCTTCTACAGATCCAACTCTTGCTCCTGGACAATCTTACTCAGAACAAGGCACACTAAAAGCACACTGGAGGTTCAGGCTGATGCCTTTTGATGGGCACCTTTAGATCTCTTGAAGTCCCTGAAACATTTTGGCAAGAGCCAGACAAAAATTCTATGTTAGTTGCAAGGACTGTTGGTTGTTCTTGCATTTCAAAAGCATCATGGCAACTACCTGCAAATCTTGCCTAACTGCACCATGCTGAACAGAAGTTGGAAAAGAAGTTCGTCCAGTTGCCAAACGTATTTGAGTTGTATATGGCTGCCTTAGTTACACCATGTTAGGTAGTCAGTGATGGCCACACCTGTGTGAAGCTACCCAGAATGGAGCATCACTTCATTCTGACCTGCATCATCATAGGTAAAGCTAATATAATTTCAGATATGGCATACAAACCATCAATCAATTTTTCTGTACATAATTGTGCTTTTGAAGAATCCAGATCCTGACATCTAAAGATAATTGGAGACACAAAGTGCTGGCAGTGAGCCAATATCTAATATGCCCTGAAATTTCTAAGACAGTAGTCCTCAGATACTCACCAGTAAGGAGGTGAAATTCAATAATGTTACCTGTCGGGGAGTAAGTATTCTGGAGATATGTGAATATGGAAGATACTAATTCAAGCAAGAAACAGTTTTCAGTTCTTAATGTTAATTGTAAATTACAAGCAGTAAATTGAAGTTAAAAGCACAACTTTGCAAATAAACAATACTGTCTGCAGAGCACAGGCTACCCACAGACTAAGAGATATGGATTGCAATATTATGACTATGAGACATTCACATATGCATCAGTCAAATGTTAAGACAATAGGGTTGTGTTAATTGGCCTGCATCATTCCAGGCAACTATAGATTTAAGTAATTTGCACCTTTGTAAAGCAAGTTCAGGGTAGCTTGCAGGCTAGACTGATATTATCCTGTCATCTACTTTGTACCAGCAAAGGTATTTGAACATTTATAGGTGTCTCCAACTGTAAATATGTAATTCAAAGGAAGCAAAGGAAATGTAATTCAAAGGACCCAAAATGAATTATGTCATTGTAACTATTGAAATTGCATTGAATCACTTGCTGTTACATTGATCTTAAGGCTATAAAAATGTGATATGCTTTGAGTTTGTGAGACTCTACTGAGGGGTCTCCAGGAGAAGTCTTCCAGAGGAAGGTCTGCTTGTTGTGCTGAATAAAGACTTCTTGGTATATCACCAGCTTCAGAGTCTCTCCAATGACTTCAGTCACAGTCACAACATTGCCATGCAGATAGAATGTAGTTCAGAGAAGTGAGACGTGGTGTGTTTGGAGAGGGGACACATAGAAATAGTAGGATATGACGAAATGCTGAGGAACCTTGGAGGAGTATGTCTGGAAAATATTGCCGCTAACAGCACTGGCAGATAGGATGGTTAGGAATGTTCATTGGATATTTTTGAAAAAAAATATAATGTCTGTGTGTTTTGAGTGGTGAAAGCTGTTGATCAGAGGCACTCAAGTCTTTGTGCACACAGAGCATGGGAGAAAGGGTTGGGTTTGGGCGGCTCAGCTCTTTGGACCTGCTCCACTATTCATTAGGATTATGCATGATCAACCATCTCAATGCCATTTCCTACATTGTCCTTGTAATTCCTTAATTCCTTTAATACCTGGTAGCACTGCTGAACTCTGTGACTGAGACTCCACTGACATCCTGAGTAGGGAATTCCAAAAATTCACCACCCTCTCTTCTAAGTGACCACTCCTTATTTTAAGACTGTGGCTCTGGGTTCTAGGCCCCTCAACTAGGGGAAATATCCTCACTGCCAAATCCGGTAAGAATTTTATAAATTGAATGAAATCTTCTCACATTCTTCTGGGTGGTGTCCTGGAATGTACTGCCCTGGGGAGGTGGTGGAGGCAGATGTTTAAGGAGTACTTACTTGAGCAATTAGTTAAGAACACATAGTAGACGATGGACCATGTATTGATAAATAGGATTACTATAGGTAGGTACTGTATTTGCTGCCTGGTGTGGCTGAAAGGCTTGTTTCTGTACTGTCTGCTTTTACAACACTATGGCTCTGAATGTATTCTGCATGAGGTGGTACGTTCACATATTTTACTACAAAATTGCTTAAACCAGCTGACCAGAAGACCAATTGGAAAGGCCTGTTTTCCATGATATATTTAAGAACTTCCATGCTCAGTAATGAGTAAAATTACTATCTGATTGATACAGGAATGGAAAACCCTGGCCTTTACTCCATGTGTCTTCAAAGCTAGTTGCTTTCATCCCCCAGTCAGCACCAACTGACAGTTTACATATCACTATATCATACAGTTAATGTACTACACCAGTAGACCGTTTTGATTTTACTCAACATTACAACCGAATATAAGATTAAGTATTGTTTAATAATATCACGCTATGCTGTGTGTGTGTGTGTGTGTGTGTGTGTGTGTCCTGGTGGAGTCCTCAGGGCACCATCATGACAAGCTTTGCACCAATCTTTTTGGTGATTGCTCATTGTACAGTGTGCCTTGGGCATCTGAGGTCGATTTGTGAGCTCAGCACTCAACCCAGCACAGGGGGGGGAGTGTGCAGGGCAGCCAGCCGGATTCAAACTCGGGACCTGTCGCCGCGAGGTCCAGCGCTGATGTCACTACACCACCAGCCGACCTAATGGTACAAACTTAATGGTACAAAGTGTGATTGATTTGGGAAAGATCAGTGAAAATTAGGATATAAGGAAAGGATGCAAGGATATTTAGATAAAGAAATGCGTTTTAACATTTTTCAGTTCAAGTTCAGTTGGACATTATAAAGGTGGTAAAATCGTAATTCAGTCCTCCTATGTAGGGATTTTTCTGTTAAAAGCCTAGTTGTTTAAAGGTTGTTTCCTACCAAATCCAAGCAAATGCAGAGCCTGCATCAACCTGCACAAAATGCATTAACCTTGATGTGACTGTGGGAAGTATTTAATTTCTTGTACAGACAGCAGAGTACTTTGTCTTCTCAACAGATATAAGGAACTTTGTGTGCAATTCTCGTTATGTTAATTGTTCATTACATAGTCTGTGTGTGTTATATCTAATAAGTGTTTTATTGATATAATTCTCTGCAATTCAATACTGGAAAAGATCTGTCACTCATTGAAAGCAGCTAATGTTTCAAACTAAATTACTTCATATAAATGCCAGATGATATATTTAGGATGGTCAAGTGATTTTTGTGCCATCTGCAAGGAACAAAGCAAAGAACATGTACCATTGCAATTGTCGTACCAAACTTTGTACTCAATCCTTTGACACATTAGTATGGTCAGTGCCAGCGACTCTTCTATATTGTCTGATTGATCTGCACAAGGTAGTGTAGCTGCTGCTTTTGAAAGATTCAGATTCAGTTTATTGTCATTTATAAACCACAAATACAATGCAGTTAAAAAATGAGACAACATTCTCCGGAATGATATCCGGAAGGACCATGTCCTTAGTAGCTTGAACAGAAGTAACTCAGCAAAGATGCAGCCACATTGCTGTTAGTTGTAGATACAGATCACAAAGATTTTGCATTCCATGGAGGTTCCTATTCTGTAGTATGTTTGCCCATGGCTGTTCCTCAGTAAAGAGTATTGGAAGCACTGGAGTAAGCAAATGACATAAAGACTGAAGTATATTTTAATGATTTTGATTAGTATTATTTGAAAAATAGGGAGAAGTCTCCTGTTTCTTTTTCAAAATTAAATCTTTTGTTTAATGTTTCAACTGATTAATCTCCTGTGTTATTAGTCAGGCTTTATCTCTAGTTTCTGTTGTAGAAGCAGGCTTGCTTAATAAAGAGAGAGAGTAATTCAATTCACTGAAATTTTATAAAATATATTATTCAGAATTACATTTGTCATTACATTGCACTGAACTCAATTACCTTTGCTATTGGAGGACATGCTAATATAACAGCAGGAAGAAATATACATATGTGCTGTAAAAGCAGCATCCGATCTCAACCCAGACAAAGTCAGAGGTGAATATTTTTTTCCAAATGGCCCCTATATCAGGAAATAATAATTAGTCCAAGTTGCCCTCTTGCAGATCCAGACATGATATTATTACTGTGCTAATACAATCATTCCACCCACATTCAGTATGCGGATTAAGCAGGGAACCCATTCTTAACTGCACTTTGCTTCAAACAGAAAAATGAAGTACTTTGGTGAAGGTTGAGATATTTCTCAAATTACTTTATGATGTTCTATTCAATATCTCCTCTACACAATTAAACAAAAGAAAAGCAGAATGATTTACAATTGCTTATTTCACCCAGAGATATTGACTGAAAAACAGACCTTGGAAATAAAATGTTTAAAGATTTATGAAGCACTCATAAGCCTTAATCTGTTCAATTGCTCAATAAATTAATTTTTTTATACTTTTGGGCATGAAGAGATATCGATTTTAAGGAATACAGTGCAAAATGGTTCCATCAAAAGTAAGAGTAGTGAGACAATGGACATCAATAAGATAACTTACAATGACATGGTAAGTTCTATAGCAAATTTTACTTATAGACTACACTCACGAAAAACATCACTGACTATGCCAAAGGCTTATGTAATGTTGGTGTACTGTTTAAACAAATAATTTACTCAAAAAAACCTTGGGATTAAAACACAGCAAACAACAGTTTAATATGTGAAGGAGTTATAGCTAATGTTGTGCCATTGCCAAAGTTATACTAGTTGTGACATACAGTTCGAACAGATACTTCATAGGTGACCAGGAGTTACTATGCTAGGAGATGCAATCTCGCTGCAATCTGTGCACTGCTAGGATTTGTAATGAGAAAATTGAATGAATACTCCCTTGTGATAGAATCAGTATCAGATTTATTATCACTGACATATGATGTGAAACTTATTATTTTCCAGCAGCAGTTCTGAAGAGCGGTCAGAAAAGAATCATTGAGTGAGGGTCTTTAGGCTCCTGTACTCCCTCCTTGATGGTTGTAATAAGAAGAAGACAGGTCCCAGATGGTGAGGATCCTTAATTATGGATGCTGCTTCTTGAGGCACCACCCTTTGCGGACGTCCTTGATGATAGGGAGGTTTGTGATGGATTTGGCTGAGTCTACAACCCTTTGCAGCCTCTTGTGATCCTGTGCATTGGAGGCTCCGTACCCGACTGTGATTTAACCAGTTGGAATGTTTACTGCCGTGCAGCTATAGAAATTTTGGTGACAAGCCAAATTTCCCCAAACTCCTAACAAAGTAACAATGCTGACATGCCTACTTTGCGATTGCACATATGTGTTGGGACCAGGATAGATGCTGACGTCGAGGAATGTGAAGCTGTTCACCCTTTCCGCGGCTGACCTCTCATTGAGGACTGGTGTATGTTCTCCAGACTTCCCCTTTCTGAAGTTTATAATCAATTCCTTGGTCTTGCTGACGTTGACTGCAAGGCTGTTGTGACTCCACTCAGCTAATCGATCAAGTGTGTTCAACAGGTTTAAGGAACAGGTCATGGAGTAATTTCAATCTATATCCTTTTTCTGGTACTGTAGCAGTACACTGATAGGGTTTATGTTAAACGGGGAAGTAATTTGAAAACCAGAATACCATATATTAAAAAAAAGTGAGGTAGTGTCCAAGGGTTCAATGTCCATTTAGGAATTGGATGGCAGAGGGGAAGAAATTGTTCCTGAATCGCTGACTGTGTGCCTTCAGGCTTCTGTACCTCCTACCTGATGGTAACAGTGAGAAAAGGGCATGCCCTGGGTGCTGGAGGTCCTTAATGATGGACACTGCCTTTCTGAGACACCACTCCTTGAAGATGTCCTGGGTACTTTGTAGGCTAGTACCCAAGATGGAGCCGACTAGATTTACAACCTTCTACAGCTTCTTTCTGTCCTATGCAGTAGCCCCTCCATACCATACAATGATGCAACCTGTCCGAATGCTCTCCACAGTACATCTATAGAAGTTTTAAGTGCTTTTGTTGACATACCAGATCTCTTCAAACTCCTAATAAAGTATAGTTGGTGTCTTGCCTTCTTTATAACTGCATCGATGTGATGGGACCAGGTTAGATCCTCAGATATCTTGAAACCCAGGAACTTGAAATTACTCACTCTCTCCACTTCTGATCCCTCTGTGAGGATTGGTATGTGTTCCTTTGTCTTACCCTTCTGGAAGTCCACAATCAGCTCTTTCGTCTTACTGATGTTGAGTGCCAGGTTGTTGCTGCGACACCACTGCACTAGTTGGCATATCTCGCTCCTGTACACCCTCTCGTCACCACCTGAGATTCTCCCAACAATGGTTGTATCATCAGCAAATTTACGGATGGTATTTGAGCTATGCCTAGACACACAGTCATGGGTATAGAGGGAGTAGAGCAGTGGGCTAAGAACACATCCCTGAGGTGTACCAGTGTTGATCGTCAGTGAGGAGGCGATATTATCACCAATCCGCACAGATTGTGGTCTTCTGCATAGGGAGGTACAGAGGCCCAGGTTCTGTAACTTCTCAATCAGAATTGTGGGAATGATGGTATTAAATGCTGAGCTATAGTTGAAGAACAGCATCCTGATGTAGGTGTTTATGTTGTCCAGGTGGTCCAAAGCCTTGTGGAGAGCCATTGAGATTGCGTCTGCTGTTGGCCTATTGTGGTGATAGGCAAATTGCAACTGGTCCAGGTCCTTGTTGAGGCAGGAGTTCAGTCTAGTCATGACCAACCTCTCAAAGTATTTCATCTCTGTAGATGTGAGTGCTACCAGGCAATAGTCATTAAGGCAGCTCACGTTATTCTTCTTAGGCACTGGTATAATTGTTGCCTTTTTGAAGCAAGTGGGAATTTCTGCCCGTAGCAGTGAGAGGTTGAAATTTCATGCCTATGGCATGATATTAGAAGCAGAATGCCGAAAGAACTCAGCTGGTCAAGTAGCAACTGTGGAGTCAGAAGACATAAGTCAACATTTCAGGTCAAGACTCTGCATTAGAACAGAGAGGAAAGGTGAAAGACTGCTAATGTAAAGCAGTATAGTGCTGGGGAGTAGAACCAGATGGAGGGGAGTGATAGGCACATGAAATCGGATAGGGGAAAGGTTGCAACAGAGGCTAGCAAGTAATATGTGGCTGATTTATTTGATTCATTTATGTGATATATGGCAATTTGTACTTTCCTGTTAATTACAGTATATAACAGTTCAACAAAAAGCAGGAAATCATATGTGACAAAGTGCAAGTACTATCGTCCTACCCAAAATTTAAAAAAATAGAAAATGCTGGAGGCACTCAGCCGCTCTGGCAGCACCTTTGAAGAGAAACAAAGTTACTTTTCAAATCAAAGTCCCCTCATCAGAACTTGAAAAGTGAGGAAAAGAGAGAAGGGGCTAGCTGATCAGCAAGGATAAAATCAAGTAGATTTTGCCAAAAGCAAGTTCTCCCACTTCCTATTATAGTCTTAATTTAGCAGATGTGGTCTTTACAACTCTGTCAACTAGATCTGCTAAAACCAATGCTGATGATGTACATTGAGGTCCTTCATATGATTGAGCTAGAGGAGGTGGAGCAAAGGTGCACAAGGAGGTTGGTTGTACTGGAAGACTGGAGACTGTGGCTGTTTACCCTGGAGTGATGGAGGCCGAGAGGCTGATTTTCTCAAGGATTATAAAATTATGAGGGGTATAGATAAGGGAGGTGGTCACAGTATTTCCTTTATGGTAGGGGAGTTTAAAGCTTAAGATTTAAGATAAGAGGAGAAATTTTAAAGGGGGACTTGAGGGGGAAGTTTTTACCACAGAGTGTTGTGGGTTTATGCAAAAAGTTGCCAAAGGAAATGGAAAAGGCAGGAATGATTACCGTGTCTAAAAGACATGGATAGAAAAGTTTTAGAGGGCTACAGGCAAAAAGTAACTAGAACAGGTAGCCACCTTAGTAGGCATGGATGAGTTGGGCCAAAAGGTTGTTTCTGTGTTGTGTAATTCTATGATTCTGTGGCTCCTAGAGTGCGTTGTCTGTTCTTGTAATCTCTTTCCAGTGAAATTCATTGTGCAGGGATGGCCCTGGAATGAATGGCTTGTCTTATGAAGGATGATCGGAAAAGCTTTGCTTGTATTTGTAAGATTGATTGACATCTGTGCCTGTGGCAGTGCTTGAATATGGCTTGACTGGTATTTGGATCACACTTCCAACATTTGCTTGTCCCCAGATGTTATTGAGATGGACTTTTCTGGTCAATTGGTCATAACGCAAATTTGATATATCTAGTGATCTTTCTGATTTTACTTTTATTTTACTTCTCAACTAACAGTTTGATACAATTGAGTTGAGTGTTTGCTCATTTCAGAGGACATATGGATCAAGAACTTTGCTATGGCTCTGGAGTCATATTTAGATCAGATTAGATAAAGACAGCTGTTGTCCTTCCCTGAGGACATTCATTAACCAAATAGCTTTGTGACCATCATCACTGATATTTGATTGGTCTTCTACATTTAATTTTTAAAGGAATTCCATTTAGGTTCACAAATTGCTTTGGTGCATAGGGTCTAGTGTCCCAAAGTACTCATCCTGTGATGTAAAAACTGGACCATAGTGCCTGGTAATTGAAGGGAATGAGTGAGTTATTAATGAACCTAAAATGATCAACAATTCTGTCAGATCAGCAATCAAAAACAGCAATATGAATCTCAGCAATACATCAACCTAAAGCAAAATTGCAGCATTTTTAGGGGTGGGGTTCGGGTGTCCAGTGCTGTTTTCATTTAGGTATCCACCAAATCAAAGTTCAAAGTAAACTTATTATCAAAGTACATATCTGTCACTATATAGAGCCCTGAGATTCATATTTGTGCAGGCACACTCAATAAATCCAGAATAGAACATAAACACAATAGAGTCAATGAAAGACTGTACCAACCGGGCTTTCAACCAGTGTGCAAAAGAAATAATAATAATAATAATAATAATAATAAACAAAATAAGCAATAAATATCGAGAACATGAGATGAAGAGTCATAGAAAGTGAGTCCATAGGTTGTGGGAACAGTTCAGTAATGGGGCATGTGAAGTTGAGTGAAGTTGTCCCCTTTGGTTCAAAAGCAAGATGATTGAGGGGAAATAACTGTTCCTAAACCTGCTGGTATGAGTCCTGAGGCTCCTGTACCTTCTTTGTGATGGCAGCAGCGAGAAGAGAACATGTCCTGGCTGGTGGGGGTCCTTGATGATGGGTGCACTTTCCTGTGACAACGCTCCATGTAGATGTGCTCAATGGTGGGGAGAGCTTTATCTGTGACAGACTGGGCCATATCCACCACTTTTTGTAGGCATTTCCGTACAGGGGCGTTGATGTTTCCATATCAGGCTGTAATTCAGATAGTCAATATACTCTCCACCACACATCTATAGAAGTTTGTCAAAATTTTAGATGTTATGCCAAATCTTTGCAAACTCCTAAGGAAGTAAAGCTGCTGCTTTGTTTTCTTTGTAATAGCACTTATATGCTGGGCCCAGGACAGGGTCCTCTGAAATGGTAACTCTGAGGAATTAAAGTTGCTGACTCTCTTCACCACTGATCCTCCAATGAGGTCTGGCTGATGGCCCTCCGGTTTAATCCTCCTGAAGTCAACAATCAGCTCCTTGGTCTTGATGACATTGAGTAAGAGGTTGTTGCTATGGCAACATTCAGCCAGATTTTCAATCTGCCTCCTACATGCTGATTTGTCAATCAGTGGTGGCAGCAATTTGACAGTGGTGTCATCAGCAAACTTGAATATAGCATTGGAACTGTGCTTAGTCACACAGTCGTAAGTGTAAAGTGAGTAGAGCAGAGGGCTTGTGGTTCACCTGTGCTTATGGAGATCGTTGCCAATCTGAACTGACTGCTGTCTGCAAGTAAGGAAATCAAGAATCCAGTTGCACAAGGAGGTCTTGAAGCTTTTTGATTAGCTTTGAGGGGATGAGAGTATTGAATGCCAAGCTGTAGTCAATGAAGTGTATCCTGATGTATGTATCTTCTCTGTCCAGATGTTCCAGGGTTGAGTGAAGAGTTAATGAAATGGGATCTGCTGTGGACCTGTCATGACAATAGGAACTGGAGTGGATCCAAGTTGCTTAACAAGCGGGAGTTGATCTGTTTCATCACCAGACTATCAAAATACTGCATCACTGTGGATGTAAGTGATACTGGACGATAGTCATTGAGGCAGGTTACTATGTTATTCTTGGGCACCAGTATGATTGAAGCCTTCTTGAAGTAGGTGGGTGCCTCAGTCTGCTGAAGCAAGAGGCTAAAGAGCTCAGTGGACACTCCAGCCAGTTGATCAGCACAGGTCTCTAGTATCTGGCCAGGTACCCCATCTGGGCCAAATACTTTTCACGGGTTAACCCTCCCGACGGAATGCTCGCATGTCGAACTCAGACTTAAATCTCAAGATCATTGGGGGCTGTGAGAGTTGGTGATTGGTTCTTCCATGTTTTGACCATAAGAGAGAGCTTAGAAGGCACTGAGCCCATCTGGAAGAGAAGCCCTGTTGTCGCCTGTGTTGCTTGATTTACTTTATAAGAGGTGATAGTATTCAGGCCCTGCCACAACTGTTGAGCATCCTTTGTTGATTCAGGTTTAGTTTGGGATCGCCACTTTGCCTGTGAGATGGCCTTCCAGAGATTGTACCTGGACCTCTTGTAACTTCCTTAATCTCCAGACTTAAATGCCTCTGATCTGGCCCTCAGCAGATTATGGATCTCATGGTTCATTCAGGGCTTCTGGTTGGGAAAGATTCTGAATGACTTTGTCGGTACACACTCACCTACAACTATTTTAATAAAGTCTGTGACAAACATGGCGTATTTATTCAGATCTCGAGATAAGTCCTCGAACACAGCCCAGTCCACCAACTTGAAGCAATCCTGTAGCCACTCCTCTTTCTCCCGTGATCTCCTCTTTGTTGCCCTAATCCCTCTAGCCTTGCTCTTCAGTCTCTGTCCGTATGCCAGTAGGAGGAGGACAGCCAAGTGATCAGATTTACTGAAATGCAGTCTGGGCATGGGGTGGTAAGCATTCCTTATTATAGCATAGCAGTGGTCTAGGGAGTTGGGACCTCTGGTGTTACAGGTTATGTGTTGATGATAATTGAGCAGGGATTTCTTCAAATAAATCTAGTTGAAGGCCCCGACTATGATTTTAAATGTCTCAGGATGGACTGTGTCTTGTTTGGTGACAGCATCGTGCAGTATCTCAAGGGCTTGATTATAGTCAACCTCTGGTGGTATGTAAACTGTGGTGAGGATCATGGATGAGAATCAATAGGTTGCTTCCCAGCCAACATTCACAAAACTCTCATCATGGGGCCAATGTACAATCATTATACACCTTTACATCAAAGAATGCATTATATTGGAAAATCTCATCTATAGTCTGTTCACAAATGATTTACATTGTCTCCCTATGGAATAAATTGACCTAGCCCTAAGTTTGCTGTTATCTACTATCTATGTCATGGCCCTCCAGTCACATGGATTGGGTTCTGTTTTTGCGTTACTAACACTAAGAGGGACAACTCCACAGATGGATCCTATTTCATCAGTTGAGCCAGCATTTCCATCTCTGGCTAGACATGTTACTGAAGGTTCAATCTTCGATTCCACAGTCCCAAGGTGCAGCAGCCCTCCACATTACTACCACTGGCTGCCCAAATGTCCGAGATCGTGGTCTTCCCTCTGTCAAGCCAATGGACAGAGAACAGCTCTCCTTTATTCTCGTGGGCAGTTCTTAGCACTCATTGAGCAACGTGTTTGATTCTTGTCAGCTTTTATTTGCGGCATAGTCCAGTAGATTAACCTTTAATTCCCAGCGACAATGTGCCAGTCCTGAAAAGCTGACAACCATATTATTGGGGAAAATGTTCTCTGTGTTTGGTGCTTAAGGAGAGCTGATCCATAAAGTGATAAATATTTACTGTGAGCAAGCACAGGGTTTAAGTGCATGGATACCTGTAATTCAAACAGAAAGCTTCTCCGAGTACATGTAAAATAATTAGATACTATATATCTCAGAATTTGAACCAGGCTGAGGAAAGATTTTGTGATGGATTTATAGATTTGCAGAGCAATCAATAAGCACTAATAATAAAAGGCAACCTCTTCCCAAGGGCAATTTGCAATTATAATTTGGCAATATTGATTCTTTTTGTTCTTCACAAACATGACAAAAATCATTTACCTTAGTAATCTATAATGGGACATTTTTGTTGCTGCTTTATATTGATTTCATTATGTAAAGCTTCTAAATCTTTTGGAACAATCCAGCCAGCTGCAGTGATGTGAAATTTTCAAGAATTGACTTTAGTTTGTTACCGTTTTTAAGCTTAAGTTGGCTGAGTTGCAATGGAAGTCAGATCTCTCTACCAATAAAATCAGTCTGGAGTCAACTGCTTTGCTGGCATAGATTTGAAGCCTGCCTTGCAAATTCTTCAGTACCATTTAAGACATCAACTTACAAGTGTAAGAAGCTGGTGCCTGTACACATAGGGTAGAGGCCTCCTTACTGTTAAATCAACATGTTCCAAACCTGTTACACTTGAGAATGGACACATTATATACCAATTTTGAAAAATTAGTAATGCAAAAACATAAACCACTCCATGTGACTGGTTGGGAAGCTTATAAAACAGCGAACTCATTATTCTCAGTTTAATCTGAAAGAGATAAAGAAACTGGTTCTATATGGGTGAATTGCATTGAGCCAGGTAGTGTCACTGATTTTCTGATTAGTTGGCTATCGTGATGCAACAGTGCAGTCTGCTGAAACACGAGACCATTGAAAAGAAACTAGTGATGTAGGAGGATGTCTTTTCAAATATCTTCTGAAAGATCTGTCTTGGGGTTGGATGGGAATTCAGCAGAAAGGAGTTGAAAAATGAATTAATACGATACTTTTTCATTTCCACAGATAGGAAAACAGAAAGAACGTAATCTAGTTAATTGCAACAAAAGTTTGCCACTACCTTTAGCAAGTTTCAAACATCTGGAACACATCCATTATATATGTATATTTATTGCATAGATTAATGTTTAAAATTGATCTGACAAAGCATATCTATTGAGAATGTAATATTCTAAGTAGGTTAAAAACTTGTTGTCAAGAAAGTTAGCCTTCCAGCTGTAGTTACTGTGGTGAACTATGTGCCTGTCGGGACACGCCCCTGCTGACTGCTCCTGTGGCTCCTCCCACAGGCCCCTGTATAAAGGAGACCTGCGGCCTGAAGATCGGCCTCAGTCTCCAGGACCTTGTATGATAGACACTCACTCCTGGTTCCTTCTTCCAGTCAATAAAAGCCGATATCTCGCCTACGTCTCAGTGTGAGTTATTGATGGTGCATCAGTTACATTTGGGCCAGAACTGATAGATAGATAGATAGATACTTTATTGTAATTTGCTGTGGCATTACAAGTGCACAGATATACAAATATTAGAAGAAAAGTAAGAAAGAATACAAAATAAGTTTCCTCAAACAGTCTAATAGGAGGGGGTCATCACTTCCCTGGCTATAGGTTGACTAATCAATGAGGGTAAGAATGATCTCATATAGTGCTCTTTGGAGCAGCACACTTGTCTTAGTCTATCAATAAAAGTGCTCCTCTGTTCAGCCAAGGTGGCATGCAGAGGGTGAGAAACATCGTCCAGAATTGCCAGGATTTTCCATAGTGGTCTTTATTCTACCACAGCCTCCAGCGTGTCGGTTTGACACCTATAACAGAGCCACAGTCTTTCTAATCAGTTTATTGAGCCTGTTGACATCACCTGTGTTGATGCCATTGCCCCAGCACGCTACTGCATAGAGGATTGTACTGATGTCGACAAAATGGTAGAACATGTGAAGGAGAGGCCGGCATACTCTAAAGGACCTCAGTCTCCTCAGTAAGTAGAGGCAGCTCTGGCCCTTCTTATACACAGCCTTTGTGTTGGTGTTCCACTCAAGTCTGTTGTCCAGGTGCACACCCATGCACTTGTAGATCCTCACACACCAACCATGTTCTCACCATCAGTAGTAACAGTGCAGTCTTGGTCTTCCTAAAGTCTATCACCATTTTCTTTGTATTACTGATGTTGAGCTGAAGATGATTCCGCTTGCATCATTTGACAAAGTCCTCCACCAGGGCCCTGTGTTCATCCTCCCGTCCTCCCTTCATACACCCAACTAATGCTGAGTCATCAGAGTATTTCTGCAGAGGACATGACTCAGTGTTGCATCTAAAGTCTGAGGTTCACAGGGTAAACGGGAAGGAAGCCAATACAGTCCCTCTGGGGCCCCAGTGTGGTTTATAGCCATGTCTGACACACAGCTCTGAAGCTGCAAAAACTGTGGTCTGGCAGTCAGATAGTCAAGCACACAACAGAAGTGCCTATCTGCATTGAACAGAGCTTCTCCCCCAGCAATGAGGGCTGAATGGTATTGAAGGCACTTGAGAAATCAAAACATATGATCGTCACAGTGCTGCCCTGCTTATTTAAATAGGAGTAGTCTCTGTTTCACAGGTAGATGACAGCATCGTCGACTCCAGTGTGCTTCTGGTAGGCAAGCTGCAGGAGATTGGGAGATGGTCTGACCAGGGGTCGAAGGTGAGCCAGGGTCTTCATGATGTGAGTTCAGGACCACTGGACAGTAGTTATTCAAGACTTACAGTTAGCCCTCCTTAGGTACTGGGACCACACAGTCGGGACCCTTTCCAGGCTGAGACTCGGATTGAAAATGTGCTGGAGAACTCCACACAGCTGCTCAGCACACTCCCTCGGGACCTTGGGGTTCACACCATCCGGTCCTAATGCTTTGCCGTGTCTGAGTTTCCCCAGAGCCCTTCTCACCTGCTCAGTAGTGAAGGTGAGTGTCTGATGATTGGGCTGTTGGTGGAAGGTGAGGGGTGGGGGAGGTGAAGATCGGGATGATAGCAGTTGGTATGTGGATGGCAGGATGCCTAGGAGATAAGATTTTCACAAAATAATCTTTAATATATAAATCAGTGTGATAACCTGTTTACAATTTAAACTGGAAATAGCATCTCCTCATTGCTGATGGGTAACACTGGCACACCTCAAGGATACATGCTTAGCCCATTGCTCTACTCTCTCCACGCCCACTGTGTGGCGAGGCACAGCCTCAAAGTCCATCTGTAAATTTGCTGACAACACAACTATTGCTGGCAGAATTTCAGATCATGATGAGGAACGATCTTGCACTCAATGTCAGTAAGACCGAGGAGCCACTGCTCAGGATCAAAAAACTTTGTAGAAAATTGTAACTCAGCCAGCTTCATCATGGACACTTGCCTCCACATCATCCAGGACTTCTTCAAAAGGTGCAAGAGGTGGCATCCATCGTTAAGGATCCCCATCACTGAGGGCAAGCCCTCTTCTCATTGCTACCATCAAGGATGACACACATTCAACATTTCAGGAACAGCTTCTTCTCCTCCACCATCATATTTCTGAATGGACAATGAACCTATGAACACCACTTCAGTATTTTCTCCTCTTTTTTTTCTCTACTTAGTAATATCACGACATATGTCAGTGATATTAAACCTGATTATGAATTGTGAATTCAGAACCAGATCTTACTGACTTCATTTCTGTTACTGAAGGGTATAACTCTCAGAATGGATTTTCAGTCTTCACTGAGTTAAATGCTGGTCACTTCATGAATTTACAATATACTTGGAGAACTTTGGACTAAAGCTGAAAGTTGATGGTGTTTTAATGCCACTGAAATGTAGTAATTTCTGATTAGTGTAATGGAAACCTTAAGAATCACAGACTCATAACACCACAGGAAAGAAACAGCCCCTTCAGCCCATCTAGTCCATGCTGAACTATTAATCTGACTAGTTTAATTGATCTGCATCTGAACCCTTCCTATCCATGTGCATATCCAAATTTCTAGGGAATAAATTCCAACCTATTCAACCTTTCCCTATAACTCAGACCCTCAAGTCATGGCAACAACCTTGCAAGATTTCTCTGCACTCTTTCAATCTTACTGACTATCTTACCTGTAGGTAGGTGACCAAAACTGCACATATACTCCAAATTAGACCTCACTGATGTTCTATACACCTTCAACATAACATTCCAACTCCTGTGCTCAATACTTTGATTTATGAAGGTCAATGTGCCAAAAGCTTATTTTCTGACCCTTTCTATCTATGACATCACTTTCATGGAGTTATGGCTCTGTAATTCCAGATCCTTCTGTTCTACCGCACTTCTCAGTGTCCTACCACTCACCGTGTAAGTCATATCCTGGTTTGCCCTCCCAAAGTGCAACATCTCACACTTGTCTGATTAAGTTCCATCTGCCATTTTCCAGCTGCTCCAGATCCTGCTGCAAGCTTTGATAGCTTTCATTGCTGTCCACTACATCCCCAATCTTGCTGACATCCACAAATTTGCTGTGCTAGTTAACTACATTATCATCCAGATCACTCACATAGATGACAAACAATAATGGACCCAGCACTGATCCCTGCAGCACACCACTATTTACAGGCCTCCAGTCAGAGAGGCAACCATCTGCATCCACTTTCTGTCTTCTCCCATGAAGCCAATGTCAAATTTATTTATTTATTTATTGATTGAGGCACAGCACAGAATAGGCCCTTCTGGCCCTTTGAGCCATGCTGCCCAGTAACCCAGATTTAATCTGAGCCTAATCACGGGAAAATTTACAAAGACCTACCAACCAGTATGTCTTTGGACTATGGGAGAAAACCAGAGCCACTGGTGGAAACCCATGTGGTCACGGAGAGAACTTCCCATCCGGGATCATGTCAAAGGCCTCGCTAAAGTCCACGTAGGCAACATCTACTGCCTTGTTTTCGTCAACTTTCCTGGTCACTTCTTCGAAAAGCTCTATAAGATTGGATGGACATGATCTACAACACCCAAAGCCATACTGACTATCATTAATTAGTCCCCATCTATCCAAATATTTACATATCCTTCCCTTAGAATATTTCCCAATAATTTACTCATTACTGACATCAGGCTCACCATTTTATAATTTCTCTGCATATTCTTAGAGTATTTCTTAAATAACAAAACAAAATTAGCTATCCTTCCATCCTCCAGCACCTCACCCTTGGCTAAGGATGTTTTAAATGTCTCTGCTAGGACCCCTGCAATTTCTACACTAGCGTACCCACAAGGTCCAAGGGAACATCTTGTAAGCCTTGAGGATTTAGCCACTCTAATTTGCCTCAAAACAACAAACACCTCCTCCTCTGTAATCTGTATATAGTCCATTGCTGTTTTGCTTCACTTTTATAGACTCTCCATGCATCTCCTGTGTAAATACAGTGCAACAAATCCATTTAAGATCTTCTCCATCACTTTGGTTCCATGCATAGATAATCACTCTGATCTTCCAGATGATGAATTTTAGCTCTTGCTATCCTTTTGCTCTTAGTATATCTGTAGGAGCCCTTAGGATTTTCCTTCACCTCATCACCTCATCTTCTTTTATCCTTCCTGATTTCCTTCTTACGAGTTCTCTTGTATTTCTTATAGTCCTCAAGTACCTCACTTGCTCCTTCCTGCCAATGACCTCTATGCACCTCCTTCTTCATCTTAAACAGGCCATTGGTGTTTCTTGAAATCCAGAGTTCCCTGAACTTTTTATTCTGACAGGAACATAAAACTTTATACTCTTAATGTTTCACTTTGGTAGACCTCCCACTTACCAAGTACAACTATGCCAGAAAACAACTTGGGCCTCTGTACCTTACCCTGCAATTGGATTCTTGGCTTCCAAATTGGAAGACCACAATCTGTGTGGATGGGTATTAATAACTCCTTGCTGATGATCAACACTGGCACACCTCAGGGTGTGTGTGCTTAGCCCACTGGTATACTCTCTCTATACCCATGTCTGTGTGGCTAGGCATAGCTCAAATGCCATTTATAATTTGATGGACCGAATGGCCTACTTCTGCTCCTAGATCTTATGGTCTTATAAGTTTGCCAATGATACAACCATTGCTGGCAAAATCATAGATGGAGACGAGAAGGTGTATAGGAGCAAGATATACTGGCTAGTTGAGTGGCGTTGTAGCAACAACCTTGCATTCAGTGTCAGTAAGACCAAAGAGCTTATTGTGGACTTCAGGAAGGGTAGGATGAGGGATCACAAACCAATCCTTATGGAGGGATCAGAAGTGGAAAGAGTGAGCAATTTCTCTTTCAATATTTTTATTAATGTATACAAGAATATATAACAGAGTATGTATAGAAAAAATTACTAACAGAATACAGACAATAGAAAAATTGAACTGTATAGGACTGAGTAACATATGTGTATATAGTACTCCGGTAATACTGCAAATTTATAAAGAGTATACGTTAGGAATTTTATATATATAAAATAAATCTAGCCCCTACCAAAAAAGCCAATGGGTAAGAACAAGGAAAAAAATATTTTTAAAAAAAGTGTTGCTAAGTTGTTAACAAAGAATAACATAATCAATAACATCTACATAGAAAAAAAAACTTTCACAAGTTAGAGTAGTAGTTCATAAAAGGGCCCCATGTCGTATAAAAGTACTGTACTGAATTAGAAATAGAACACCGAATCTTCTCCAAACTAAGATGAGTCGTAATGTCTTCTAACCACTGCATATGAGTAGGAGAGACTGCTTCTTTTCATTTAAGCAAAATCTGTCTTCTCGCCATAAATGAGATAAAAGCTAGAACATACAAGTCTGAGGGAGTTAAAGTTATATCTTAAGTTCCGAGAATACCAAAGAGAGCAGTAAGAGGATTAGGTTCAAAGTTAGTGTTAAAAAGTTGAGAAGAAGTAGAAAATACATCTTTCCAAAATTTTTCTAAGCTGGGACATAACCAAAACATATGAATTAATGAAGCATTGGCTGAATTACATTTGTCACAAGTTGGAGAAATATCAGAATAGGAACGGGATAATTTCTCTTTAGACAAATAGGCTCTATGTACCACTTTAAATTGTACCAAAGAATGGCGAGTGCAAAAAGATGACATTCACTAATTTCAAAATGGCATTCCAATCTTCATCAGGGATTTGCATATTCAGATCATGCTCCCAAGCTTGCCTAATATTATGTAAAGAAAGCTGCTTAAACATAAGCAGTTTATTATATATATTAGAGATTGATCCATCAAAAAAAAGGTTTCAAATTTAATATATCACCTAAGAGATTCTTATCTGACCTTGAAGGAAAGGTAGCCAATTGAGAACGCAAAAAATCTCTAATTTGAAGGTAACCATTAAAATGAGTTTGGGGTAAACCAAATTTGATGGACAACTGCTCAAATGATGCTAAGTTCCCATCAACAAATAAATCCAAAAATAGTCGAATACCCAATCTATTCCATTCTATAAAAACTTTTTCAGTAGTAGAGGGTAGAAAAAAATAATTACAAAGAATGGGACTGGAAAGAGAAAAATGAGACAAACCAAAAAACTTACTAAATTGCAACCAGATTCTCAAAGTATGTTTAAGAACTGGGTTATCAGTAATTTTACTGAAGGGTAAAGGAAGAGAAGATCCAAGAGGAGAAATAATTGAGGCATTTTTAACCGATTGAGCTTCTAGTAAAGTCCATGGTGGACAATCATCCCTCTTGATATAATAAGAGTGAGCAATTTCGTTCCTGGATGTCAAGATCTCTGAGGATCTAACCTGGTCCCAACATATCGTTGCAGCTATAAGGAAGTGGCTATATTTCATTAGCAGTTTGATGAGATTTTGTTTGTCACGTAAGACACTTGAAAACCTCTGTAGATGTACCATGGAGAGTACTTTGACAGGCTGCATCACTGTTTGGTATGGGGGGAAGGGGCAGCTACACAAGATTGAAAGAGGCTACAGGAAGTTTAATCAACACACACAAAATGCTGGTGGAACACAGCAGCCCAGGCAGCATCTATAAGGAGAAGCACTGTCGACGTTTCGGGCCGAGACCCTTCGTCAGGACTAACTGAAAGGAAAGATAGTAAGAGATTTGAAAGTAGTGGGGGGAGGGAGAAATATGAAATGATAGGAGAAGACTGGAAGGGGGTGGGATGAAGCTAAGAGCTGGAAAGGTGATTGGCAAAAGTGATACAGAGCTGGAGAAGGGAAAGGATCATGGGATGGGAAGCCTCGGGAGAAAGAAAGGGGGGGGAAGCACCAGAGGGAGATGGAGAACAGGCAAACAACTAAATATGTCAGGGATAGGGTAAGAAGGGGAGGAGGGGCATTAACAGAAGTTAGAGAAGTCAACGTTCATGTCATCAGGTTGGAGGCTACCCAGCTGGTATATAAGGTGTTGTTCCTCCAACCTGAGTTTGGGTTCATTTTGACAGTAGAGGAGGTCATGGATAGACATATGAGAATGAGAATAGGACGTGGAATTAAGATGTGTGGCCACTGGGAGATCCTGCTTTCTCTGGCGGACCAAACGTAGGTGTTCAGTGAAATGGTCTCCCAGTCTGCGTCGGGTCTCACCGATATATAAAAGGCCACACCGGGAGCACCGGACGCAGTATACCACACCAGCCGACTCACAGGTGAAGTGTTGCCTCACCTGGAAGGACTGTCTGGGGCCCTGAATGGTGGTGAGGGAGGAAGTGTAAGGGCAGGAGTAGCACTTGTTCCGCTTACAAGGATAAGTGCCAGGAAGGAGATCGATGGGAAGGGATGGGGGTGGGGGGGGGGGGGGAACGAGTGGACAAGGGAGTCGCGTAGGGAGCGATCCCTGCGGAAAGCAGGAAGGGGGGGAGGGAAAGATGTGCTTGGTAGTAGGATCCCGTTGGAGGTGACAGAAGTTACGGAGAATTATACGTTGTTTAATATTAGTCAGCTCTATCTTGGGTACTAGCATCTGTAGTATCCAAGGCATCTTCAAGGAGCGGTGTCTCAGAAAGGCGGCATCCGTCATTAAGGACCCCCATCACCCAGGACATGTCATCTTTTCATTGTTACCATCAGGAAGGAGGTACAGAGGCCTGAAGGCAAACACTCAGCAATTCAAGAACAGCTTCTTCCCCTATGACATATGATGCCTAAATGGACATTGAACCCATGAACCCTACCTCACTTTTGTTATTTCTGTTTTGTACTATTTTTAATTTAACTATTTAATATGCATATATACACTTACTGTCATTTATTTATTTATTTTCTATATTATCGTGTATCGCACTAAACTGCTGCCACTAGGTTGACAAATTTCACAACATATTCCGGTGATATTAAACTTGATCCTGATTCTTGCAACAGTCTGCAATCTCTCTACAGATTGCTCCTCTAAATCCCACTATAATATAATCCTATTAAATTGCTCATCACTTTCTTATTCCTCATTTTCACCCATGTAGCCTCAGTAGACAAGCAATCCAGAGTGTCCTGTCTGAGCAGAGCAATGACATTTTCCCTGACGAGTGACGCCACCTCTCCCCCTTTACTCCCTCTGCAGTATCTCGTCTAAAGCAACAGAGCCTGGGAAAACTGAGCTGCCTTCTCTGTCTGTCCTGCAATCAAGTTTCACCTACAGCTAAAAGTGTTATCATTCCACATGCTGATTGATCTATGCCCTAAACTCATCTGGCTTTCCTGCTATATTCCTTGCATTGAAAAACACACAACTCATACCATGCTCAACCTTTCAATTCCTGACTTTGTACGTAGGCTTAACAATAGCTTTTCCCACAACCGCTCCACACTCTGCTTCGGCTCTCTGGGTCCCATCCCCCTGCAACTCTAGTTAATTGTTGTTTCTGAGTCGCTGTTCAGCACCACAGAGTGTTACAGAGTAAGCACATCCTTATGGCTGCCTGGATGCTTGTATGATGTTCAGCCTACTGCCTGGATATTGAGGGACTTTTGGTTTTGGCGTTGTCATGTATTACCCTAAAGCAAAGTGTTTGCAATTGAAGGCACCCTGTTCTGGTGGGGGGGGGGGGGGATGCTTGCAATTCTTATAAGGCCATATGTATGCTCTGCTTGTGGGTCTCTGACAAAGACTGAAATACAATCATCCCTCTTTAAATAGAGCATGTCAGTGACCTTTGGTGTGCAATGAAGGATGAGAAACATTGAGATCTTGCAAATATCTGAGGCTGCAATTCTGCCTGAGGAAAGATCCTCAATACACATAAAGCAGTGCATGTTCTGCCGCAAGGCTGCATTTCTTTCTTTTTCAGTAGTTTTATTAATTTTCACATAGAAGAATACAGAGTACATGAGGATATATATTATGAATCAAAAAAAGATAGAATTTTACCAAATACATTATATTTAAATCACACTTGCAATCACAGTACCCTATGTTCATAATCAAACATGTATATTAATAAATTGTAATTTGAATTGTAATAATTTTATTATAAATTTTATTATATTATATTATAAATTTTATTATTAAAAAAGAATCTAAACCCACTATCAAAGTTGAAGCTGTATGGTAAAGAAAGAAAGACAGAAAAAATCCTTATCACATTGTGATTTATGTTATTAGCCACCATGGGTACTTTTACACCAAATCAAAGGTTTTGAAGGTAGTTCAAGAATGGTCTCCACATTGTTTGAAAGTCTTGGTTAGAATCAGAAATGGAATAACGTATCTTCTCTAAATTTAAGCATGACATAACATCACGTAACCATTGCCTGTGAGTAGGCAGAGCAACATCATTCCATTTAAGCAACACTGCCCTCCTAACTATAAGAGAAATAAAAGGCAATATATGCAAATAAGATGCCTCTAAAGTTATGCTTTTTTCTCCAACAATACCAAACAAGACAGTCAAAGGGTTAGGCTTAATATTTACTTTAAAAATTACAGAAAAAACTTAGAATACTTCCTTCCAGTATTTTTAAAGACCCTGACATGTCCAAAACATATGGATTAGTGAAGCCTCTCCATTGCTACATCTATCACGATACGGAGATATATCCCAATAAAAATTAGATAGCTTGTTTTTGGAGATGTGGGCCCTGTGGACCACTTTAAATTCTAGGAGGGAGTGGTGAGCACATAGTGATGAAGTGTTAACCAATTTAAAAACTTCATTCCAAATCTCCTCAGAAATTGTAATCTGTAAATCTTGTTCCCAAGCATTTGTAATTTTATCTAAAGGAGCCCCTCTTATTCCCAACAACACACCATAATTATTGGATATTGAGCCATTATGAAAAGGTTTCACATTAGAAATTACATCTAATAAGTTCTTATCAGGACTCATAGGAAATGTATGTAATTGAGATCACAGAAAGTCTCTAATCTGTAAACATTGAAACAAGTGGGTTTTTGGGCAGCTATATTTAGCAGACAGTTGCTCAAATGAAAAGAGACTTCCTCCAAAAAACAGATCCTGGAAGCATTTAATATCCAATCTATCCCATTCTTTAAAAACTACATTGGTCATAGAAGGTTTAAAAAAAATTAGAAAAAATGGGACTAGAAAGAGAAAATCTTGATAAACCAAAGTCTTTTCAAAATTGTAACCAGATCCTCAAAGTATGTTTAACTACCGAATTGTCAGTTAGTTTATTTAAAGGTAAAGGAAGTGAGGATCCAAGAAGAGAAATAACAGAAAATTTTTTAACAGAGTTAGCTGCTAAAGAGACCCATACTGACAGTCCACACGGTTAATGTAATATGACCAAAACGTAAGATTTCATTTATCGACTGCCCAGTAATAAAAACTAAAATTTGGTAAAGCTAAACCTCCATTCTTTTTAACTTTTTGGAAGTGAACCTTATTTAATTGAGAATGTTTGTTTTTCCATATATACAAAGATATAATTCAACCAAGAGAATCAAATAAGGACATAGGAATAAAAACAGGTAAGACCTGAAAAAGGTATATTAATTAAGGCAGGATATTCATTTTAATAGAGTTAATTTGACCAATCAATGATAGAGAGAAGGGCAACCAGTTTGATAGTGCCCTTTTCACATAATTCAACAGAGTAAGAACATTTTCTTTAAGTAGGTGTTTATAATTCTTAGTAGTTATTACACCCAAATAGGTAAATTGATTTCTTACAATTTTAAAAGGATGGTTAGTATTGATTGATACCAGATTATTCAAGAGGAAAAATTCACTCTTATGTAAATTCAATTTATATCCTGAAAACTGGCTAAAACAGGAGAGTAAAGAAAGCATCAGAGTTAACGAGGTCTCAATGTTAGAAATAAAAAGCAATAGATCATCAGCATAGAGCGAAACTTTGTGGGTAGTACCTCTCCTTAAAATACCAGTGATATCACTAGATTCTCGAAAAGCAATAGCTAAGGGTTCTAAAGCCAGAACAAAGAGCAAAGGGCTCAAAGGACATCCTTGTCTGGTTCCACATTGGAGTTTAAAAGGTTTAGAATCCTGATAATTAGTTAGAACCTGAGCAGAAGGAGATAAATAAAGTAACTTAATCCATTGAATGAAATTGGGCACAAAGTTAAATTTTTCTAAGATTTTCAAGGTTGCATTTCAAAAGCAGCAGATAGTGAAGTTCAATCAGAATCTGGTTTATTATCACCGGCATGTGTTGTGAAATTTGTTAACTTAGCAGCAGCAGTTCAATGCAATACATGGTAATATAGAAAGAAAAAACAAGTAAATCAATTACAGTAAGTATATATGGAATAGATTAAAATAGAGCAAAAACAGAAATAATATATATATTTTTTAAAATGTGATAGTGTTCATGGGTTCGATGTCCATTTAGGAACCATATGGCAGAGGGGTAGAAGCTGTTCCTGAATCGCTGAGTGTTTTCCTTGAGGCTTCTGTACCTCCTTCCTGATGGTAACAGTGAGAAGAGGGTGATCTTGGCTGATCTTGGTCCTTAGTAATGAGCGTTGCCTTTCTGAGGCATCACTCTTTGAAGTTGTCTTGGGTACCATGGAGGCTCGTAGGCTAGTACCCAAGACGGAGCTGGCTAATTTTACAACTCTGTAGCTTCTTTTGGTGCTGGGCAGTGGCACCCGCCCCTCCCCCGCCCCCTTACGTCACACAGAATACTCTCCGTGGTATATCTTTAGGAGTGTTTTAGATGACAAGTCAAATCTCTTCAAATTCCTAATGAAATATCGCCACTGTCTTCCTTTCTTTATAGCTGCATTGATATGTTGGGACCAGGTTAGATCCTCAGAGATCTTGACATCCAGGAACTTGAAATTGCTCACTCTCTCCACTTCTGATCCCTCTATGAGGATTGATATGTGTTCCCTCTCCTTACCCTTCCTGAAGTCCACAATCAGCTCTTTGGTCTTACAGACGTTGAATGCCAGGTTGTTGCCGTGACACCACTCACCTGGCTGGTATATCTTGCTCCTGTACATCGTCTCATCTCCATCTGAGATTCAACGATAATACTCTGGGTGGAGATGGACCTGGCCTCCCAGTGAGATCCCTTTTCACCTTCTGCTTCTCTTACTCTCTGTTCTCCGGCAGCTTGTCCTGTTTTGTCTGCCTTCTGTACATTCTCCTGATCAGGATTCCCTCTGAAGGGGTTTGCCCGTTAATGCACTCGTATCCAGGAGCAGCTGGTTTGAGCAGATGCCTTGAAATCAGCAACATCTCCTTCGGCACCTGCTATACCATTCCCCGTTGTGTGCAGCAAGGAAAAGAACTAAAGGAAATAATAGCCAGTAGGAACCACTCAGGCACGACTCTTAATCTGGTTCATGATGTTGTCACCCTCTCCACTAAGAGAGGCTCAGAGTGGGTTTCAGATTGAAAAGCAAACTCCAGAGTGGTAGTTCTTGTGACCAACCCCACACTCTTCATAATTCCAAGGAGCTTTACAGTGAAATACACTTTTCAGAGTTACCCACAGTACAAATATGCATAGTATTCATGTGTCAAATGATATTCCAATACTCAAACATCAAAAAGATGTGAGTTGTGTAGTTTTGCACCTGAACTTTTTGATTTGTCACTGTGCTTTACCAAAAAGGCAAGAGCTCCAACTGAAAGGACTTTTCCATGTTGTCTAGAATTTCCCCCAACATACACATCTTGCAGCCCATGTTCAGTGCGAGGTACTACAATAACAAGTCTAACCAGTGCACTGATTGCCATCTAACTTTGCTGATCATCATCTGGTATGAGGAGCGGTGGTGGGTCTACTGCCCAAGTTGCAGAAACTTGTAAGGTTAGTCATCTCCGTCATGGGCACTAGCCTCTGTAGTATCCAAAACATCTTCAAGGAGCGGTGCCTTCAGAAGACAGCGTCCATCGTTAAAGACCCTCTACCACCCAGCTCATGCACTCTTCTCACGGTTACCATCAGGAAGGAGGTACAGAAGCCTGAAGGCACACACTCAGCAATTCAGGAACAGCTTCTTCCTCTTTGCCATCCGATTTCTGAATGGACATGAACATTACCTCACTACTTTTTTATTTGATTTTTGCACTACTTATTTTAACAACTATTTAATAGACATATATATATAGTTGCAGTACTTCAGTATTTTTCTCTATATTTATTTATCTCTATATTTGTTTATCATGTATTTCATAGTACTGCTACCATAACATTAACAAATTTCATAACATATGCTGGTGATATTGTCAAACCTAGATCTATGGAAGAGAGCAAACCAAGAGCCCGTTGTATTCCAGATAAGGAGGAGGAAGTGGAGGTGGGTCGGCCACACCCTGAGGAAGAGCCAGTCGAATGTCACTCGACAATCACTCGAATGGAATCCAGAAGGGAAGAGAAGAAGAGGTCGCCCAAAGCAAACCTGGAGGCGTAGGCTTTTGGATGAACTGAAAGCCGCCGGCTAAACTTGGGAGACTGCAAAAACATCTGCTAGAGATCGCAGGAAGTGGAGGACTTTTAATAAGGCCCTATGTTCCATAAGGAGCAAAAAGGATTAAAGAGAGAGAGAAGAGAGCTGGTAATATTAAACCTGATTCTGATTCTAATTCTGATAATAGTTACTAAGGAATCTGCTTAACACACAGTTGGCTAGTACTTGACCTAAAGCTTACTCCCAGCAAATAATAGTACTAAAGGATTTTTAGTTACTTAAAGGCAGATAATCTTTTTCTGTTTACTTGGCTGTTTGAGTTCAACGATGGTGCTTGAGACATTGAGATTTTCTGGACCGTGGTGAAGATTTTATTTACATGAGCAGCATTTATTATGAAAATTTCCTGAGGACTTCAATTAAATGTAAAAATTCTGTACCAAGCGTCCTTAGAGGAGCTGTAAGGTGAAATGGAGTTCTTGATCGCGGGACTTTTGGGGATTTTGCTGGGCGTCTGCATTGGTTTACAGTAGAAATAAAAGGAGCCAGACAGGGTGGCGTCTGCTGCTGCCAAGGGTAGGAACAGATCAACAGCACAATGCAGTTGAAACAGAAAATGCTGGTAACACTCAGGAGAAGATGCAGTAACTATTTGTTCACATTATCCCTTCAGTGATCCAAAGTCCTTTCTTGCTTCTTCCGTCTTAGCTCCATTTAATTCTCATGATTTGGTTTCCTTCAGATTGAAGACATCGGGTGCAAATGGTGTAACCACTTTGCAGACAGCTTCATAAGAACATAAGAAATAGGAGCAGGAGTAGGCCATTGAGCCTACTTGAGCCTGCTCCGCCATTCAATAAGATCATGGCTGATCTGGCCGTGAACTCATCTCCACCTACCTGCCTTTTCCCCATAACCCTCAATTCCCCTACTATGCAAAAACCTATCCGACCTTGTCTTATTTACTGATATAGACTCCACTGCTTCATTGGGCAGAGAATTCCATAGATTCAGCACTCCCTGGGAAAAGCAGTTCCTCCTCATCTCTGTCTTAAATATGCTCTCTCCAAATCTTGAGGCTATGCCCCTTAGTTCTGGTCTCGCCTACCAATGGAAACAACTTTCCTGCCTCTAACTTATCTATCTCTTTCATAATTTCATATGTGTCTATAAGATCCTCTCATTCTTCTGAATTCCAGCGAGTACAGTTCCAGGCAACTCACTCTGTCCTCGTAGTCTGAGATTCATATGAATCTCTGTGGACAATTCTGAATTTCTGGTGTTTGTTGCTTTAATTGTCTAACCCACTCTAACCTTCTAAATCATTGGACAATGAACTCAATTTTGAATTCAACAATTTCAGATGACTTGCATTACTTGTGATGTAGAAGGAAGCCCATCGAATCCATACTGTTATTCAGTCATTTTCCCATTTATTTTGCTCACATTTCGTATTTCTATATTTCATTACAAGATTGAAGACAGCCATCCAGTCAATTCCCATCAATTAATTCCTCCACTTATTTTCCTCGAGCCTCTTCTCCCTCACATGCTCAACAACTCTTCCTGATTATTCTCCCACCCACCCACTCTAGGGACAGTGAGGTGTACAAAGAATAGGCACTATCTGGAGGAAGGGAGAACATGGAAACTTCATTCAGAGAGCATTGGAGGTTGGAATCCTACTCTTATCCCTGGAGAAATAAGGCTACTGCACCACTGTGCTTCCCCTTTCTGTATCAGAACTGGTCAGTTCTGGTCTCAGGTTGTCCATCTGTAACATTAACTCAATTTTTCTCTCTCTACAAACCTTGCCTGATCTGCTGGGCATATTCAGTAAGATGAAGATCTGAAATAAAAACAAGAAATGCTGGGAGCAATTGCAGAAAAAGAAACAGAATTGACCTTCAGGTTGAAGACCCCTCATCTTTGACTGAAATGTTAATTCTGTTTCTCTTCTTGTAAATGCTGTCTGACCGTGCCAGGTATTTCCTGTTCCTATTTCACATGTTTTTCATCTGACATTGAATCTAGAGTTATTTCTTTTCGGGTTTCAGAATGAAAAAACAAAAGTACACTAAGCACATTTAGCCCTTACAGAATCCGGTGTAAAAGTGTAAAATTGAGCTGTAGCTTCTTAAATAAAAAACTAATTGAATGACAATCATTACCTGGAATTCATTTCCTTTTGAGTTTTTCACCTACTTTCTGCTGGTTAGTTTAATAGTATAGGTACAGTGACTCTCCCTCTTGGCATTGAATCATGGTTTTGTTTCAGGAGCTAAGTAAATGTTCTTTAAAATGTTGGTAAAAAGCTTTCCTGGGAAAGGTACAGCATAGTGCTTTAGCCGCAGTGTAAACATGGGAGCAGTCCTATCATATCATGCACAAAATGAAGAAAGAGCAGAAATTGATTTAGTATTGGTCTTCGTTTCAAAGAGGGAGTACAAGGTCATTCCAAATGCCCTTGAAATTCAATGTAATTGGTACTTTGTGTTACAGGTACTGACAATATAAATGTGGTACGACTTCATACTGTGGTTGACAGCTCATCTATATGTTTCTTAAAGCCTTGAACTTGTTTTCAAGTAGCTGGAGGCATCAAATTCCAGCTCTTTCTTACTTCAGACACACCTGGGTTCCTCCCTGAAAATATATCACGTCTAGGCAGGTCTTGGGCTTACTCATGGTTCTAACACAAAATGAGACACATGTATTTTGAAAGGTTTGCTGTCATGTTTTCATTCAGTGCCATAGAAATCCAAGAGGTTAATAACCATTAAAAAAAGAATGTATCCACTGACTTCCCCAGATCCCAAAACTATAGGACAATTTATATTTCATTGGTAATACTCAAACGGCTGAAATGTTTTGTTCTTGAGACTTCTGTGTCAGTTGTTTTTTGTGTTCTATGCCATAAATCTATTTGCAAAATGACTATAACAACATATTTTGTATTTCAAAAATAGTGTATTTATAATAAAAATACACAACAATATTGTAGATAGTGATCTATCTTTGCATCTCTTCTCCGCTCCCTTTCCCCCACCCACTATACGCATTATAACATCAACAGAAAAACTCATTGTCTCTGTGTGAGTAACTCCAGAAAGATAGCCAGGAATCACAATAGTCTTTTGTGGAATGAAACAGCATTAAGCATTGTACACATACAGTGGCATGCAAAAGTTTGGGCACCCCTGGTCAAAATTTCTGTTACTGTGAATAGCTGAGCAAGTAAAAGATGACCTGATTTCCAAAAGGCATAAAGTACAAGATGACACATTTCTTTAATATTTTATGCAAGATTACTTTTTTATTTCCATTTACAGTTTCAAAATAACAAAAAAAGGAAAAGGGCCAAAGTTTGGCCACCCTGCAATGTCAGTACTTAGTACTTACCCCTTTAGCAAGTAAATGCTTGTAAATGCTTTCTGTAGCCAGCTAAGAGTCTTTTATTTCTTGTTTGGGGGATTTTCGCCCATTCTTCCTTGCAAAAGGCTTCTAGTTCTGTGGGATTCTTGAACTGCCTTGCATGCACTGCTCTTTTGAGGTCTATCCACAGATTTTCGATGATGTTTAGGTCGGGGGACTGTGAGGGCCAAGGCAAAACCTTCAGCTTGCGCCCATTGTGGATTTTGAGGTGTGTTTAGGATCATAATCCATTTGTAGAAGCCATCCTCTTTTCATCTTCAGCTTTTTTACCGATGGTGTGATGTTTGCTTCCAGAATTTGCTGGTATGTAATTGAATTCATTCTTCCCTCTACCAGTGAAATGTTCCCCATGCCACTGGCTGCAACACAAGCCCAAAGCATGATCGATCCACCCCCATGCTCAACAGTTGGAGAGGTGTTCTCTTCATGAAATTCTGCACCCTTTTTGCTCCAAACATACCTTTGCTTATTATGGCCAAACAGTTCTATTTTAACTTCATCAGTCCACAGGACTTGTTTCCAAAATGCATCAGGCTTGTTTAGATGTTCCTTTGCAAACTTCTGACACTGAATTTTGTGGTGAGGATGCAGGGAAGGTTCTCTTCTGATGCCTCTTCCATGAAGGTCATATTTGTTCAGGTGTCACTGCACAGTAGAACAGTGCACCACCACTCCAGAGTCTGCTAATCTTCCTGAAGGTCTTTTGCATTCAAACGAAGGTTTTGATTTGCCTTTCTAGCAATCCTATGAGCAGTTCTCTCAGAAAGTTTTCTTGTTCTTTCAGACCTCAACTTGACCTCCACCGTTCCTGTTAACTGCCACTTCTTAATTACATTACGAACTTAGGAAACGGCTACCTGAAAACGCTTTGCAATCTTCTTATAGCCTTCTCCTGCTTTGTGGGCATCAATTATTGTAATTTTCAGAGTAGCTGCTTAGAGGTGCCCATAGCTGCTGATTGTTGTTATAAGGGTTGAGGAGTCAGGGTATTTATAAAGCTTTGAAATTTGCATCACCTGGCCTTTCCTAATGATGACTGTGAATAAGCCATAGCCCTAACAAGCTAATTAAAGTCTGAGACCTTAGTAAAAGTTATCTGAGAGCTCAAATCTCTTGGGGTGTTGTATAGGTAAGTGTATAGTGTATGGGTAGAGTGAGTGAGTATGAAAATTAAATGGTAAAGAAATAGTTAACAACTAGTAATTTATGGGCCTGTTATGCTGCATAAATGCAATCAATTACTTGTCTCTAAAACTGCTTTTCGCATTCTTTGGTTGTAAGCTTAATAGGATGCATTGTCCCTGGGGAGGCAGAGGCCGATAGTTGAAGGTCACATTGACCTTGGTACTTGCAGGTGTGGAGGATGTATGTTGGCTTAATATGTGACCGGGATTTAGATTGGGAAGGTGGGGTCATGTAAGTGTCGGATTGGATGTCTAGCCCCTTCCAGCTGGACTGGGAGGTGGTGAGAGTACTATAAAGGTGGGCACGACCCTTCTTGGGCAGACTACTTGCCTGGGTCCCACCTTCGGGCCGAGCAGCTGAACCAGTGCCAAGGACCTCCACCCTAGCCAGTCCACGGCCGATCGCCTGCTTCAGGGACCACGCAGACGTTGCTAAGTATACTCGGCGGTGTAGACTATAGGGGTTGCTTAAGTTAGCCCTACCTATTAGTGGTGTAGGTAGTGTACAATAAATATAGCACCTTTCTCACAACTCTCTATTTCTTCTCTGTATTAACAATAAAGTGAGTTTTGAAGGAACTACCGAGTTTGGGTCCATTTGTTCAAGTGAAACCAAATAGTTGCAGCATCCACCTGTTACGATTATTCTACTTAGATCTTAGATTTGCGGAACAGGAGCCCAAACTTTTGCATGGTGCTCCTTTCCTTTTTTTCACTCTAAAATTGTACAAAACAAAAATAATGCACTAATCTTGCTTAAAATGTTGAAAAGAATGTTTCATCTTTAACTTAATGACTTTTCGAGATCAGTTCATCTTCCACTCACTTAACTATTCACAGTAACAGAAATTTTGACCAGGGGTGCCCAAACTTCTGCATGTGTACTTTGAGCTTTGTGATCACACCACTGAGAAGCCCAATTTTCGGACCAAAGGGAACTTGAAAGTCTGGAGAGAATGTAGATGTAAGGGACCTGGTGCAAATTAACTAGACAGAAAAGTAAGGAAACAGGATGGTGAACTTAATGAGCTGAATGAGTTCAGTAAATAATGGATTTCAGAGCTCCGCAGCTGAGCATGAAAGTGATGAGCCTTATTGTTTCATTCTTTTTGCATCTGATTTTGCTTGAGCGTACCCATGTCTGAGATCTATTAAAATCAGTTTTATTCCTGATTTTCAGGTTATATTTTTAATGTCAGAAAGTAGATTAAAACTCGATGCTCTAAAAATACCTGGCAAGTGCAAAATTCCTACTTGGAATATTATTAAAAACTGGAGAAAACAAATGAAATCTGCAGCTGGAAAGGCAAGGACTGACTAGAGGTAGTCATTACAGCTGTGTGCATGGGAAATCATGTCTTGCGAATTTTGAAGGGGTTACCAAGAAGACTGACAAGGACAGGGAGGTAGCCATCGTCTACATGGAAATTAGTCAGGTTTTTAACAAGATAGCAGACTGTAGGCTGGACTGGAAATTGATTTCACATAGCGTCTAGGTTGTGCTCACTATTTGGATTTGACTTTTACCATGTCAAAAGGTGGTAGTAGAGGTTTATTTTTCAGGTTGAAGATTTGTGATTAATGGTGCTTAGCAGGGAATGGTACTGGATTCCTTACTGTTTGTCATCTATATTAGCAATCTGGATGAGAAAGTACCTGGCATGATCGGTAAGTTTGTGGATGATACCAAAGTTCAGAATCAAGTTTAATATTACCAGCATATGTTGTGAAATTTGTTAACTTTATGGCAGCTGAACAATGCAATACATGACAATAGAAAAAAGCTGAATTACAGTAAATATATATATATACACACACACAAGTAGTGCAAAAATAGGAAATTATAAAGAGAAGTAGTGAGATAGTGTTCATGGGTTCAATGTCCATTCAGAAATTGAATGGCAGAGGGGAAGAAGCTGTTCCTGCATCATTAAGTGCTTGCTTTCAGCAGACCACAGTCAGTTCTTCAGTCTGACTGACGCTGAGTGCAAGGTTGTTGCTGCGACACCACTCAACTAGCTGGTATATCTTGCTCCTGTACGCCCTCTCTTCACCATCTGAGATTCTGCCAACAATGGCTGTATCATCTGCAAATTGATAGATGTTGATGATGTAGTGGACTGTGAAGAGTCGCCTAAGCTTACAACAGGATTTAAATCAACTCGGGAAATGGGCAAAGGAATGACAGATGGAACTTAACTCAGACAAATGCAATGTAATGTATTTTTGGAAAGTGACACCAGAGCAGAATTTACACAATAAACAGCAGGATCACTGGAGAGTGCTGTGGAACAAAAAGTCCTAATGTCACAAGTACATAGTACCCTGAAAATGGCAATTTGCCATGCTTGCCTCCTTCACTCATGACATTGTGTATCCGAGTGGGACATCATGTACAAGACATCTGGGAGATTGTACTTGGAGTATTGTGTGCAGTTTTGCTCACCATGCTATCGAAAGGGCATGATAGGTTGCAGAAATTATTCGCAAGGATGTTGTTGAGATTAGAGGGTTGGAACACTTCTGCCAGAAGCGAAGGAGGCTGAGGGGTGTCTCCTAAATGCTTATAAAATCATAAGGGACATAGATAAGGTGGATTTCACTGTCTTTTTTACCGCATAGGTCTAAGACCAGAGGGTGTAGTTCCAAGTTGAGAGGGAAAAGATTTAAAGGAGATCTGCAGGGAAATTACTCACACAAAATAGTAGCAGTCAGATTAATTGCATGTGTTAGAAGACATTTGGGCAGTTACATGCATAGAAACAATTAGAGAGATATGGGTTAAATGCAGCCAGACTGGACTCTAAATCCTGAAAATTTCAAGCAATACTTCAGCAACATCTACTCAGTTTGTCAATATTATCTAATCAAAGCATACTGATCCAATGTTAAAGACATGGTATCCGAAACACAAAGTAGGGAAGTGCAGCTACGGTCTTTAGCCTCCAATTCTACTGATTACTATAGCCTCCTGCTACCAAATTCCAGTGCTGAGGGCTCCAGTAATCAGGAGGATTGAAATCTAAAGGTGACAGTTTGCCTCGGGAGTGGAAGGGAGAACGGTGTAGAGAACATACAAGAATTCCTGATGAGAGATTAATGACATCTGAATCCCCACTAGATGTTCTCACAGGGGTAAATCTTTAAACATCTTGTTCTCCTCTAATCATCTGTTGTCCTCTGCAGTGATTCTGCTGTTGAATTGTGGCCGTACAAACTCCTGTTTCTACGTAAAGATCAGACCAGCGGTGGAATTGGGGATTGGAATGTAAACTAAGTTCCACCTGCTTGTGGGCGGTGTAAGTTCTTTTCCTTAGCTCTTAAATTAACGGGAGTGTAAATTTAAAATTTAAAAAAGCAAAATATTTAATGAAGTCCCTCATGGTCGGCTGCAGCAGAAGATTAAGTTGCATGGGATCCACAGGGTGATGCACTTTAGCCACCACTATGCATTTCAAATTCTCGTGCGGAGTTTTTAACTTTTCTTCATCCAAGTTCACTTATTAACTTCCCAGTGTTCATGTGTTTATCGTAGGTGTGTTATGAATGTGACGCAACTCTGAGGGGCCGAAGGGTACAAAGTCGCCCCCTCCTTTTTGAGAATCGCAAGATCGCTATTAATTCGGGTCTGAAACCCAGGAAATGAGAGAGAGACACGCAGAATACACAGGGTTTGGAATGTGTCCTGGCCTCAGATAAACGGAACCACTGATAATGGCCATTGTCTCTTGGAGACGGAATTGTGTATTGAGGACTGTACTATTCATTGAAGCCCTCAGGGGATGACCAGAGGGGGCTGGTTGAGGGATTGCATCATCCCAACCTGATTGACATCTGAGACCCCGTGAGTCAGGATAAAAGAGGGTTTGGGGAACAACCCCTTGAGACGCACCAGGAGAAACACTAGAAATCCCGTGACAGTGTTTAATAGCGACAGCCGGTGGGGGCTCGTGTGCATCCTCCCTTGCCAGGGTGGCGGGCTCACCACGGAAGAACGGTTTAGCTAAAGGAGAGGCCACAAGTGAACGGACACGACAACAAGACACCTGACAGATCGAAACCATAAAAGGAAAGTTGGCAAGTTTTTCTCCAAATCTCTCTCTCTCTCCAACCATTGCCACACAGTGGTCCCCAAAGGCTGCAGCCTGCATGAACTGAGTGAACTTTATATTTCCATTGGACAATACATTATACCCTAGACAATGATAGAGCTTATTTCTTATTGATTATTATTATACCTGCACTTTTAGATTTTGTATTGAAGACGTATGTTATCTGTATATTTGCATTGATATTATTTTTGTGTATTTTTACTAAGAACTACTGTTAAAAATAGTATCATCAGACTTCAATGGACGTCTCCATCTTTGCTGGTAAGTGACCCAGTTACAGGGTTCGTAACAGCTGTTATTGATAAAACTCCTTGGCGACATTTGTATTCAATATGATATTAACTCTCCTGACATTAATTCTGGGATACAACATCCTTTTTTAAAAAAATCTTGGAATCAGTAGCAGCCATCGACTCCATGTGGCCCATGTCATTCCAAATGGATTTGATCTGTTTCCCCTCTATCTAACACATGTTTTTTTGTTTGAATCTCACAAGCAGGGGAAACTCTAAACCTTCCCCCTCTCACTGGTAAAGATGGAGATGTCCTTCTTGGCTGCATAGACCTTCTTGTTGGTGTGTGTATCCTCTGGTCTCTGAAGAGTTTCCTTTCTTCAAAATGACTTTCTGGCTTAAAAGATTATTTCTAGAACATAAAGAAAGTCATAATTTCATAGCCTCTTGATTTGAGTTATGGAAACTTTGCAGTCTCTTAATTAGTGGAGGAAATGACAGGATCTCAAAACTGAACATGTTTTAAGGTGGTTGTATTATTGTCATCTGATAAAAGATACAAATCATTTAAAATAGTTAAACTTTAAACAGTAAAAGGCAAAAATATCACTTCCACACCCAAATCTAACACTTAATTTACCAGATATCGATCAAACCGTTGTTATTTCCAATTTGTTTTCGTCCAACAGTCTGTAATTATCCTATTTTTTTTATTCAGCAATTTGAACCATAATCTTGGCTCTGCCTTTAAATTGAAGGAGCAAGGAAGGTAGTGCATGCATTCTTTCCCCTTACAGAGTTTGTTACACTTAACTCATTTCCTAAAACATCAGAACTACATTTAGCACCTCCAGTCACTCCTGTTTGACTATTGCTCAATTTAAACTGCTTTCCTCTTTGACATTTCAATGTGGCATGTTTGCTTAATGTGTTCATGCAGCAGTCTGTGTTTAACTTTGGTGCCTCCATTGTTCTGACAACCTTGGTGTAAACACTTCAATGGGATCTGCTTCTCTGTATGGTTGTTCTTAAAGCCGTTGTCCTCACTAATCTTCCTATTAGCATTTATCCCAGTCAGGATCAGGTACCAGCAGTCTGTAGCTTTAAACAGTGTCATTTTGAACGAATTGCAGAGCAAAATATTTAACATGGTTAAGTGAAAGGGAGGCTTGAAGGTACTGCTGGTAGTATTGCCGCATAGCTTCAGTGACCCGGGTTCAATGCTTATCTATAGAATGAACTAGTTAAATGAATTGACTTTATTACATACACCCTTCATATACATGAGTAAAAACCTTTATGATACGGCTTGGTCTAAATGTGCAATTTATAGTAACTTGTAATAAATAGTATGAACAACAGGACAGTCAGTACAACATAGAAATACAATTGTATCAGCATGAATTAATCAGTCTGGTGGCCTGGTGGAAGAAGCTGTCCTGGAGCCTGTTGGTCCTGGCCTTTATGCTGCGGTACCGTTTCCCAGATGGTAGCAGCTGGAACAGTTTGTGGTTGGGTTGACTCGGGTCCCCAATGAGCCCTCAGGCCCTTTTTACACACCTGTCTCTGTAAATCTCCTGAATAGTGGGAAGTTCACATCTACAGATGTGCTGGGCTGTCCACACCACTCAGCAGAGTCCTGTGATTGAGGGAAGTACAGGTCCCATAGCAGGCAGTGATACAGTTAGTAATCCCTATGTGGAGTTTGTGGTTTCCTCCCACATCCCAGCAGCACGCTGTACGTTAATTAGCTGCTATAAGTTGCCCTTCGTGTGGATAAGAGAATCAAGGGAACACACATACAATGCTGGAGGAACTCAGCAGGCCAGGCAGCATCTATGGAAAAAAAGTACAGTCGATGTTTCGGGCTGAGACCCTTCGGCAGGACTGGAGAAAAAAAGCTGAGGAATAGATTTAAAAGGTGGGGGGGAGGAGGGGTGGGAGAAACACAACGTGATAGGTGAAACCAGGAGGTGGAGGGATAAAGAGCTGGGAAATTGATTGGTGAAAGAGATACAGGGCTGGAGAAGGAGGAACCTAATAGGAGAGGACAGAATGCCATGGAAGAAAGAAAAGGGGGAGGAGCACCAGAGGGAGGTGATGGGCAGGCAAGCAGATAAGATGAGAGATGAAAGGGGGGGGGGCAGACTGGTGTAGGTTGTGATGAGGCCACACTCAGGTTGGAGGAACATCTTATATTCGGTAGTCTCCAACCTGATGGCATGAACATTGATTCTTTGAACTTCTGGTAATGCCTCCCCCCTTCACCATTTCCCATCCTCTTTCACCTTACCTCCTTGCCAGTCTATTCTCTCCTTCTGGTGCTCCTACCCCTTTCTTCCATGGCCTTCTGTCCTCTCCTATTTAGTCCTCCTTCTCCAGCCCTGTATCTCTTTCACCAATCAACTTCCATCTCTTTACTTCATCCCTCCCCCTCCTGGTTTCACCTATCAACTTGTGTTTCTCCTTCCCCTACCCCCACCAATTAAATCTACTCTTCATCTTTTTTCTCCAGTCCAGCCAAAAGGTCTCAGCCCAAAACGTCAACTGTACATTTTTCCATAGATGCTGCCTGGCCTGCTGAGTTCCTCCAGCATTTTGTGTGTGTTGTTTGCATTTCCAGCATCCGTAGATTTTCCCTTCTTTGTGAAGAGAATCAGGGGACAGTTTATGGGCATTTAGAGAGAATGGATTACATGGAAGAAGTGGAAAACATGGGATAGCTCTGAGAACCATAGCAAGATTTGATGGGTTGAATGATCTCCTATGATATGAGGACATGTGAAATGTTTTCTTTGCCCCAATGCTCAATATACTTCTGTAACAAATGCAGCCATCTATGGGACAGCCTATTCCCAAGCAGATTCTAACAACAGCTACAACTCCAAATGACAGTATTATGGTGTTCTGAAATTCTTATTGGTAAATGAGCTTTAATAATTATGTTTTATAGATCAAAAGTGAGGTGGGCCAGTAGAGATAGTTCTAAAGTCCTTCTTCCACTCCATGGTTCAGCTTATTAAAGCTTGCTTCATTCTAAATCTTCAACCGCATTTTCTCACAGAGAATTTTTTATCGTGCCGCAATTCCAAAGATCTTCTCTAACCAATTATTAACTCTCAAATATTACAGCTGTTAAAATTAATCTTCTTTCTAGACATTTGATTTCTAATCGTGCTGAAGCATAAAGGTCCTGCTCTGTCAGAATTTTGGCTTTCAAAAGTGACAAAATATATCCTACTATACTATACAAATGACGGTTTTTGGGTGAAATCTCTACATTTCTTCTGAAAATCATTACCAGACAGCTGCTAAGGTGTTAACAGTTTCAGGCTGTATTGGGACTGCAAGCAAGCTGTCGCAACACTGCAGTATGTGTTATGCCATACCAACAGACTATTTATCCTTCAGATTCACTGCTATTTATCGTATCCGAAGCAAACACGCGCTGTAAGTGGTTGGGGGGCTGGGGATGGGCAGAGATTTACAGCTCACTCAAAGGCTGCTGAGCGCATGAGAGGAAAGAAATGTCCTCATTTCTTCAAGTTTAACTAAAATAGCAATAAAACATCCACTTACAGAGTTTTGTCTTATTTGTTAGCACAAAACTTGGAGAAAAACTTTGTCTCTTGTCTGTTTCTTTCTTTGTTGTCTGTTGGCTTTGTTGCCTGGTCCGTTGGTAGGCAAGGTAATGAATCAAATGAATGTAGCTGTGTTGCAACCTGCTTAAGCAGGTCATGCTACACCCTCAATCACTGGACTGAAATCTTCAGAAATAATCTCTCTGTTGGTACAGCAAATGAAGCCACTTTTCTTAAAAATCCACAATTTGTGTGGTATTGGTTTCCATTTCCCTCGGGGCAGTAGGTAAGTGAAAGACACCCCACTTTACAGTAAATCAGCGGGGAAAGAGTGAAAAGTACCAAAGAATGGCCAGCTATTTCTTTGTAGCCTTTGTTCACAGGACCTCATCAGAGTGATCCCCCTCTGGGCCTGCTGCTTCAGCCTTCAGTCAGAGCTGACGTTTTAAATTAAAGATTAAGATTAACAATTAATTCTTGTCATACATTGAAACATACAGCGAAATGCGTTGTTTGCGTCAATGGCCGCCAATATTCGAGAATGCACTGGGGCAGCCCACAAGTATCGCCATGCTTCCAGCGCCAACACGCCAGCACTTTGTTAGCCTGCATTGCACTTTCTCCACAATATATTCTGTGTTCTGTCCTCTTTTTACTACCTTAGTGCACGGCATGATCTGCCTAGATGGCACTGAAACAAAAACTTTTCACTTTAGTTTGGTCTACACGACAATAATAAACCAATACAAATAAAGAACAGAGCAGAAAAATATTGATTGCTTTGATCTAACCAAAGTATTTGACAGCTCTAACATGACCTTCCAGCAAACCTTGCCTCAGTCAATAAAGGCAAATAGGCCACAGAATTATTCACCTTTATTTCTCTGTTCTCCGCCAGAAGTTTACAATGCAACAACGAATTGCGGAGAACATGTTCTAGGTAGGAGCAAAACGGATTAACTTTGTGCTAAAAATGTTGAATTTTCTCCCTTTATACAGAAATTGCTGTTCAATTCAGTTCAAGCTGACCTTAAATAAGCAGAAGTACACAAATATTTTGCATGCAGACTACTGGCAAAAGGACTCTTTGTCAAAAAAAAACACCTCCACTTTGAACAGTCATGGGCAAGTTCTCTGAATTAGAGAACGGATTTACTGTGCCACAGGCCTTCGGGAAGAAGCAGGGTTTGTTGCCAGTGACAGCACCAATGAAAACATTCAAGCCACCAGCCCAGAGCTGTTTGCCAGGGCTGGGGAAGGAAATAACTGGTGAAAATGGTAAAATATTATTTCTGTCAGCTCTCCTCTTGAGTAACTTAGTATTCCATCTCCTCATTGTTCCCCCTAACTCCTAAAGCATTAACTGAGTTATGGTTCCATTACTGTTTGCCTCCTTTCCCCTTCCTGTGTATAGTTTCACTTCTCTATTCTCTCCTATCTTTCTTCACCATTCTTCATTCTTCTATTTATTTATTGAGACACAGTACAGAATAGACCCTTCCAACCCACCAGGAATCCCCAGGTCTAATCCTAGCCTAATCCCAGGACCAATTAACCTACCAACCGGTACATCTTTGGACAGTGGGAGGAAACTGGAGCACCCAGAGGAAATCCAGACAGTCCTGGGGGGAACATACAAACTGCTTACGGACAGCGGTGGGAATTGAACACAGGTTGCTGGTACTGTAAAACATTGTGTTAGCACAGGGGCGGGCAAACTTTTTGACTTGAGGGCCACAAAGGGTTCTAAAATTTGACAGGGGGGCCGGACCAGGAGCAGATGGACGGAGTGTTTTGGTAATACACCTCATAAGAGAAAATAAAATATCATGGGATATGTAGAAAACATGTGCTTTAATTTCAATTGAAAATGAACAAATGCATTCCAACAAAATATCTGTCTTTGAAGTCCCATGGTATTTAGCTATTTATTGAAATGTCTTTTAAAACACTGAAAATTAAATGAATAAAATACAGCTTTTTTAATAGTAACAGTTATTATTTTAAAGCACTGAAAATTCTGTTATCCTTCAAGATATTATCATCATCACTCTCCTCCTGACTGTCTTTATTTCAAAAACGGTAGGAGATGCAGGTCTACTTGTCCTGCTCCTTCTTATTCAATTGTCCCCTGTGCCAAAACTCAACAACGACCAGCACAAGGACAGAACAGTGAGAGTGCGCCAATATGCGGAGCTCTGTGCTCGCAAATCCCCGCAGGCTATCTCCCTTAGCCAGAACGCTGGCTAATTGTGAGCCGGTTCAGATGTGCCAGGAAATGGGTCACCACAAGGTCACAAAGTAAAGCGCAAATGTGGAGTAATACGCTGCACCTCAACAAAGGTCAATGTATATAGAGTGCGTCATCTATTGGGAAGACGCCAGAATTGCGGGGAAAAAACGTTAACAAGGTTTATTAATATAATTTCATCAAGTTCTGCGGGCCGGATTAAAAAGCTTAACGGGCCGCATATGGCCCGCGGGCCGTAGTTTGCCCATGCCTGTGCTAGCAACTACGCTAGTGTACTGTCCTTCTAACCCTTTCCTATTTTCCTTCCTCCCGTTGACTTTTCCCAAGAGTTACAGTTCAGGAATTCGAACTTTTCTCTCCAGTTTTGTGGGCTCCGTGGTCACTGATGAGACCCATGTGGGGAGTGGCTAATCTTCTAGAGGTCGGCAGGAGGTGACTGACTGGTCAGCTACGTGGGTAATTTGTAGGGTACTAAGCTGATCCAGCACCAACACAGGGTTTCAGTGTGCTTCAGATACCATCCAGAATCCACCTCCACTTTGAACAGTCATGGGCAGGAGATGCTCAAATGTCAGTGAGAAGGTTATGTTTCTTCAAGGATACTTTGAGCACATCCTGGAATCTTTTCTTCTGTTGATCTGGTGATCTATTCTATTCAATCTCTGATGATAACACTCCAGAACCAACGTCACTCAAACTTCAATACTGCAGGTGAAGAATACAGGCATACTTGTGTTTGAGCATACTTGGAGACCACGGTTCAAGCCATTGTTGAGGAGTTCACTAAAGCTTACACTCAACATCTGAAAGATAGAGGTCTTCTATCAATCTACTTCACTGTACCATCCCTCTCTTCTGACAAGCAAGGTTCACAGTTCAGGCGCCTCTCCTCTGTTAAGGCAGACATAACTGGTTAACTGTCAGCTAACTATTACTTGGATTGCACTGCTTGTATGTATAATCTATATTTTCATTTATATTTATCATCTGATATGAGCAGTGAGACAACATCTGCCGGAAGTAAATTCCTTGTATGTGCACAGGTACTTGGCGATTAAAGTCTGGTTCTGATTCTGATTCTGAAATTCACCACAGTCTTCAATGCACTATTGTGAGAGTGGTAAAGAATGGCAATATGGTGGTGCATTTTTCATGACATTGTCACTCAGTGAAGATCATGCCCTTTGTTTTTCTTAATGGTTGGAATCTGCATCAGTTTTCAAGAAGCTGCTCTTTGACCACTGGGAGCAAACAGGTGTGGAGAATCCCCAGCAATGGTTTACCCTGTTACAGATAGTAGGGAGGCCCTTCTGTGGCTACCAGAGTCTTCCTTCATGAAGACGTTAATGATTATGGCATCTCTGTTACTTCCCCTCCTTCCAGATGTGGACAAATTGTGGTTGAAGCTCTCTACCACTGAATTTAGGATTTCAGACAGGACACTGTCTGCTCCCAAGGCCTTGTTATTTCTGCAGCAGGCAAAAGGCTTTCCCTGTCATTACTTATCTAGTAAACAATATCAGCTTAACATTGCAATATATAAACATATTGCAATGGCTGCTGTGCTTTATTGCTTCAAACTTTGCAGAGATTTTGCCCCACTAATATGAGGAACTGAATACCAAGACTTTGGGCCTACTCCGGGCTGCTCCAGGGACTTGGATCTGAAAACTCAATTTCGTTTGGAATGCTGTTGTTCTTCATTTCTATTGTTTGCATGATTTGTCTTTCTCTTTCTCTATGTGCAGATAGGGTTGGGAGTTGGTCTTTTTAACTGGGTTCTTTTTAACTGGGTTTCTTGCTTTGTGGCTGCCCATAGGCAAACAAATCTTAAGGTTCTATAATTTGTACATTCTTTGATAATAAATGTACTTTGAATGTGAATACAAATGACACACACAAAATGCTGGTGGAACACAGCAGGCCAGGTAGCATCTATAGGGAGAAGCATTGTTGACGTTTCGGGCCGAGACCCTTCGTCAGGACTAACTGAAAGGAAAGATAGTAAGAGATTTGAAAGTAGGAGCGGGGGAATGCAAAATGATAGGAGAAGACCAGAGGGGGAGGGGTGAAGCTGAGAGCTGGAAAGGTGATATATTTAGCTTTTTTTCCCCCTCCTCCTTTTTTTCTCTCTTTCTGCCTATCAGTCTGCCTGTTCTCCATCTCCCTCTGGTGCTCCCCTCCCGTTTTCTTTCTCCCTAGGCCTCCTGTCCTGTGATCCTTTCCCTTCTCCAGCTCTGTATCCCTTTTGCCAATCACTTTTCCGGCTCTCAGCTTCACCGCACCCCCTCCGGTCTTCTATCATTTTGCATTTCCCCCTCCCCCTCCTACTTTCAAGTCTGTTACTATCTTTCCTTTCAGTTAGTTCTGATGAAGGGTCTCGGCCTGAAACGTCGACAGCATTTCTCCGTATAGATGCTGCCTGACCTGCTGTGTTCCACCAGCATTTTGTGTGTGTTGTTTGAATTTCCAGCATCTGCAGATTTCCTCGTGAATACAAATGGTTGCCTTTCAAAAAGATTATGAAATATTTGCAATTTACAGCATCAACATTCCAATTGCTAATGATATTGAGCCTAAGGAGAAGCACTTACAAACTTCCGTAGAACATACGTTAAGCATTGTTTTCCTTTCATTTAACATCTAAATTTTTATTCTGCGTTGATCAATTGTTGCTTACTATCCCTTTCTTCACACTCCACTTGGGTATGTTTGTTCTAACCAGGTGTTCTGCAACTCATGTTTGTTCATTTGATTAGTCTGCAAGCACCAGCAGTATTTAAAGAACAGGAAATGCGCTGGAATGTGTACTTTAATAATGCGGAGAATCGCATTGTGCTGAATCTGCAAACACGCCCTTTGTGCATTAAAGCATAGATGAGCACGAGTAAGATAAATATGACATGTTTTTAAATGTTTGGTATAACTTCTTAACAAAATATGCATCTGACTCACTGAACTGGGAGTGCTGTAGCCATTGCTCACGGTACTGTGCATTATAGGATTAGAGCCTTTCCTCAGGGTAGGTAAATGTGAGAATAATAAACTTTACTAAGTTAATTAAAATTAAATCGTATTGCCCTCTTACTATTAAATAACAGTAAGTGGTTTTCCTACAATGCAATAGTTAGGTAGGTTTAAATACTTTTTTCTGATCTCAGTCACAGTATAACCAATGCTGCCTAATGCAGATAATGTTCTCTAATCCAGCAATCACAGTACAGTATAATCAACATGCACTCTGGAAACATGTTGTATATGAAAACTACCAGTACTTTTGCAATATAACTCTTGTTTCCTGATGTGAGAAATATTCAATGCTCTCCAAATGACTGTCGAACTACATAGAACACCTCTTCTTTTTCAGTTTTGTAAGGCAGAGTTTCCTTTATTTTCTTTTACCATTTTCTCCCATCTCTCCTGAAAGTTTAGGAAGTAGCACCTAGGTCATCGAGAGGGCTGTATTTGCTGTAGAGATTTGCTTACAGCCCTTCCAATCTGGTGTACTGTATTTGCTGACATGAAAAGGTCTCTACAACATGAGACAATAGTCAATAGACAATAGGTGCAGAAGTAGACCATTCGGCCCCTCGAGTCTGCACCGCCATTCTGAGATCATGGCTGATCATTCACTATCAATACCCAGTCCCTGCCTTGTCCCCATATCCCTTGATTCCCCTATCCATCAGATATCTATCTAGCTCCTTCTTGAAAGCATCCAGAGAATTGGCCTCCACCGTCTTCCGAGGCAGTGCATTCCACACCTCCACAACTCTCTGGGAGAAGAAGCTCTTCCTCAACTCTGTTTTAAATAACTGACCTCTTATTCTCAATCCATGCCCTCTGGTACTGGACTCTCCCAACATCTGGAACATATTTCCTGCCTCAATCCTATCAAATCCTTTAATTATCTTAAACGTTTCAATCAGATCCCCTCTCAATCTCCTCAATTCCAGCGTGTACAAGCCCAATCTCTCCAATCTCTCTGCGTAAGACAGCCCTGCCATCCCAGGAATCAACCTAGTGAATCTACGCTGCACTTCCTCAATTGCCAGAATGTCCTTCCTTAAACCTGGAGACCAAAACTGTACACAATATTCCAGGTGTGGTCTCACCAGGGCCCTGTACAAATGCAAAAGGACATCCTTGCTCTTGTACTCAATTCCCCTTGTAACAAAGGCCAACATTCCATTTGCCCTCTTCACTGCCTGTTGCACTTGCTCATTCACCTTCATTGACTCGTGAACTAGGACTCCTAGGTCTCTTTGCATTTCTCCCTTACCTAACTCTACACCGTTCAGACAATACTCTGCCCTCTTGTTCCTGCTTCCAAAGTGGATAACTTCATATTTATTCACATTGAATGACATCTGCCAAGTATCTGCCCACTCACCCAGCCTATCCAAGTCTCCCTGTATTCTCCTAACGTCCTCTTCGCGAAACCAAATGCAGAGTGGGTGATTGCTTTAAGGAGCACCAACATTCTGTCTGCAGTTACAACTCTGAGCCTGTCTATTTAATTCTCAATCCCACTCCCAGTTTGACTGATCTCTCTGTAGCTTACTGTACTCTTCCAACAAAGTTCACTTAAGGAGAATCATCTCAATTTCTGTTTGGCATATTGCAGCACTATGAACAAAATTCCCAATAAAGTTTTTATTGTCTGAATCAAGAAAGGTCAAATCTGCTGTAAGGTTATCCAACTGTAATATTAGCTCAATTTCTCTCTCTCTCTGTCTCTCAATAAACACTATCTGATCTGGTGGACATTTCCAACATTGCCATTTTGATTTAAGAATTTTTTGCAAAAGTTGTATCTATTTTCTATCTCTGAATTCATTGAATAATCTATGAAACAGTTGGCTTTATAAACTACACCACAGAAAGCCTGGCGTCATCCAGCAGAGAGATTCTCTTTCTTCTGTCCATGTTTCCACCAGCCCCCATCTTTCTGCTACTTAAAGCAAATTTGTTTTCTCACTTTTTCTAGTTCTTTACAAGGATCTTCAACCCAAAATGACAATTTTTTTCACAACTGCTGCCTGACTTGCTTAGTGTTTCCAACATTTTCTATTTTTATTTCAAAATTCCAGTATCTGTGTTAGGGAGGGGAGTATTCCAGGGTTATGTGAATATAGCAGATCTTGATTCAGGCAGGAGCCAGTCTTCAATTCTTATTGAAAGTTGTAAACAGTAATTTGAAGTTAAACTGGCCCACAGACTAAGATCCTGCATATGCATCAGCCAACTAAAGTTAAAACAATGGGTTTGTGTTAATTTCCCTGCATCACTATGGGTTTAAGGAATTTGCGCCATTGTGAATATAAATAATTTCAGGAAGCTTCAAAATAAAAGAAAATCTGCAGATGCTGGAAATTCAAGCAACATGCACAAAATGCTAAACACAAAGTACACTGCAGATGCTGTGGTCAAATCAAGACGTACAAACAAGCTGGAGGAACTCAGCAGGCCAGGCAGTATCTATGGAAAAGAGTACAGTCGATGTTTTGGTACAAAGACCTTTTGTCAGGAGGCTTACAATTAGCTTGGCCTGGCAAACTTATTTGAACATTCAGAGGTGTCTCCCACTGTAGATATGTAATTCATTGTCAACCGGAAATATTGAAGTCAATGATATCATTGTAACTATTGAGACTGGATCAAATTACCTGCTGGTACTTTGGATCTTAAGGGTTTAAAAATGTGATGTACCTTTGGGTTTGGGAACCTCTACTGAGAAGGTTTCCAGAATGATGTCTGCTTGTTGTGATGAATAATGACTTCTATATCACCAGCTTCAGTGCTTCGTTGGTGATTTCACTCAGTCACAACACTTCTCCTCCACTTTTCAACTTGGCATAAACAGAGAAGGAATGGAATCTGGTCAGAGATGACTCAGCCTCTTCTCTCATATTACTTGAAATCCCCTCTATGTTAACGTACAAGTTCTAGGCTGTTTAATTGTACCAAAACAAGAGGCTTGCAGTGATGATTCAATTGTTCAAAATAGTGACACTCTCAATTTTTTTAACAAGATATATTTTATTCAAAAATAAAACTACGTACAATAACCCATTCAATGACTCTCAATCCTTTACAGACGTTGTCACTATATTCCATACATTTCCACACTTTTGGCCACTCAAGTGGCACTCCGTTATTAATGTATGGGAGCTGCAGTTGGATGATCTTCGACTCATATGGGAAAATGAGGAAGTGATAGATTGGAGCTACTGGGAGGTAGTCACCCCTAATTTGCAGGAGGGAGGTACCTGGGTATCTATCAGGAGATGGAAAGGGGATGGGCAGCCAGGGCAGTGTACTCCTGTGTCCATTCCCCTCAATAATAAGTACACTGTTGTGGGGAGGGATGATGAGCAAGTAGAGGAAAGCCACAACAATCACTGTGTCTGGCACTGAGTCTGGCTTTCTGGCTTAGAAAGGAAGGGAGAGAAGAGGAGTGCAGTAGTGACAAGGGATTCCATAGTTAGAGGAACAAACAGGAGATTCTGTGGACATCAAAGAGTCACCCAGATGGTATGTTACCTTCCAGGTGCCAGGGATGTCTCGAATCAGGCCCACAGCATTCTAGAGGAGCATTCAAGGATGCAAAGATTCAAAGTAATTTATTATCAAAGTATGTATAAATTATAGAACCTTGAGATTCATCTGCTTATAGGCAGTCACGAAGCAAGAAACCCAAAAGGACCCGATTAAAAAAAGGTAGGCCAACGGCCAACGTACAGCGAAAGAGAAAAAAATACATAATAAAGCAAGCGGAAGCATTCCCAACCAAACCTCGTTCTTGTGCTGATCATTAGATTACAGAGTGGTTCCAGAGGACTGGAAAACTGCAAATGTTCCTCCCCTCTTTAAGAAGGAAGGGAGGCAGAAGAAAGGAAATTATGGGCTGGTTAGCCTAACCTCAATGGTTGGAAGGATGTTGGAGTCTGCTATTAAGGACAAGGTTTTGGGGTACTTGGAGGCACACGATAAAATAGGCCGATCGGTATGGTTTCCTTGAGGATAATATTGCCTGACAAATCTGTTGGAATTCTAGGAGGAAATAATAGGCAGGATAGACAAAGGAGAGTCAGCTGATGTTACTTACTCGGACTTTCAGAAGACTGGAGAGGGTGGGGTGAAGCTGAGAGCCAGAAAGGTGATTGGCAAAAGGGATACAAAGCTGGAGAAGGGAAAGGATCCCCCACCTTCCCTTCTCCTGCTCTGTATCCCTTTTGCCAATCACCTTTCCGGCTCTCAGCTTCACCCCACCCCCTCCGGTCTTCTATCATTTCGCATTTCCGCCTCCCCCTCCTACTTTCAAATCTCTTACTATCTTTCCTTTCATTTAGTCCTGACGAAGGGTCTCAGCCCAAAACGTCGACAGTGTTTCTCCTTATAGATGCTGCCTGGCCTGCTGTGTTCCACCAACATTTTGTGTGTGTTGCTTTAACCTCCTTTGCACTGTCTCTAAAGCCAATATATTCTTCCTCAAATAAAGAGACTACAACTCCACATAATACTCCAGGTGCAGCCTCACCAGTACACTGTACAGTTGCAGCATAACCTCCCTGGTCTTCAATTAAATCCCTCTAGCAATGAAGGCTGATTTTCCATTTGCCTTCTTGATAGTCTGGGGCACCTGCAAACCAACCTTTTGTGATTCATGCACAAGCAGTCTATACATTCATGGTGTTAGTGGTTCTATACATTCACACTGTTTGCACATATGTAGACCATTTCTATTCATGTGACCTCCTGGAATAATAATATGTTGTAGGGACTTCCAACCCAGTCTTGCCCCCTTTCCGTTGTTGACCAATGAAAATTGACTACACTGATTTGTGTTCAGCCCAGTGGTGATTGGGCTTCCCAATTACAAACCACATCTCATTTAAAGCCCAAGCTACAGGTATTCTGGAAATCAGTGCTGACATATCCATTGGCTAAGCTGGCTATCAATGTGGTCAGAGCACGGTTAATGATTCTGCATGTTCCTGGCATCTGGAAACATTGAAAAATATGCCAAATCAGTTTTTTTTAAAGCATGGTTTTTCATTGATTCTGCTGGCTTTCTTTGTTCTGTGAATGCATGCAAGGAAGTTGAATCTCAGGGTTGTTATGGTGACGTAAACGTACTTTGATAACACATTTACTTTGGCCTTTGAACCTCTAGCCTTGTGCTATGCAGCAGAACAGGGGAGGAGAGCTAATTCTCTTAATTATATGTTGAGTTACTTTCTTCCATCTTCCCACTGAATATTTAAGTAGTGGGAGAAAGGATTCTGAATTATTTATGAGTCACTTCCTCCAAGAGAAAGACAACTCTCTGGGATGATATTACAACAGAAAGTGCTGGAGGTTAGCACTTGAGAGAAGAACTAGTAGGTAAGGGTATATGCCCTTCTCCACTGCATTACAGGGGTTTAATTGGAAGTGGCATTCCAACCACCGTTCAGAAGCCCATTTAAATATTGTTCCATCTTGTCTATTCTGCAGAGGTCAGAACCACAGTCTGGTGTTATCCAGCTGCATTCCACGTGAAGAAGTTTTTTCCCTGCGGTCACTTTGCTGAACAGTTAACTGCCGGTTAACTGTCGGCTAACTATTACTTGGATTGCACTACCTGTATGTATAATCTATATTTTCATTTATATTTATCATCTGTGATGAGCAGAGAGACAACATCTGCCGGAAGTAAATTCCTTGTATGTGTACAGGTACTTAGCGATTAAAGTCTGATTCTGATTCTGATTCTGATTCTGATAACAAGGATGTTCTGTACACAATAAAAAAACTACAAGATCAGAGTGCTAATTTCCTTACGCCAGACAGAGTTACACAATGTCCCTGACTAAAGTTATTGACTCATTGCTTTCTCAGTGATATTGTTTACTCTTTCCTTGTCCTTGATCCCTGAACATAAGTGAAGAAATTTCCGTTTTAATTTATATTAAGCATCTTTCTTCATCTTACAGGTGTAGCCAGAAAAAGTTACTTAGAAAAGAATCACAATGAAATCACTGTAGTCACATAAACATAGTCACCAGAGGGATGTAGCTGGTTGATCTGAAGTAGTCTATTCAACAAAATGAGACACAGCAGGCATCATATGGAGGTTCTTTTGGAGGTAGAGGCCTGCTCGTCCCAACATTATATGACTTTTTATACTGTATGCTGAAGATCAAAGGACAATTCAAGTATGTACATTGCTTTCCTTTGAATGACGTATAACTTTCACACCTTCTTCTTTACGTCCACACTACTAACACCCAAATGAATTTTAAATTAACGTTGTCTGGTCTTCAAATTAACTGTAGTTCATGACTCTAAGGAACCCATTGTCCAGAGTTGCATTTTAAATTTAATCTACAGTCCATATCTAGATCTGAAGGTTGGTGGCTGAAGTGAGTGGCTGAAGCTAATGTTTTGCTATGCACCCTAAATCCCGAACATGCTCTAACAGTCACATTCTGTGATTAGAGTCAATAAAGGACAGGAACATCATAGAAATGTAGAATCATAAAGCACAGAAACAGACTCTTTGCCCTACCAAGTCTAAACTTGCCCACAAGCAACTATTTACATTAATGATACGCTAATCCTCTTTTTCCAATTCCCCCTGAGATTTCTCTGCAAGAGAATAGGGGCAAACTTAAGTGGCCAATTAATGTCTTTGAGACATGAGAGGAAACAGAAGGGCCCAGAGAAAATCCATTTAGTCACAAAAAGAGCATACAAACTCCACATCATCAGTACAGGAGGCCAGATTGAATTTGGGTCACTGGATAAAATAATCACTTTTGTTTTTTAATGATCTATTTCACTGTAATAGAAAACGTCACTTGAATTACATTTCCGTCTCTTCCATGGCTTTTAATTTTGACCGTGTATTTTCACTGTAATTTAAACCAAAAGGACACTATTTAATTATTTGCTCTGTTGTTATCTATTGAATTAAATAATTATAGTAAAAAATGTTCTGTTACATTTCTGGTAATATTACCCAACATTATCTAAGAAACCTTTTCAATTTTAATCAATTGTTAAAAAAACTTCAAGATGTTACAAAGAGTAAATGAGAATACTTCCAACTTCAACAAAATCAGAAAATAATAAACTATGGTCTGGGACAGGCATGGGCAAACTACGGCCCGCGGGCCATATGCGGCCCGTTAAGCTTTTTAATCCGGCCCGCAGAACTTGATGAAATTATATTAATAAACCTTGTTAACGCTTTTTTCCCCGCAATTCTGGCGATTTCCCAATAGATGACGCACTCTATATACATTTGTGGCGACCCATTTCCTGGCACATCCGAACCGGCTCACAATTAGCCAGCGTTTCGGCTAAGGGAGATAGCCTGCGGGGATTTGCGAGCACAGAGCTTTGGAGCCTCTGCGCCACTGGGGGCAGGTTGAGGGAGGCTTAAAAGTGAGGCTGGAGATTTCGAATAAAGTTTTTTTCTTCGACTGCAGTTACCGACTCCATGTCGTAATTTTAGCGCTGCATGTAGCACACCGCTACACATTGACCTTTGTTGAGGTGCAGCGTATTACTCCACATTTGGGCTTTACTCTTTGTTCGGCTCGACCTATTTGTGTGAACAGGCGTTCAGCGTCATGAACATCAACAAAGCCAGCCACAGATCCAAGTTAACTGACCAACACCTCAGATCCATCCTGAGAATCGCCACAACAAAACTAAATCCAGACTTTGATGCGCTGGCTAAAAAGGGAGACCAACAACACTGTTCCCACTGAAATTAAAAATAAGTTTCTTCGTTGTGTTATGTAAAAAATGCATTTGAAAATATTTTTTTCAATAAGCCTTACATGTTACATGTCATTTCTGTTAAGTGATGGACATGAGTAGTGCGCAGGTGCACGTACGTTCTCAAAATAAAAAATGCGCTCCAGATCAAATAACGCGCTCCGCATACTGGCGCGCTGTCACTGTTCTGTCTTTGTGCTGGTCGTTGTTGAGTTTTGGCACGGGGACAATTGAATAAGAAGGAGCAGGACAAGTAGACCTGCATCTCCTACCGTTTTTGAAATAAAGACAGTCAGGAGGAGAGTGATGATGATAATATCTTGAAGGATAACAGAATTTTCAGTGTTTTAAAATAATAACTGTTACTATTAAAAAAAGCCGTATTTTATTCATTTAATTTTCAGTGTTTTAAAAGTCATTTCAATAAATAGCTAAATACCATGGGACTTCAAAGACAGATATTTTGTTGGAATGCATTTGTTAATTTTCAATTGAAATTAAAGCACATGTTTTCTACATATCCCATGATATTTTACTTTCTCTTATGAGGTGTATTACCAAAACACTCCGTCCATCTGCTCCTGGTCCGGCCCCCCTGTCAAATTTTAGAACCCTTTGTGGCCCACAAGTCAAAAAGTTTGCCCACCCCTGGTCTGGAATATCAAAAATATTAATGAAGAGCATAAAAATGTATATTTATTGAAGAGGATTGCTCTCATAAACCTTGCCAAATGCCCTTCTATACAATATAATCAAAGTTATTTACATTATGAAATGTAATTCTTTTAAAATAATTTCCTTTATAATCTTATTGAAACTATTGAATTCAAGTTACTGTGTTATTTAAATTTTCTAAATATAACAGGCACTTTCAAATTACCAGACAAACCAATATTCCATTGTGTAAACCTACATTTGGAGCTTCTGTTTAATGATTAATGCCACGGTAACTATTTGTCCAGACTGTATGCATTCTGTGCCTGGTATGGAAACACCAATGCCCTTTAATGGAAGATTCTACAGGAAGTAGTGGATATGGCCCAGTCCATCAAGGGTAAAGCACTCCCAACCGTTGAGCATGAAACGCTGTCGCAGGAAAGCAGCATCCATCATCAGTGACCCCCATCACCCAGGACATGCTCTCTTCTTGCTGCTGCAATCAGTAAGTTGCTGCAAGTCTTAGGACTTGTACCCCAAGGTTTAGGAAGTTACTACCCTTCAATCTTCAGATGCTTGAACAAAGGGGATAACTTCACTCGACTCTATTTCTGTGAAATGTTCCCACAACCAATGGCTTCACTTTCCAGGATTCTTCATCTCATGTTCTCGATATTTATTGCTAATTTATTTATATTATTGCTTCTTCTCTTTGCACTTGCAGTTTGTTGTCTTCTGCACTCTGGTTGAACAGCTAGTTGGCCGGTCATTCATTGATTCTGTTATAGTTACAATTCTATAGATTTGTTGAGTATCCCCACAAGAAAATGAATCTTAGGGTTGAAAATGGAGACATATATGTACTTTGATTATAAAGTTTATTTTGAACTTACTTTGAACTTGTGATTAATCTGTGATTATTCTCTGAACCTAGCAGAACAATAAAGGCATTGTAACATCATAAAGCATTCAACGTTGTAAAATCTAGTGTGTCCTAGTTCACAATCTTACTCTAAATATTTTAGGGCTCCTCTTTAAAATCATTAAATTCAAGGATTTGCTGAGCAACGCAGATCATGAAGCTCCATTTCTTTCTCTGCTGGTTTCACAGATCTCAATTGTTGGATTAAGGTTATGGGAATCAAAGTCAGTGTGGTTGTGTTAGATGAGAAAACTGATGTGGTTTATTAATATAAAGCATTTTCTTCTGAGCCCTGTTAGAGTACAGTACTATACAGAAGTCTTAGGCACATGTAAAAAAATTCTGTAAGTTGAAGATGTTTTCAAAATAATGAAACGTAAAGTTTCTAAGAATCAAAAAAATTACTATGAAGAGCAGTAAACAGTGAACTAAACTAAATCAAATCAATATTTAGTGTGACCAGACTTTGCCTGCAGTAATTCTCTTAGGTACTCTGTCATGCAGCCTTATAAAAAATCTGCTGGTAGGTTGTTCCAAGCATCTTGGAGAACTTGCCATAGCTCTTCTGCAGACTTTGGCTGTCTCGCTTGCTTTTGTCTCTCGGTCATGTTGAGAACAGGATTATGTGGAGGCCATTCCATCTGAAACCATATAAAACAATCTAGGTTGCTGAAGACTCTTGCACAGTATTATATTAGATATCAGACTAAGTCAAAGACTTGTCCTAGTCTGGTAATAGATGTTGTCAACAAAAACCACCAGAGACATACTCTGCTGGTAATATAAAAGTAGTTATTCGGTACACTCAAGCCAACAGCCTTTGGAGTCACTCTGGAGAGAAGCTCCCTGACCTAACATTACGTCACATTTTTATATGCTAAAGAACAAGGGTACTAGCAGGATACATTATACAGGTACAATGCATTCTTAATACTTCTTTTGAGTTATATATAATTTTCAGATAGCTAGATCTGAAAACCAACAACACCAAAATGAGTGCTAATCATCGCTGCCTCTGAGCTGCATTCATGCATATGCAGACATTTCAGGTCAATGAGGTGTTTCCTGCTTGTAATCAACCCCTGCTGCAGCTCTGGGAAGACCATTTTCCTGAGCTGTAGTTTAATTTCAATCTACAATCCACATTCAGATATGAAGGCTGGTTTTATTTGAAATTAATATAAGCTACTGTATATTCTAACTCCAGAATATGTCCTAACACTAGACTTTTGTTATAGGACAACCCCTACCACCAACCATTCTGACCGCTTAGACCTGACTGACAAATAGTCTATCAATACCAGATCCAAGTTTGGATGATTAATGGTCACATTTGTGATTGTTTGCCATACACAGTTGTATAGCCAAGAACAAAGAGACCAGTATGCATTGTACTGCCTAAAATACTGACAGGGCGAATTCTGGAGTTAGTGTATATAGCAATATTACTTTCACCAGCAACCAGTCTTCAGACATGGATGTGGATTGTAGATTGAATTTTAAATGCAGCCCTAAACAATATCTTTCCTGGAACTGTAGACTGGAGTTGATTGCAAGCCAGATAATGATGATTAACTTTCATTTTGGGTGTCTGGAGTGTGAGTGCAAAGAAGGAAGTGTGTGAAAACTATATGTCATTCATAGGAAGCATTATAGATACATTGTAACAGTAGAATTGTCCTGCTGTTACTTTTGATCTTTAGCATATAAAAATGTCACGTAATGTTGGGTCGGGAGGCTATTTCCTCCAAGAGTGACTCAATGCGACGCCTCCTATTGTCTTTGTTAATAAAGCACTTCTGTATCCACCAGCTTCAGTGGTTCTCTGGTGACATTGTTCATGCTCCAGAATTTGGAGTCAAGTCTGGAATACATTCATGACCCATCATGCGGCCAGTGATCTCACAGTCTAAGAGGGAGAGTATTTTCAAAATTAGCATACACCCTTGGTTCTGTTCAGGTCGGTAACTGTGGGATCAGGAAGTATCATGAATACGGCAAAGAGCTGAACTGGTAGAGGTACAAGTGATGTGGTGTGTGTGTGCATATGTAAGAGACTAGACATTTTTGTGTTAATTTGATGAGACAGGCCCACTAGTTGCAAAGGATGTATAGCAGCAGACTCACTTGTAAGTGTGTTTGTGTACCTTAAGAATAAAGCTGTAACCTTGGTTTTTAAATGCAAAGGAATACAACAAGCATTATGAATTCAGACACACACAAGTGGCAGATTGCAAAGTACGTACTCTGGTGTTTTAAATAAGTGCAGTTTAACTTTTCATCCATCATTTATATTTTGCATAGTGTGAGAATTAGTGTGGAGTTATTTGAGGGAGAGGTTATACCCAGATATACTTGTTGGGATGGAGCTGATTGTGGTTAGCCACAATCAGGTCGAGAACCACCCTTGACTTTGATCCATAAACCCTTCAGCCCTAGGGAGAAGCAGGTCCCAGATCCCACTCAACCCCATACACCTGCATTCCACAGATTACCTATCTCTGGATAAAAAATCTCCTCTTTACCTCTGTACATAAAGGATGCCGCTCAATCTTGAGGCTGTGCCTTCTAGTTTCGGATAACCCGACCATAGGAAATATCTTCTCCACATCCACTTTATCTAGACCATTCAAGATTCAGTCGGTTTCAGTGAGATCCCCCCCCCCCAGATTCTTCTAAATTGGGCCTGTACTCAAAGATGCCAAATGCTCCTCATATGTTAACCCCTTTATCTGCAGAATCATCCCTGTGAACCTCCTCTGGACTCTCTCCAATGACAACACATCCTTTCTGTGATTTGAGGCCCAAAACTGCTGACAATACTCCAAGTGCAGCCTGACTAGTGTCTTATAAAGGTGCCGCATTATCTCCTTGTTTTTTATATTCTATTCCCCTCAAAATAAATGCCAACATTGCGTTTGCCTTCTTTACCATCGACTCAAATTAACCTTCTGGGAGTCTTGCACAAAGGCTTCTAGGTCCCTCTGCACCTTCTCCCCATTTAGATAATAGTTTGCCCCATTTTACCAAAATGCATCATCATACATTTCCCAACAGTGCATTCCATCTGCCACTTTTTTGCCCGTTCTTCCAAATCATCTAAGTCCTGCTGCAATCACACTGCTTCCTCAGCACGACCTACCCCTCCACCTATCTGAATATCATCCACAAAGTTTGCCGCAAAGCCATCAATCCAAATCATTGATAAACGATGTGTAAAGTAGCGGTCCCAATACTGACTCCTGAGGAACACCGCTAGTCACCGGCAGCCAACCAGAAAAGGTCCCCTTTGCTCCCACTCACTATCAGCCATTATCCTTTACTCTGCTATCCATGCTGCAATGCCACAGGATTTTATCTTTTTAAGCAGCCTCATATGAGGCACCTTATCGAATGCCTTCGGGGGATCCAAGGAACTGACATCCTCTGCCTCTCCCTTGTCCTCCCTGCTTGTCACTTCCTCAAAGAATTCTAACAGATCTGTCAAACAAGATTTCCCTTCATAATAACAATGCTGGCTTTGACTTATTTTATCATTAGTCTCCAAGAACCCCAAAACCTTGTCCTTAATAATTGTGGTAAACTATGTATACCTGTCTGGACACACACCCCTCCTCTGCTGACTGCTCCTGTGGCTCCTCCCACAGACCCCTGTATAAAGGCGATTGGGGGCACTGCTCCTCCCTCAGTCTCGACATGGTCGTGCTCCCTTTTCGCTGTTAATAAAAGCCTATCGTTCACTTCCAGTCTCCTAGAGTTATTGATGGTGCAGCAATAATAGACTCCAATACTTTCCCAACCACGGAGATTAGGCTAACTGGCCTATAATTTCCTTTCGCAAACACAAGGAAATCTGCAGATGCTGCAAATTCAAGCAACACACACAAAATGCTGGTGGAACACAGCAGATCAGGCAGCATCTATAGGAAGAAGTACAGTTGACTTTTCGGACCGAGACCCTTCGTCAGGGATGATGTACTTCTCTGGGATGTAGTCCATCTGGTCCAGGTAACTTAACTACCTTAAGACCTTTGAATTTGCCTAGAACTATTTCCTTTGCAATAGCAATGGCACTCATGGATCTCTGGCACACTGCTAGTGCCTTCCACAGTGAAGACAGATGCAAAGTACTCATTAAGTTCACCTGCCATTTCTTTGTTCCCTATTACTACCTCATCAGCATCATTTTCCAGTGGTCTAATATCAACTCTCACTACCCTTTTATTCTTTATATAACTGAAAAAAACTTTGGGTATCCTACTTTATATTATTGACTAGTTTACCCTCATATTTCATCTTTTCCCTTCTTAAAGTTTTTTTAGTTGCTTTTTGTTGGATTTTAAAAGCTTCCCAATCATCCATCTCACTTTTGCTACATTCTATGCCCTTTCCTTGGCTTTTATGCAGTCATTAACTTCCCTTGTTAACCATGATTGCCAGCCCCTGCCATTTGAGAACAACTTCTTCTGAGGGACATATCTACTCTGCACCTTATGAACTATTCCCAAAAACTTCAGGCACCTCTGTTCTGCCCGTCATTCCTGCCAGTATCCTCCTCTAATCCACCTGGACAAGTTCCTTTCTCATGCCTCTTTAACTCCCTTTATTCTGTTGCAATACGAATACATCTGACTTATGCTTCTCCCTCTCAAATTACAGTATGAATTCAATCATATTACGATCACTGCCTCCTAGGGGTTCCTTTATGTTAAGCTCCCTAATAAGATCTGGGTTATCACACAACACCCAATCTAAGATAGCCTTTCCCCAAGTAGGCTCAAGCACAAGCTGCTCTAAAAACCCATCCTGTAGGGATTCAACAAATTCCCTCTCTTGCAATCTGATTTTTCTTGTTGTGTATTGCATATTGAAGACCCCCATTACAATTGTGTCATTACCCTTATTATATGCCTTTTCCAGCTCCCTTTGCAACCTCAACCCCATATCTTGACTATTGTTTGGAGGCCTATGTATGATTCACATAATTTTTTTTACCCTTGCAGTTTCTTAAATCCACCCACAAAGATTCAACATTCCCTGACTCTATGTCACCTCTTTATAAAGATGTAATTCCACCTCTTACCAAATGAGCCACACCACCGCCTTTGCCTTCCTGCCTGTCCTTTCGATACAAAGTATATCCTTTGATGTTAAGCTCCCAACTACGGCCTTCTTTCAGCCACGACAGTGATGTCCACAACATCCTGCCATCAAGTCTGTAAACGCGCCATGAGTTCATCCAACTTATTCCGAATGCTACTTGCATTTAAATAGTGCACCTTCAGTGCTGCAATTCTGGTGCAAGCTAGAGGAGATGATTGAAATTCACTCTAAAGATATACTTGTGTTGGTAAAAGCAAAGTGCCCAAGGAATACGTGGGACAGTATGATTCAGGGGGTGCAGGGTTGCACACGGGTGACTACTGGGAATACCAGCAATGAAGAAAGATAAAACTTCTTTAAGGGGGAAGTGAGGCAGCAACTGGGGAGGTGAGAGTAACTGGGGAGCAATAGTGTCGGTGATTCAAAGAGCCTATGAGCAAGCCATGGAATATGCAGAACGAAAGTATTGAGCATATGAGGAGTATTCAGGGTCAGATAATCTGGAGAGGGATAACCCAGTCTTCATGAAAATGCAGAAGCAAGGCATGGGCTCAGCCCACCAGGAAGCTTTAGATTTTGGATAGCAGTGGGGTTGACCTACTCCACGATAGTGTCATGGGCCAGTGTGATAGAACAAAGGCAGGGGAAGAGAAGTCGTAAAGTGTCTGTAGTGAATATAGCTGCTGTGGTATCACAGGGAACTTGCTCTTTGTGCCAGCAGCTGGGGCACGTAGCAAGGAACAGCTGGAATAGACGTGGAAGGGTAAAGGAGATGATTTGTTACAGCCGTGGCTTCTTGGGCCACGGTTGTAGGCAGTGTCCTGAAAAGAGAGGAAAGTGTGAAAATCACTTGCCAAAGCCAGCAGAATCCTCTTTCTGATTGGCCTGCTGACCAGATTTTGGAGCTGGTTAGGTCGAACAAACAGCTGTCGGCAGCCTCTGTTGCCCTTGATGGTCATCTATGGATGTACACAAGAGGTTTATTAGGGGGCCAGCAATATGATTTGACACAGGGTTATCAGTTTTGATAACTGATCTCCCCTCCCCCACGATTGGAGAGGCAATTTACAGGTGAAACAATGAGAGCAGAGACCAGTCAGCCCCAGATACTTGAGATTGAGGGAGTGCAGCTTCCTGTAGATTTGTGGGTGGGCCTAAACAATGAAGGTACTGTTCTGGGGATAGACACAGTGAGTAAGGCAGGAGCTATCACAGATTCAGGAAAAGAAGAAATAACATGGATAAGACTGCAACAGTGAACCTGTGTGACCAGCAGTGCAGCTAACATTGCCTACAGAGAGACAGCAGACCCAAGCAGGGAGGAGAGACAGGGGGATGCTTGAGAATCATATCAGGAGGTCCCAAGGTTAGTGTCCAAGCAGAGTCAGGAATTGTTAGAGCTAGGGCAGCTTCCTGAGGAGGGAGCAGTGATTAAAGAAAAGCCCACCCAAAAGGGAACAAAAGGGACATAAGTGCAGGCAGGGCAGCAGAAGAACAAAAAAGCAACTGAAATTAGAAGTGCACAGAAAGAAACTACAACTGCCATTTTAGTAAGATTAAAAGGAGACGTGAAGGACCACTGTAACCAGGGTAACACATTGAGGGATTGATTAAAGCAGCAGTGACATATTGCAGATCAGAAAGATCCAGACAGAGAGAAGATTGCCCTCCCACAGCCAGGTTACCAGGTCATGGTTAGGGAACTGGTTGAAAAGGACAGTTTTCACTCCCGGGTGGTGCTCCAGATGAATGATACCATACATTGGTGTGTAGTCCTGGCGAGGCAGCCAGTGGAAACACTGGACTCAGGTTAAAGCGCACAACCCACCTTCCTGTTGCCCTCACAGACAGAGCAAGAGATCAAGTGTACCTGGTCACGGTGGCATTGCAGAGATGCCAAGTGAGGAACACCAGCTGGCTGCATCTGTTCTGATCGCACTGGATGGAAAGAGCCACAGCAAAGGCAAAGGCACAGGACACTGAGAGGGCATGACTGCAAGCTGTGAATAGCATCTTAAAGTATAGCGGTAACTGTACTCTAATGAAGGTTGGTTGCCGAAGGCAGATGGTTAGTTGTATAGATCAGAATTGAGACAAATATTGGGAAAAGGGAAGGGATCTGAGATATCAGGTTCTACAACTTTGATGGCAAGGCAGACCAAGAAAGTAAAGAAAATACATGCAGTGTCTGAAGGGAGTCACCCCAATCTTTTTGAGGAATGGCTACAGATGAGCTGGGCCCTTTCAGCGGCTGGGCCAGTAATCGAATGGACAGACCAGAAGCGGTTGCCACCTTGCAGTCAAATAGAGACCACCCCAACCTCTCCCGCTTGCGGTTGAAAGGTCTTTGTGCAATGTTTGGTCAATAAGATGTGATCTTCTGCATTAGCCAAGGAAAGGATGGTGAGTCAGAAACATTCCAGGTTCTAAAGCCCAGTGGAGAGGAACTTCAATGAAGAACTCTCAACCTCTTCACCCACACCTGGGAAAAGAGGTCCCACTTGAGACACATTGTGGATTCTGTCTATCGTGAGGTGACAATGGAAAGGATTTTCCTGAACTGCAGCTTCTAATTATACAGGGAGTAGCATCACCAAAATGCAAGGCCTCTTTTGACTTTAGAGAAGCTGTTGAATCTGTCAGCTGAGACTGACTGTGAAGAATCCTTTTTAATCTTGGCTGTTCAAAGCAATTCCCCTCTGTTCTAAGATCAAGTCAAAGTCAAAGTAAGTTTATTATCGAAGTACGTCATTGAGATTTACAATGAGATTCATTTTCTTGTAGGCATTCACAGGAAAATAAAGAAATATATTAGAATTTATGAAACTATACATAAACAAAATTAGGCAAAAAAACTATGTGTGAAAGAAGACAAATTGTGCAAATAAAATAATAAATAAATAAATAATATTGAGATTATAAGCTGTAGAGTCCTTGAAAATGAGTCTGTAGGTTGTGGAATTAGTTCAGAGTTGAGGTGAGTGAAGTTATCCACACCTGTTCAGGGGCCTGATGGTAGAAGGTACTTGAACCTGGAGGTGTGGGACCTATATGGCTCTGGTACCCCCTGCCCAATGGCTGCAGTGAGAAGAGCGAATAGCCAGGATGGTGACGATGGATGATGTTTTCCTGCAGCAGAATTCCTTAATGATGTTCTCAATGGTGGGGAGAGCTTTGTCTCTGATGGACTAGGCTTGATCCACCACGTTCTCAACATCAATTTCTCAAGATTCCGGTAATGCCCCCCACCCCCACTCCTTCACCATTTCTCTTATCCCCTTTTCCCTCTCTCACCTTATCTCCTTGCCCACCCATCACTCCCCTCTGGTGCTCCTCCCCACCCCCTTTTCTTTCTTCCATGGCCTTCTGTCTCTTTCACCAAATCAACTTCCCAACTCTTTACTTCATCCCTCCCCTCTCAGTTTCACCAACCGCCTGGTGTTTCTCTTTCCCCTCCCCCTCACCTTTTAAATCCATTCCTCAGCTTTTAATCTCCGATCCTGCCTGAAATGTCGATTGTACTGTTTTCCATAGATGCTGCCTGGCCTGCTGAGTTCCTCCAGCATTTTGTGTGTTGCTGGGATTTCCAGCAGCAGTTTTCTCTTGTTTGTGATTTGATTCCACCACTTCTTGTAGGCTTTTCCATTCTTGGACATTGGCGTTTCCATATCAGGCCTGGACACCGACCAGTCAGGTGCGTCTACAGAAGTCTGTCGAAGGCTTGGATGACATACTGTGCAAGTTTCTAAGAAACTTGAGGTGCTGTCGTGCCTTCGCTGTGGTGGCATTTGCATGCTAGACTGATCATCTGATATGTTAGCGCCAAGGAATTTGAAGTTGCTGACTCTCTCCACCTCTAATCCCCCAATGAGGACTGGCCCACAACCTCCAGCTTCTCCTCCTGTAATCAGCTCTTTCATTTTGCTGATGGTGAGTGAGAAGATCTTGTTGTGGCACCATTCAACCTCCCTTCTATATGCTGACTTTTCAACAAGTTTGATTTGGCCAACAACAGTGGTGTCATCAGCAAATTTAAATAATGCATTAGAGCTGTGCTTAGCCACACAATCAGTGGTATAAAGTGAATAAAGCAAGGGGGCTTCGAGGTGCTCCTGTGCTGATGGAGATTGTGGAGGAGACGGTGTTATCAGAAAATGTTCATTAAAATAACATCAGTGATTACTTTCCCAGTAATTTGAAGTCAAGCTCAGTTTAGCTTCTTCATTCTCACATTGTGTGGCAGTACACAGAAGTATTAGAATCCCATAGATAAACAAAAGTTTAGCCAGTACACTTCCACTCCTAACTGAAATTCCTGAGGGTTTTTTTCTCTCTCAAGTCTTTTCTACCATTGGGCCAAATTCCCAAATGGATTTTCAGTTGTATCTCGTTTCCTCCAAGATTTTCCATTGAACCTCTAATTTCCTGCATTAATGTTCTGTAATCATATCATTTCCCAGAACATTGTCTAATGATTCATTTATAACTAGTTTAATTTCTTGCTCCAGTGATTCTTTCCCCTGCTGTCTCTGTGAAGTAATTTAATTGTTTCCCATTACCACTTGCTGTCTTTCAATCTCTTGTGTTTTGTGAAAAAAACAAGATGAGCTTCACCATGTGTAAATTTCTTTAGAGAGTCCACTTGTTTAATTCTGATTCTGAAACCCTGAAACAGCTCCCGCGATTCAATTTTCTAAATGTCAGCCCCCAGGCCCACAGAAACTTGGTCTTAGTTGTGAAACAACAGAACCAGAGTTGGTTGAGTAAATGCAGAAAATATGTAGAGTACAACAAAAGAGTACGCAGAGGACAAAAGCAAGGAAGTGACGTGATCATCTATAAAACACAAGCTCATCCATGAGTGAAGAACTACAAACAATTCTGGGCATTGTGTTTTAGAATGTGAAGGATAAAGAGAGGGCGCAGAAAATACTTATGAGAATGTCTTCAAAGATGAGATACTTAAAGGCTTGCATTCTCTGCTTCAAACATAGAAGATTGGGAAGAAATTCAGAAGTGTTCTAAAACATGATTGATGTAGACAAATACAGGGAAACGGGTCATTAATGAAAGGGTCAAGAAACTCTGAGCGTGGATTTAAATTGATTGGCTGAGAGAGAGCAAACAAAGAAGACATCACAAAATGTTTTCAGGCAGTGAGTAATTATGATCTGGAAGGCATTACCTGAAACACCAGTGAAAATAAATTTAATTGTCACTTTTAAAATTGGATTTCATGGAAAAAATGCCACAGTTATTTTGTGTGAGACAGTAAAAGTGATTAAAATTGATGGGTTCCTACACAAAGCTGGATTTAGCTCAAATGTCCATTTCTCTATGTTTACACGAGTGAATCTGCAGATGCTGGAAATAAATAAAAAACACAAAAGCTGGCAGAACTCAGCAGACCAGACAGCATCTTTGGGAGGAGGTAATAACAACGTTTCCGGCCAAAACCCTTTCTCTATGTTGTAATGTTTCTTAGATTTTGAGAATTAAGCTCAATACTCTTGTACTAGTTACTGCAGTACACTTGTAACAGAGGGAGACTTGACATCACTTGTCATTTCTCGGGTTTGAGACTAGTTCGTTAGTTAGTTAGAACTTTATTGTCATTGACGAGGACAACAAAATCATAGTGCTATTCCATTCAGTGCAAAACAGCACACTGACAATTCAATTACTAAAAATACAACGGCTAAATTTAAAGTAACACCTGAGTTATTTAGAATGACATCTAGCTACAACGGAATTAAAAACAAACAACTCTGAAATTAAAAGAAACATTGGCTGCCCCATTCAAGTGTTGCACTTGAATATTCAATATAAAATATTCAATAGCATCAAAAATTAAGGCTGAGATTTTTTTTAAAAGAGTTTTGAATTCAAAGGAAGGTGCCTGCCCCATTTAAACCCAAAAATTGCACATGCCCATGTATTTCACTTAGAGATTGTCCATTGTGCCTATGGATTATGGATGGGTGGGGAGGGGCATTGTTTAATTGCAAGACAGCCCTGGAGAAAAAGCTGTTTTCAACCTGTTTGACTATGCAGAGATGTCCCTGTAGCTCCTGTTGGATGGTAGGAGATTGAACAGGTGATTACTGAGGTTGGATGAGACCAGCGCAATGTTGCAAGCCTGCTGGAGAGAGAGAGTTGTAGATGGTTTCCATATCTGGTAATTGTGTCCCAATGATGTTATGTGAAGTCTTGATCACTTCATGAAGTTCTTTGTGGTCAATCATGTTGCAGCTAGTGTACCATACTATCATGCACTAGGTCAGTATGCTCTCAATTACACATCGATAAATGTTTACTAGCAGTTTTTGGCACAGATTTGCTCTCTTTGAGTTCCGAAAGTAGCATAGGAACCTTCCCTACTATCACGGAGGTGTTGTTGATCCAAGAGATCTCCTCTGTCATGTACACTCCCAGGAACTTAAAGCTGAAGACCCTTTTCACAGCTCCAGAACTTATGAGTGGTGGAGCTTGTCCATACCTTCCTAACTTTCTAAAGTTGATAATCGTTCCTTTGATTTTTTTGTTGTTATTGAGTGAAAGGTTATGATTATTGCACCATTCAGACAGTTTCTGCATCTCCTCTCGCTGTGCTGTTTCGTTGTTATTTGTAATTAATCCAGTCACTGTAGTGTTGTCTGTAAATTTGCTGGTGGAGTTGGTGGCATAGGCAGGGGGGTCACAGTCATGAGAGAAGAGAGTGTGAAGGAAAGGGCTCAGTACACACCCCTGCGGTGCACCGGTGTTCAGGGTCAGGGAGGTGGACGTGCACTTGCCTAGTCTCACTGTTCGGTAAGACCGTCCAGAATCCAGTCGCAAATTGATGTATTGAGTCCGAGGTTGTGCAGTTTAATGGTCAACTGGTTGGGGGGGGGGGGTATGGTGTTGAAGGGAGAATTGTAGTCGATAAGAAGCCTTCGGGCTTAGGTGTCCTTATGCTCCAGGTGTTCCAGTACGAAGTGGGGAGCAATGGAGATGGTGTGCTTGGTTGATCTGTTTGCCTTATAGGCAAACTGGTGCTGGTCCAGAAGAACAGGGATGGCTTTCTTAAGATGGAAATAACCAGTCTCTCTAGGCACTTGGCAGCTACAGGGGTGAGCGCAACCAGTCTGTAGTCATTGAGGCATGTTACCGCTGACTGCTTTGGTATTGGTATGATGGTTGATGTTTCAAAGCATGCAGGGACCACAGTAATGGACAGAGAGGTGTTTAGGTTTCAGTAAAAACCTCTGCCAGTTGGTTTCAGTATGATACCAGTAAAGTCTCATGATATAATTTCTTCAACATTTTTCTTCCTTTTTGCCACTGATTTCCATTTTCAGGCCCATATTTACCCTTCTGTTTCCCAAATTATTTCCCAAATGCTTATCTGTTGTCGTTCTGGTTAAAGTTTCATAGGTGAGCACCTCTCTAATAAATACCACAAGTAAACTGATGCAATGAAGAAGGTATTCTATATCTGTTATCAAGAAGGAATTCTATATTTGTTTGCTTTTAGCTGGGGTCACCTTGATCAACTGAGGTCCACACAGCAGCATTTCCAGATCAGGGTACTAGGCTGCAAAGAAAGAATACCGGTTGATTTTTCTTTTTATTTGAATGTTAATATTTAGTACAGATCTGGAATGTGCTCTTACCTCTTTTAGAGATTTGTAGCAGCTCTTTCACAACCTCCGTTGGTTTGCTGCAGGATTCCATCCATATCTTACTTTACCAGAAACTTCTCATTTAGTATTCTTGCTCAAAGTTCAAAGTAAACTTACTATCAATAACGGGAGCTGCTGACGGGAGCAGCAAGCAGAGAGAGCATGACCAGGGTTGTGGGGGCCCCTGATGATGCATGTTGCTTTCCAGTGACCATACTTGCTGTAGATGTGCTCAGTCGTGGGAGGACTTAACCCATCATGGACCCGTGATGGGCCAAATCCAGTACTTTTTGTAGGATTTTCCATTCAAGGGCATTGGTGTTTCCATACCAGGCTATGATGCAGCCAATCAATACCCTCGCCAATACACATCTAGAGAAGTCTCAAAGTTTTAGATTTCATGTCGAATCTCAGATTTAATATCACCGGCACTTGTCATTAAATTTGTTAACTTTACGGCAGCAGTACAGTGAAATGCATGATAAATTTAGAGGACAAAACAGAGTTAAATCAGATATACATGTGTATTAAGTAGTTAAGTTAAAGTAAGCAGTGCACAATAACAGAAATATAAAGGTAATGAGGAGGTGTTGATGGGTTCAGTGTCCCTTTAGAAATTGGATGGCAGAAGGGAAGAAGCTTGTTCCTGAATTGCTGAGTGTGTTTCTTCAGGCTTCTGTATCTCCTTCCCAATGGTGACCGAGTAGAGAGGGCCTGTCCTGGGCAGTGGGGGACCTTAAAGGTGCCACCTCCTTCCTAAGGTACTGCTCCCTGGAGATGTACAAGAAGGGACAGAGCTGACTGTACTTCCTGAGGAGGCTCCAGTCATTCAACGTCTGCGGTACGATGCTGCAGATGTTCTACGACTCAGTGGTGGCCGGCATTCTATCCTGTGCTGCAGTCTGCTGGGGCAGCAGGGTGAGAACAGCTAATGCTGTAGATCAATCGCCTCATCAGGAAGACTGGCTCTGTTCTGGGGGTGGAGCTGGATTCCCCGGGGGTTGTGTCCGAGGGGAGGACGCTGCAAAAGCTACAGAGCATTATGGGGAGTCCTCACCCCCTCCATGATGTACTGGGCAAACAGAGGAGCAACTTTAGTAACAGACTGATTCCACTGAGGTGCACCACTGAACGCCACAGGACATCCTTTCTCCCCGTGGCTATAGGACTCCACAACTCCTCCTTAAGTATATAAGTATATGCTTGAGGATTGGTTTGTGTTCTCTCACCTTGAGATCCACAATTAGTTTTTTGGTCTTGCTGATGCTGAGTGCGAGGTTGTTGCTGCAACGCCACTCAACTAACTAGAACATCTGGCTCCTGTACGCCCTTCCGTCACCATCTGAAACTGCCAACAATGGTCGTATCATCAGCAAATTTATAGATGCTGTTTAGACATTGCCTATCCATGCAGTCATGGGTGTAGAGAGAGCACAGCAGTGGGCGAAAGCACACATCCCCGTGGAGCACCAGCATTAACTGTCAGCGAGGTGGAGGGGTTAATTCCAATCCGCACAGACTGTGATCCCCAACAGATCACAGATTGTGAGGCATTGATCATGTGGATAGTCGGAGGCTTTTTCTCAGGTCTAAAATGGCTAACATGAGAGGACACAGTTTTAAGGTGCTTGGAAGTAGGTACAGAGGAGATGTCGGGGTAAGTTTTTTTACACAGAGAGTGGTGAGTGTGTGGAATGGGCTGCTGGCAACGGCGGTGAAGGCGGAAATGATGGGGTCTTTTAAGAGACCCTTGGATAGGTACATGGAGCTTAGAAAAATAGAGGGCTATGGGTAACCTAACATCATTTCTAAAGTAAGTACATATTCGGCACAGCATTGTGAGCCAAAAGGCCTGTATTGTGCTGTAGATTTTCTATGTTTCAATGTTTCACATGCTTCTAATGAAGTAGAGGCAATGCTGTGCTTTCTTCATAATTGCACTTACTTGCTGGGCCCAGGGCAGGTCCTCTGAAATAATAACACCAAAAAATTTAAAGTTGCTGACCCTCTCCACCTCTGATCCTCCAATGAGGACTGGCTCAGGGACCTCTGGTTTCCTCCAACTGAAGTCAAAAATCAGCTCCTGGGTCTTGCTGACATTGAGTAAAATGTTGATGTTGGGACAACAGTCAGCCAGATCATCACCTCCCTCCTATATGCTGATTTGTCACTACCTTTGATTCAACCTATGACAGTGGTGTCATTAGCAAATGTGAAAATGGCATTGGAGCTGTGCTTAGCCACACAGTCATAAGTGTAAAGCAAGTAGAGCAGGGGGTCAAACACACAGCCTTGTGGTGCATCTGTGCTGGAGTTCGTGGAGGAGATGTTGTTGCCAGTCCGAACTGACTATGGTCTACAAGTGAGGAAATCAGCGATCCAATTGCACAAGTAGGCCAAGGCTGAAGATTAGAGTGACACTTTGTTCTTTATAAGGTGTACAGTCCTTTTTCTTAGCCGATAACTCTCAGGAATAATTCATATTAGAAATATGACTGTTGGTTTTTTTTATGGATTAAGGATCAAGGCAGTATCCATCATTACACTCATGTCAGTTATTGATTTCCCAAATAAAAGTGGCCTGATAGATTGCTACCCTATCTGAAGATCATAAGTGGCAACAAAACATACAAATTCTTATCTGAAATGGGCTGAACGTTCTCACTCTGTACTGATGTGAGACTGTGTGCAGAAGGACCATTTTGGCTTGTTCAGTTTTTATTCCTTGTTTCCTAATATTCTTGTGTGTGTGAATGTAATTGACAATAAATAAGATTTAAAGCAATTTAGAAAGTATTGAGTCAATTAAAAATTCCTCAACTGGCGCTAATCTTTGAACAAGGACAATTGGGTCTATTATTAACTTAAATTGCAATTACAGTACTTGAAAATATACAAAGTTGCGTTTACAATAATTTTGCAATTGTTTGCCAGTGTTATGGGATCAAATGTCATCTGTTCAGTTTTTTTTTCATTGAGTTTAAACCAGCAGGGAAGCTATTACAAGCAGAGAAACTGTTAAAGTTTGAGAGGTGCTCTAGCCTGGGGGAGTAACTGCAGAGCAGTGCTTTTTGTAGACAGTACACTCTGCAGGATGAGGGGAATGAGGGTGAACCATCTTCTGAATGCCCACTGGCAGCTACCACTGTAGCAGTAGGTACTATCACCTTTCCTGATTATGTTTTTTGAATGGTTCTGGTTGTCCTTTTACTCATGGATTCTCTGTGCCATTTGCTCAGGGACTCTGCTCAGCCTCTCTCAATGTACCCTATTCAGCATCCTCCAGTGTGTCTGATACCTGCCTTCCCTCCTTCAGCTTCCCATCTCCCTTAATTCCATAGTCTCTGCGGCGTCCTGATCTCTAGCCTCTCCTTTCTCATCTAATCACAAGCCTTCGCACAATCCTTTCTCCTGGTATCAAGTCAAGTTCAAGTTTATTGTCATTTCGACTATAAACTGCTGGTACAGTACACAGTAAAAACGAAACTATGTTCCTCCAGGACCCTGGTGCTACATGAAACAACACACAACTACACTAGACTATGTGAGACAGCACAAGGCTACACTAGACTATATAAAACTACATAAAAACTGCTCTAGACTACAGGCCTGCACAGTACGACATAAAGTGCACAAAACAGTGCAGGGCAGTACAATAATTAATAAACAAACAAGACAATGGGCACAGTAGAGGACAAATTATAATAATAAATGATGTAGATGTCAGTCTAGGCTCTGGGTATTGAGGAGTCTGATGGCTTGAGGGAAGAAACTGTTGCACAATCTGGTCGTGAGAGCCCGAATGCATCAGTGCCTTTTGCCAGATGGCAGGAGGGAGAAGAGTTTGTGTGAGGGGTGCGTGGGGTCCTTCACAATACTGTTTGCTTTGCCGGTGCAGCGTGTGATGTAAATGTCTGTGACAACCGGAAACGAGACCCCAATGATCTTCTCAGCTGACCTCACTATTAACTGCAGGGCCTTGCAATCCAAGACGGTGCAATTCCCGAACCAGGCAGTGATGCAGCTGCTCAGAATGCTTTTGATACATCCTCTGTAGAATGTGGTGAGGATGGGGGGTGGGAGATGGATTTTTCTCAGCCTTCGCAGAAAGTGGAGACGCTGCTGGGCTTTCTTGGCTATGGAGCTGGTGTTGAAGGACCAGATGAGATTCTCCGCCAGGTGAACACCAAGAAATTTGGTGCCTTAACGATCTCAACGGAGGAGCCGTCAATGTCCAGCGAACTAGACAGGGTAGACATCTATCAATCATTTGCCCATCTGTTAGGTTGCATGTTCCCAATTTCAGATGACCTATGAGCTTGATCAGTTTGCTGGCCATCAGTAGATTTGATTCAGTTTTGACCAACAGGAAAGGGAAAATTCAGATGTTTTCATCTCGATACCTGCCTCTGTAACTGGGTCCTGGACTTCTTAACAGAAGGGCAAGAGTCAGTCCATGTGGGCAGCAATGCCTCTATTCCCATTACATTGAGCACTGGCTCTCCCCTGGGCTGTGTGTTCAGCCCATTGCTGTTCACACTGCTGATGCACTGTGACACAGGATTCAGCTCAAACCGTATCACCAGGTTTGCAGCTGACACAGCAGTGGTCGGGCTCATCAACAACGATGATGAGCTGGAGTACAGCGAGGAAGAGGAGCAGCTGGAGGTCTGGTGTGAAAACCACAACCTAAGTCCGAATGTGAAGAAGACCAAGGAAATGATTGTGGACTTCACGAAGGTACGGATGAACCATCCTCCTCTGCGAATATATGGCTCCTCCATAGAGAGGGTTAAGTTCACCAAGTTCCTGGACGTTCACATCACCTGGTCCCTCATTATCACCTCCCTGAATAAGAAGGCACAGCAGCACCTCCACTTCCTCAGGAGATTGAGGCAAGCAAAGCTCCACCCCACCCCACATCCTGAGAGCATCCTGACGATCTCCACCTGGTATGGGAGCAGTGGAGTATTGGACCAGAAGTCCCTCCAAAGGACTGTTAGAGGGCATCATGGGGGTCTGCCTACCAACCATCAGGGACATTTATCAGGAGGGCCCTTAGTATTATGAAGAATCCCTCCCATCCATTTTGACATCCTACCATCAGGCAAGAGACTCTGATGCATAAAGACAAGAACGGTCAGGATGGGAAACAGCTCCTGCCATCAGGCCATTGGGCTTCTGAACTCCCTGCCACATTGTGTTCAAAATGTCACCGGATAATTTGTACTGTACTCTGTGGCTCCTTAAGGTTGTTGCAGCCAGCAGTGGTAATGAGGACAAATTCCCACTACCTGTTAAATGCTCCCAATGGCCTGTGCCTCAAGTAGCCTCTGACAACCAAGTCCAGCTCCTGGCCTTCACATGTGGCTTAGTTACTCAGCATGGTGGAACCTGTTTCTACTGACAGGAGAAGGGGCAAAGGTGCCTTAAAACTAGTTGTTTTGGGCAGATGGAGCTCGTCAGCTGTGGTTGGCAGCTCATCTCGGAGAAGGAAAACTCTGGTCTCAAGCCTCTGCTGCCTTGTGGCCATATCCAGTCATGGGGAAGGCTTTGGGAGTAAACTCCGAGGGAAAATATCGAGTGTCGTTCCTAAGACAGTCCTACATTGAGTTCAACGCTGACTGGCAACTCCTGTGACACTGCTGGTACCAAACTGTATCAGTCTCTGCTGTTCCTTTGGGTTCATCAGTTTCGTGGAGAGGGGGAGTCTGCCATATGGGCAACAGCTTGCTCTCTGTATCGTTCTGCCCAGTTTTCCATATCTGGGCAGCTAGGACGCAATATCCATGATCTACTCTGACCGACAGAGACCCTCACTACTCACCTCATCCTACAATATTTAATTCATGCACTTTACTTTGTTTATCTGTGCATAATTAATTTGTAAATTGAATTTTTATTTTTTGAAGTTACTGTATATTATATATGTTTTATGTGTAGTGATGTGCTTTTCACTCTGGTCCTAAGAAACATTGTCTAGTTTGGTGGTATATTCTGTATAAGAACATAAGAAATAGGAGCAGGAGTAGGCCATCTGGCCCGTTGAACATGCTCCACCATTCAATAAGATCATGGCTGATCTGACCATGGACTCATCTCCACCTACCTGCCTTTTCCCCATAACTCTTAATTCCCCTTCTATGCAAAAATCTATCCAACCTTGTTGTAAATTTATTTACTAATGTAGCCTCCACTGCTTCATTGGGCAAGAGAATTCCACAGATTCACCACCCTCTGGGAAAACCAGTTTCGCCTAATCTCTGTCCTAAGTTTACTCCCTGAATCTTGAGGCTATGTCCCCTAGTTCTAGTCTCACCTACTAGTGGAAACAACTTTCCTGCCTCTATCTTATCTATTCCTTTCTTAGTTTTATATGTTTTGATAAGATCTCCACTCATTCTTCTGAATTCCAGCAAGTACAGTCCCAGGCAACTCAATCTGTCCCAATAGTCTAAGCCCCTCATCTCTGGAATCAACCTGGTGAATCTCCTCTGCACTGCCTCCAAAGCCAGTATATCCTTCCTCAAGTTAGGAGACCAGAACTGCATGCAGTACTCACCAGTACCCTGTATAGTTGGAGCATAACCTCCCTGCTCTTAAAAATTCAATTCCTCTAGCAATGAAGACCAACTTTTCATTTGCCTTCTTGATAGCTTGATGCACCTGCAAACCAACCTTTTGTGATTCATGCATAAGCACTCCCAAGTCCCTCTGCACAGCAGCATGCTGCAATATTTTACTATTTAAATAATAATTTGCTCTTTCATTTTCCCTTCCAAAGTGGATGACCTTGCATTTACTAATGTTGTACTCCATCTGCCAGACCCTTGCCCACTCACTATCTATATCCCTCTGCAGACTCTCTGTATCTTCTGCACAATTTGCTTTTCCACTCAATTTGGTATCATCAGTATGCATATAGTTGAATGACTACTGCTGAAAATTATTGGTGGATTAAGATCAGCTGATTAAAGGAAATAGTTCATTTCTCTTGACAAGATTTCCATCCCTCACGCCTTGAGATTGTATTGTGTTCAGTGGAGCCTTTTCTGCCATTTGAATTTCACATGTTTATCATAGCCTAGATATAAACTTGTAAGATGTACTGTTAATTACTAAAGAGATACTAAATAGATATCAGTCTTTACTGACACAATTAGGTATACTGTAATATTTTATTGGCTGTAAGAGTATACAACCAAACTGAGTATAAACATGTAAGATCCCACATGAGAGATGCTGTTTGAAAGTGTTAATAATGCTAAGGACTTTTGAGACATAACTTAACCTGAGGCATTGCCTTTGGGAAAGCAGGGGAGAGAAATGTAAAGTAAAAGAAAAGGAACACACACAAAATGCTGGAGGAGCTCAGCAGGATGGGGCAGCATCTATGGAAAAGAGTAAACAGTCGACATTTCGGGTGAAGGCCTTTAGTGTTGCTTGGATTTCCAGCATCTGCAGATTTTCTCTTTATAAAGTAAATCAGCTTTGATTTCAACTCTAAAACTATTTGTATCTGTGTGCTTTGAAGTTTTAATTAATTATATTTTTAATATTTTTATATTACAGTGACTTGTCCCTTTGGAGAAGAAACCCATGGGTTGTTTGTTGTCATATAGGTAGATTGAAAGGAATCCACGCATTCGTTACAAGCATCCTTGCTGCATCACTGCCTGGTATGGGAACTGTACTTCCTTCAATTGCAGGACTCTGCAGAGAGTGGTGTGGACAACTCAGCACATCTGTAGATATGAACCTCCCACTATTCAGGACATTTATAGATGCGTCAAAAAGGCTTGAAGGATCATTGGGGGCCCATATCACCCCAGCCACAAATTGTTCCACCTGCTACTATCCAGGAGACGGTACCACAGCATAAAAGCCAGGACCAACAGGCTCCAAGACAGCCTCTTCCACCAGGCCATCAGACTAATTCACGCTGATACTTACTTCTATGCTATATTGACTGTCCTGTAGTATATACTATTAATTCAAATTACTATAAATTGCACATTGCACATTTAGATGGAGATGTAACATAAAGACTTTTTACCCTTCATGTATGTGAAGGATGTAAGAAATAAAGTCAATTCAATTTAATTCAATTCAAATCAGTTGTTTAAAAAATGATTTTCAAATTGAAGCAATTGCTGAACAACTAGGGAAAATGGGTCCCTTATTGCTATTTTTACAGAGCTCAGTGTGGTGAAAGGCCTCTAATTTATTAGAGACACCCATTTTCAGTACATTGGACTACATTAGCTGATAAATAATGTAAATTCTCATGCAAGCCTGATTTGTCGCCAGCCCAGGCTAATGGAATTGTGTCAATTAAATTAAAATATGTGACTAGTTATTGCACAGGGGCAGTGAATCAAGATGCATTGGAGAATTGATTACTATGACCACTACTAAGAGACCCATTAAAAACTTGTGCTCTAAGGCAAAATGGCAAAAATCTGATATTGCAATGAGCCCTAACACATAGGGTAAAATGTGGTTATTGTACAATGGAAGATCTTACAAGGGCAGCTTTTACCCCGCCACTATAAGACTATTAAATAGTCTCTTCTCTGATAAGATGGATTCTTGATATCACAATCTACCGCATTATGATCTTGCACCTTATTGTCCAACTGCATTGTGCATCTTATTTTTAAGGTAAATGTCTTCTACTGTTTCATACTTCTCCTCTAATATTTGTATATCTGTTCACTTGTAATGCTCCTGGAACTTTTGGGATCAATAATCTATCTATCTTTATTGCTGTTGCGCCTTATTCTGCATCCTGCTGTTTTTTGTTACCTTCGATGCACTGTGCAATAGTTTGATATGTATGAAGTGTGTGCAAGGCAAGCTTTTCTCTGTACCTCAGTACTAGTAACAATAATAAACCATCCAAACAATGGCATTAGCCATCAGACACTGCCTGGTGGCTGATTCACCCGCTCATTTCTCTCTTCCAGTGTACTGAAATATTGAAAATGCATTGATTCCCAGCCTGCAATCTTGCATCACCTTCTCTTGCATGAATACTATTAAGTACAGGCAGCATGTGTAGGGGAGGTGCTTGCCATAATTGAAGGTACACATATAAGAGTTAGTGTTCTTTGTAGGGATTCTTCCTCTTTTGCCCATCACACCGCCAGCCTTTAGCGCAGCAACGAAGGTCCTCCATCTCTGGCAACATTCACGGCTTCCTTCATAGTGTCAGTAGCTTCCTGTCAGCCACGCAAGTCCCAGGTGGAGACTCAGGAATACCGTCGCACACAGATGTGGAAGAACTCTTTGTTGCTGTTTCTGTAGCAGTTTTGTTTGATCAGTCAGGATTGTCAGCCCTGAGCTGAAGCCCTGAAGCTGGAGGATAGGTAAGCCACTCTCAGTCTGGCCTCCATCCTTTGACCTGCTTGCCGTGAGTGACCCTACTAAGAGCAAAAGCATCAAGCCAATTCCAGCCAACATAGCTCTCCAGGTCATTGAGGTATACAACCCTCCAACCCCAACGACAAGATTGTGGTCCTCTTGGAGGTTTGTAGGGATAAACTGGGAGATATGCATGTTTTTTCCTGCATACTGCTTAATAGTTGTTTTGCAAATACACTGCATTGAGTAGAGTTGGAACCAAGTTGTTCATTTGGTGGGAAGACGGATTAACTTAATCCATTATTGTGATGTCATAAACATATTCCTTGCACTGTCTGGGTTTGAAGATTTGTCCTTAGACTTGCTCTGTGACTCATTCCCACAACTGCTTTATTTTACTTTGAGAGCCTCTGTGAAAGAGGATATATTTCTGTCTCTGTCTCATTCATTAATGCTTCACCAAGTACTGCCTCAGAGAAAAGCAGCCTTGTTCTCTTCCATGATGTGCTGTTCCTCTCTCAAATGAGTTGCAGTCTATTGACTGACTTGAAGTAATTCCCCTTTAAAAGATTTCTGCTGGCTGCCAAAGGTGTCAGCCATTCCTGAAGGTAAAGAGCACATATAAGTGCCAAAAGCTCAAAGACCCCTATTAACACTAGCTGATGAGCACCATGATGCTAAGGTCAATCACTCAAATGATTGAATGACTAATTGTACTTTACGTATTTAACTTATTTTTCTGCTATTCTCCCAAAATACAAATGCAAGAACTAATCACTATGAAGCCGAACCTCAAAGAACCTCATGCATTAGATATTTAATCTCTGAGAATGAATAATACAGTACAACATTCCAAATTTGTGAATATATTGTTGTTAATAATTGCATGGTATAGGATGAGAATTCACTGCATGGTTCACAGTTTAATTCTCCTGCATAGCTGGTGCCTGTAGCTGCTTTCTTACAATACATTTATTGTACACTGTCATTGGAATCTGAGAGCTACTGTAAGTCAAATAACATATAATGTATAGCTAGTTCTAATGCTACAAAAAGAGAAATAAATGCACAGGGAATCAAACGGTATGTTAAAAAATAAATATATTTTCTGTTTCCTTCTAAAACCTATCTGCACTTGCTGCACTTATACAAGTAGACATGTAAAAAGGACTTGGACAGAGTTGAAGATGTGGGTAAACAAAAAAAAAGAATATGTCCACCCTGTCAGGCAACCAGCAGCCAAGTATCAGTTGTGGAATTTCAAAGCTGCCCTGGTGAAATATTAGTATCAGAAAGAATTTGCCTTTATGCTGCGTAGTAACATTTACTTACCGCCAACCATGGCGGTACTTGTTTCCAGATAAATCCCAGTTTATATCCTGAAAGGTCCCACAATCAGCAGATTAACAAATAATCTAATAATCTGTTCTTGAAGGAGTTGACTGAGGAAAGAGGTTATTCTCATGGAAGTATTAAAGATGTCATTCAAGAGAAAATTGTTAAGCTGTAGAAAGAGGTGAAGTCCTGGTTGACATTAAATGTCAGCAGGATAATAGACTGTAAAAACATGCTGTGTAGAAGAAAGGTTTTGCATTTGCCTTCTATCAACAATTTCCATAAATCTAAGTAAGTTGCAATATTTCCTTCCATAAAAAGAGAAATCCACTTAATTTTTTGAATAATATTTTAACACATCATTTTCACGTGGGACTAAGTATTTGAAATTTTAATCGGCTTTTGGGGTAGTTTTGTTTGTTATCTCTATACAGTTTTATAAATAATCCTATTTTCCAAAAATCTTGCCATTATAAGTACAGTGCTTTGACCAATTTCACATATCTGTACAATAAATTGAGCTTATTTTTAATAGTGCCATTTAAAATTGCTTCATTGTCAAACCGCATGAGGTAATGGGGAAGTTTCATAATTAGCTCAATTGTTTGACGAAAGAACTTCTTATTTTATTCTGTACACCAACTCACTTGCAATGGAATTCACTGCCATTGCTTTCTACCCATTCTTCACATCAAAGGATTCTCTGTGATAAATCATGTGGCTTCACACAGAAGAACATCCCTAAGGCTACAAATGGCTCACCATTGTACAGGCCATTTACTTCTTCAGCACGAACTGCAATAAAACCTTGTTCTCAGAGATGAATGCTCATGTTTATTCATCACAAGTAAATCCATAGACAAGTTCAATACTTGCACAGGGGCCATTTATGGAGCAAGCATAAACTCATGCTGGATAAGATCAATGCATGTTGTACCTGTGTGGTGGGTGAGTGAGTGATCAGAATAGAAACACCTAGAAATTATGCAATGTAGTGAAAATGTTTTATAAACTTGAATTGGCACTCCTAGCTCTCAATCTTTTGCAATTTAAGCAGAAGCTTCTTCATAGAACTACTCCACGCAGAAAATTAACTTTGTTTTATCCAATTAGTGACCAAACAGAATTCAAAACATGAGACTAATCCTATGCCCTGCCTTTGCTTGAGTTATGAATTCTTTCCAAAATCAACAGCTCTTTAAGTTATTGGTAGATGATCACAGAAATCAGAAAGCTACCAGATTTAATTGTGTCTGAGTTGAATAACTAATCTCATCTGGAGTGGTCACAGTTGAGAGATGAAAATTGCATGGGTTCTTGTTTATGGTTATGACCCAGACATCTGCTGGACGTTACTATGATTGAAGCTAGGTTTGGCTCTTCAGACAATGCTTGAAGTAGCACCTGACTTAGAAGATGAAGGGAGAAATTTGCTAAGAAATTAAGAGAAAGAACTAAACTTTATTACCTGTGCTAACAGCTACATCCTACTTGTGCAAAATAAGAAAACTCAACCTAGAAGTTAAAATAGTATGAAGACTCCTGAGTCACTATGCAGTTGGTGACATTCAAGATGATTGTTGATAACGTCAGATTCTTCGTAGTTCCATGCCTGAATGACTGGCATCCTGTCACACTCACCTCAATAATAAGCAAATGCTTTGACAGCCTGGTCAAGGACTACATCTGCAGCATGCTACCACCCTACAACTTGCCTACTGACACAAACAATCGACAGACGATGCAATAACCACTGCTCTACATCCCATCCTTACATATCTGGAGAAGGATGCTTATGTGAGAATGTTGTTCTTGGACTACAGCTCAGCATTCAACACCATAATTCCCTCCAGGCTCGACAAGAAGCCCAGAGACCTCGGCCTACACCCTGCCTTATGCAGCTAGATCCTGGACTTCCTGTCAGATCACCAGCAGGTGGTAAGAGTGGGCTCCCTCACCTCCACCCCTCTAACTCTCAACACAGGAGTCCCTCAGGTCTGTGTACTAAGTCCCCTCCTTTACTCCCTGTGTCGTCACCCACAACTCTAATCTGCTAATTAAATTTGCCGACGACACTACATTGATTGGCCTAATCTCAAACAATAATGAGGTGGCCTACAGGGAAGAAGTCATCTCTCTGGTGTCAAGAAAACAACCTCTCCCTTAATGTCACAAAAACAAAGGAGCTGGTTGTGGATTACAGGATGAAAGGAGATGGGCTAAACCCTATTGACATCAATGGATCTGGGGTTGAGAGGGTGAACAGCTTTAAGTTCCTCAGCATAAACATCACCGAGGACCTCACGTGGTCTGAACACACCCAGCTGCACAACAGTGCTTCTTTCACCTCAGATGGCTGAGGAAGTTTGGTATGGTCCCCTAAATTCTAAGTACTTTCTATAGGGGCACAATGCATCTTGACTGGTATGGGAACTGTACCTCCCTTAATCGGAGGATTCTGCAGAGAGTGATGCGGACAGCCCAGCGAATCTGTAGTTGTGAACTTCCCACGATTCAGGACATTTGCAAAGACAGGTGTGAAAAATGGATTTGAAGGATCATTGAGCCACCCCAACCATAATCTATTCCAGCTGCTACCATCCGGGAAACGGTACCGCAGCATAAAAGCCAGGACCAACTGGCTCCAGGACAGCTTTTTCCACCAGACCATCAGACTAATTAACTCATGCTGATATGAGTGTATGTCTACGTTATATTGACTGTTCTAATTATTATAAATTACTATGATTGCACATTGCACATTTAGCTGGAGATGTAACATAAAGATTTTTACTCCTCACGTATGAGAAGGATGTAAGAAATAAAGTCAATTCACTTTAATTCCAGTTCCTAACTTGTTGAAATGGTGAAATCGTTTCATTTTCACATCTGCCCATTTCTGACATCTCACAGCCTGAATGCTTGAAATGGAATGCTTGAGCAAACCAGTTCTGAATTGTCTTACTACTTATTTCTTGGCAACTATCTGTGACAAAAATCACTGCTTTTGAATGCAAACACACACAACTGACTCTATTTAAAACAGTTTGCTCTAAGCGCAGCGTAACATTTAATGTCCACGCAAGTGCATGTGACGGACGCTAGTTAGAAACTTCAGTGACAGTCTTCTGTCTCAATTAAGTAGCACAGTGTCCCAAATAAACAAAGGGATTCCTGGCTATTTTCTCAACTAGTTTTTGGTTTTAAGACTTGTCTCAAATATGCAGCTGGCCCAATTCTCAAGAATCAACTGTATATGTAATTTATTAACCAACCTCAAGCATTTAATAAAGTATTAATATTTTTTACTGCCATATTTTAAAGAAGTTATCTGAAAATTTTGCAGGTTATGTATGGATTGCTGGACACAAGGAATGGAACACAAAATCAATGTATTATCCAAAACATTGCTTCTTTTGTTCTTAATTTACTAGTATTGTATGTAAAACACCAAATCTTAATTGTCTACGCCATAACATTCATCAGATTGCTAAAGATTTAAGATTTAAATATTCAGTAGTTAGCTTTGTCACATACTTGTTGAAAAATACAGTGAATTGTGTCAATGACCAACACAGTCTGAGGATGTGCTGAGGGCAGCCCGCAAGTGTTGCCATGCTTTCAGAGCCAACATACCGTGTTCACACTTGTACGGTACCTAACCTGTACAGTAGGTCTTTGGAATGTGGGAGAAAATGGGAGTTCCCAGAGGAACAACACACACAAAATGCTGGTGGAACACAGCAGCCAGGCAGCATCTATAAAGAGAAGTACTGTCAATGTCAACAGCGCTTCTCCCTATAGATGCTGCCTGGCCTGCTGTGTTCCACCAGCATTTTGTGTGTGTTGTCTGAATTTCCAGCATCTGCAGATTTCCTCGTGTTCCCAGACAAAACTCATGCAGTCATGGGGAGAAAGTACAGACCGTGGCGGAATTGAGGCTGGGTTGCTGACACCACAATAATGTAATACTAACCACTATGGCACTGTGCCACAATTGGACCCAGATTAATTTGGATGATGGAGGACCACGGTTTGAGTTATTCCTAGTATTTATTCTACACAATCCAACTTCATTATCTGGGAGAAATAGCACCCATGTCTCTTTTTTCAAAAAAAAATCAGGTTGTGGGACTTTTGTGTGCAAATTGGCTGTCATGTTTGCCAGGTAACAGCAATGACTATCTCATTGGCTGTGAATCATTAGTAGCTGCTGTATAAATGTTGATTTATTCCTTGATAAGTGAATCAATAACAAGAAACCATAAAATAATACTGTAACATGTAATAATTGATGGGATAGAAACATCTAGGACGACGATCAGGCAGCTTAATAACAGTTGGCATTGAAGTGTGTAGGCTGAATTAAAAATAACGAGCTAACGTATGATTAAGTTGAAGAGGTCACCCAAAACTGAGCTTCTTAGTGAATAACAACAATAGATTCAAACTCCACAAGGAGTAATGAGATTTGATGATGATGATGATGACAATAATAACAAAATCACAAGGTTTAACAGAAATACTTTCATATAAGAGGTGATTCCAACATGAGCGCAGTACCAAAGGTGGCTATTGAACTCAAATCAATTGGAACCTTTAAGAGAAAATAGGCAAAGAATTTGCAGAGAAGTACTTAAAGGTTGCAGCAAATCAGAAAATTAAAATTTAAATGGAAAGACCTATAAAGAGGAATTAAATAATTGTCTTCTATGTTGAAAATTCTATAATTTAAGGAAATATACACCAAGTAGTATTTCTAGGGAATTGCAAGCTTTTTTTTAACAAAATAATTGATGCTATCAGTTGTTTGTTCTGAATTGTTCCATGCATGACGTTTACAAAAATGATTTCTATTAACTCTGTATATGGAATACATAGAGAAAGACAGAAGAAAATCCTTTTTTTCTTCTTAAGGTACACATTGTGTAGCAGTATGACAGTGCAATTCAAAATTATTTTCTTCAGCTATTCTTATTCTAAAATGTTAACACACACACACACATATATATACATAGATAGATACACACATATACACATACTAAAAATCAGAGCCACATAGATTTCCCTGTGACACCTGATATTGGAGTGCTATTGTCTACAGAAGAGCCAAAGGGGAAACATTAAATTGATCAGACATTTTCCCACAGACAAAGAAGAATCTCGATATCACCTAGTATCTGGTTAAAAGGCTGACAAGAGCTCTGTAGGGATTAAAGAATGCTATCAATCCTACTAAGGTGGTGGGAGCTGAATAGAATATGTAAGGTAGTAAAACTGTTTTGTACAAGACGAAAAAATGACTCTAGTTAGTATCAATTTACTAAAAGAGTTCAAGGAAAATTCAGGTATCCATCTTCACTGTCAACTTTTAGTTTGATGAATAGATTGGTCTCATGAAAATATTCCTTTAAATTACACTTCTTTCAATACATAGCAATTAGTAGTTATAGAAATCCCTACATTACTATTTCTTTACTGATTTCATTTCCTCCTTGTCTGAAGCCTGGTACCTGGGAGAATTAGCAAGTCACTCAAGTGTAGGCAGACTCACAATTCCAAATCAATTCTGAATCTACAATCTCATTCACAATTTCCTGCATGGATCAGTGATAAATGTCTAATAACGGATGACTGCCTTTCGTCCAAAGAAATCAATCGTAGCCTAACTAACTCAGCCCAGGAAATATAACTGGAGTATTTTGATTTGTACAACTTAATGAAGTGATCACGTCATGTGCTCCCCACTAACCCAATAATGAGTTCATGTCATCGCTATGCTGTGCCGTGCTTTTACTTTTGCTGCCAGATTGTTAAAATATGTCAAATCAGATAATGTCAGATTCCTTTTCAGCTGAAGTTATTCCTCTGCATCCCTTCATTCCACATCTCAGCAATGAAACAATAATATCTATTTGTTGAGATACAGCGCAGAATAGGCCCTTCCACAGCAAATCCCTTGATTTAATCCAAGCCTAAACATGGGACAATTTACAATGCCCAATTAATCTACCAACCGATATGTCTGTGGATTGTGGGAGGGAACTGGAGCACCTGGAGTCCCCACACAGTCATGGGGAGAATGTAGAAACTCCATACAGGCAGTGGTGGAAATTGAACTCGTACTGTAAAGTGTTGTGCTCTGATAAGTAATCTTACTTATTATGCCAAGTTAAATTCTAGAAGTTTACATTGGTAATTATTTTCTGTTATCCAATGAAATAGTAAGGTAAATGCCATCCCAGCTCATTAGAAAGAGGTGACATAGGGTCAGAAGGTATTGAATCAAAATGGATAGAGCTAAGGAACTGCAAGGGTAAAAAGGACCTGATGGGAGTTGTATATAGACCCCCAAACCATAGTAAAGATGTGATCTACAAAATACAATGGAAAATAGCAAAATGCAAGTCAAAAGGGCAATGTTACAATAGTTATGGGAGACTTCAATATGCAGGTAGATTGGGAAAATCAGGTTGGCACTGGATTCCAAGAGGGGGAATTTCTAGAATGCCTATGAGATGGCTCATGATTTAGCCACTAGCAGGATCAGCTATTCTGGATTGGGCATTGTGAAATGAACCACAATTGACCAGAGAGCTTAAGGTAAAAGAACCTTTAGGGACAAGTGATCATAATATGATCGGATTCACACTGAAACTGCAGAAGGAGAAGCTGAAGTTAGATGTATCAGTATTACGGTGAATTAAAGGGAATTACAGAGGCATTCGAGAGGAGTTGGCCAGAATTGATTGGAAAAGAACACCAGCAGAAATGACTGGAATTTCTGGAAGCAATTCGGAAGGCACAGGATATATGCATCCCAAAGAAGGAGAAGTATTCTAAAGGCAAAATGACACAACCGTGGCTAACAAGAGAGTCAAAGGCAACATAAAAGCTAAAGAGAGCAAAAATTAGTAGGAAGTTAGAGGATTAACAATCTTTTATAAACCAACAGAAGAAAACTAAAAAAGTCATTAATAAGGTAAAGATGGAATACGTAAGTCAGCTAGCCAATAATATTAAAGAGGATACCAAAAGTTTCTTTTTCTTTACATAAAGTGTAAAGGAGAGGTGAGAGTGGATATTGGACCATTGGAGAACAATCCTGGAGAGGTAGTAATGGGGGACACGGAAATGGCAGATGAAATGAATAAGTATTTTGCATCAGTCTTAACTGTGAAAGACACTAGCAGTGTGGTGGAAGTTCCAGGTATCAGGAGTCATGAAGTGTGTGAAGTTTCCATTACTAGAGAGTAGATTCTTGGGAATCTGTAAGGTCTGAAGGTAAATGAGTCTCCTGGACTAAATGGTGTACACCCCAGGGTTTGTAAAGAGGTGGCTGAAGAGATTGTGGAGGCACTAGTAATGTTCTTTTGAAGAATCACTAGATTCTGGAATAGTTCTAAAAGTCTGAAAAATTGCAAATGTCACTCTACTTTTCTAGAAGGGAGAGAGGTAGAAGAAAGGAAACTATAGGTTAGTTAGTCTGACCTCAGTGGTTGAGAAGACATCGGAATCGATTATTAAAGATGAAGTCGCAGGGTACTTGGATGCACAAGATAAAATAGGCCATAGTCAGCATGGTTTCCTCAAGGGAAAAATTTTCCTGACAAATTTGTTGGAACTCTTTGAAGAAATAATAAGCAGGATAGACAAAGGAGAATCCATTCATTTTGCGTACTTGGATTTTCAGAAAGCCTTTGACAAGGTGCCACACTTGATGCTGCTTAACAAGCTAGGAGCCCATGGTACTACAGGAAAGATTCAAAAAAGGAAAACGCAGTGGCTGATTGGCAGGAGGCAAAGGAGTGGGAATAAATGGAGCCTTTCCTTATTGCTGAAGCCTTATGTGGAGAACTGTCAGCAGGATTGGGCCCCTTATCATAGAAATGATGTGCTGAGATTGGAGAGTGTTCAAAGGAGGTTCCCAAGAGTGATTCCAGGATTAAGTAGCTTGTCATATGAAGGGTGCTTGATGGCTTTGGGCCTGTATTCATAAGAATGAGTGGCGACCTCATTGAAACCTATTGAATGCTGAAAGGTCTTGATAGAGTGGATGTGGAGAGGATGTTTCCTATGGTGGGAGAGTCTAGAGGACCCACATCAGAAAAGAGGAGCCAGAGAGTGGTGAATCTGTGGAATTCTTTGCCACAGGCAGCTGTGGAGGCCAAGTCTTTATGAATATTTAAGGCAAAGGTTGATGGATTCTTGACTGGTCAGGGCATGAAAAAATAGTCGTCCCACAACGCTATGCCTATCGTGATGTGCTGAGCTGTGCCCGTAACTTTCTGCAGTTTCTTGCAATCTCATGTGGAGCAGTTGCATATCAAGCCATTATTCATCCAGAATGCATGTTTTCTATGGTGCTTTGATAAAAAATTGGTAAGGGGCGACAGGGGAGTACAAAAATTTCTCTAGTCTCCTGAGAAAGTAGAGGTGTTGGTGATCTTCTTTGGCTGTGGCGTCTACAGGGTTGGACCAGGTGATGTTCACTCCTTAGAATTTGAAGCTCTCAACCCTCTCAACTTCAACACTGTCAATGTTGACAGGAGCTTTGGCATTGTCCCCCCTCCTGAAGTCAAATGACCAGCTTAGTGGGGAGACAAAATGGATGATTGGCATGCATTTGGTAAGCCTAATAGTCTTTACCATACCCTATGACTCTATGGCTTTATATAACTTTGTAAATTTATTCTCAAATTCTATCTTTGAACTTTGAAATATCTCCTCAAGAGTCTTTTGCCGCTGATCTAGTGCCTTACCCTTAAATCTATTTTCCAGTACATTTTAGTCATTACAGTTCTCATACCATTTTAACGTCATTGTTTACACTCTAGATATTTTATCTATTCGAGGAATGTAGACTTCACAGGCTGAACCAACATTTAATTGTCCTTGAGAAGGATAATGGTGATCTACCTTCTTGAAGCTGTGCAGACCTTAAAACCCAAGTTTTTGAACCTCAAACTGAATTTAAAATTCTGATAATGTTTTTCTGTTGCTATGAGATCATTAACTAACTTTATCCCATTTTGCATCATATCTAAAATAGCCTGCATGCATAAGTTCCTCAAATTATCAATTAGAAATACACTGTATGAATTCATCCCAAGCTATACTTGCTGGTTCGATGAGTCCAGTGTGTATAATGATAAGCCAATGATTATTCTCGTATTTTTCTTACAAACACTTATTATTTCTTGATTTGTTCATTGTCCTACAGTATTGCCGTTGTTAAGGGTTCCATAAGCCTTTCAGCTGCTCTAAAAAAAGGCGTTTCAAGTAGATATTTTGATCTGTTATTTCGTGGTTGCTGAAAGTATGCAATGCACAGAGAAGGACAGGTAATGACCCCTTTACTTATGTTGTGTAGGAGGATAAACAGGATGCAGTGCTAGGTGGAAACATATAGTTTAAACTGGTTTTATGTAAAAATATACGAATTGCATATGTCATCACACTACCACATGACACATGCACACCTTGCTTAAAAGTAAACACAAAGTTAGACCCACATTTCAGACTCCCATGTCCATAAGACCATAAGATATAGGAGCAGAATTAGGCCATTCAGCCCATTGAGTCTGCGCCACCATTCCATCATGGCTGATCCTGGATCCCACTCAACCCCATACACCTGCCTTCTCACCATGTCCTTGACGCCCCGACTGATCAGGAAATATCAACTTCCACCTTAAATATATGTACTGACTTGGCCTCCACTCCAACCTGTGGCAGAGCATTCCACAGATTCACTACACTATAGCTAAAAAATTCCTCTTCTAAAAGGTCGCCTCTCAATTTTGAGACTCTGCCCTTTCGGAAGGCTGTGTCTTCTTTGAATTAATTTAATGTTTTGAAGTTACAAAACATAACAGCAGTGAATGAAGTTGCTGACAAAAATAGATATTCGTGGTCTACCTGCGGCAGCCACAGATGTAGTGGGTTTGTTTCAGCAGACTGATATCATGAGCACTGCCATTTGACCGAAGAATACCTGAGGACTAGAATCTTAAGCCTTCACCGCTGTCCTGTACTTAAATACTGTAGTGAAACTTTAATAGCTGTAACTGTGCTCTTTGAGCTAAAAGGGACGTAACTTCCACCAACCAGTCTGCAGTCACAGATACATTAAAAAAGTCATTGATGTACTATTTCAGAGAGAAGAACTGTCACCCTATTATGCCATGAGATCACAAGGACCATAGAGGAAGTATTTTGAAGAAGTTCTCAAAGCCTCTTTGAAAATATGTAACATCCTTTCTGGCTCATAGGGATCATTGATCATTATTCAAAATGGAGTTGGGGCATCTGGGTCAGAGCTGAGAATCTCATGCCTCTATGCATAGAAATCCAACCAAAACTGTGAAGTGCACCTCCTGCCAATCTCTACAGGGAGCCCTGTTCAGCTTCTCACACCACACAAATGATAGTTTGTGGATTAGCCGTTTCATTATTCCATAAATGGATTGGAAGATTATTAATCCACAGCTCATTGAGGCTACCTAAGAAGAAGATTATTATGATGTTGTAATGCCTTGCTTCATCACACTGTACCGTCCAATGATTTTTTTCTAAATTGAAAGTTAAACATGGTATGCACAATATGAAGAAAGTATGACTTGTTTTTCTATTTGACAATTTAACAACCACCTTAATATAGCATAGGAAAGCTATTTTGGTGACTTTAAAATACGCTGGGAAGTACTGTAAGCAACTTGACACGTAGAGAGCAACACAGGTTCTGGGGAGCTCAACGGGTCAGGCAGCATCAATGGAAAAAAATGAATAGTCGATGTTTCAAGCCTTGATGCCTCATCAGCACTGTTCAACTCAAAATGTTGACCATTTATTCCCCTCCCAAGATGCCGTCTGACTTGCCGAGTTCCTCCAGCATTTTGTGTGCGTGTGTTGCTCAAGATCTTCCGCATCATGTGTTTGTGAGAGGTATTATAAAGCCAGTTTTCGTTCTACATGCACAGACAGTTTAGTTGAAGACAGGTTTGGGTGGTGGCGTATTTTCACCCACAATGATGCAATTTCCTGCACTAATGTATAGGATACAATTCCCTTGCCTTAGGTTATTAAATTTTACTGATCCAATATTAAATGAGCATGATCTAATTACTAATTTTTTTGTCCTGTCCTGAGATATGTTTATTTGATACTTGTTGTGGTAGTACTTCCTGAGATTGTTTCCCCTCACCTCCCGATTGTGTTCATTCTCCTGAATATAATTTGCTGGGGACCAGCAACCATTCCATCTAAGCTACAGTTTTAGAGTATATTTCAGCAGGTTTATTTATCCAGGAATAGTCACTGCTTTCCTTGATCATGCTTTCTTCAACTTCTGCACAACGCCTTCCAGGAGGAATCAGTAAATAATGAGTAGGAGCAGAAACCTTGCCTTTTTTCTTAACCCAGATTATTTTGATACTGAGCTTCTATCTTTGATACTTTATGCTTCTATCACTCATTACATTGGGATCAACCATCCATCAGATTCCAAAGACTGCATGTCAGCAATGGACACTCTTTACAGCTCAGTTACTTTCTAGTAGTTTGTATTAATTTTGGAATTTTATATTTGTATTTCATCAAGTACTGTAATAACAAGTTAAGACTATGATATAAGGAATATGCAGAAATACAGGACAAATAATTTACAATATATTTCTAGAGTTTCTACAGCCCTTCCTCTGGCGATACAGCTAAAATTTGTGGAAATTGTGCATCTTTTGCTTGCATTTTTATACCACCCATAATCAAATCAACTTTTGGTTACAATATTAAAGTGAGATAGATGTAAAAGGTGCTGTGGTAGAACAGCAAGAGGATGGCTTGCCTCTTTGAAGTACAAATTGCCTCTATGACCTGTATTCAAAACTGCCAAATCAGAACGTAATGGGATTTGCACACATTCAGTTAAATGGAACTGGTAATCATTTCAGAATCATCAGAAACATTTAAACCCCTGATTTGTTGATTATGCAAAGGCTCTTAACAAAATGTTTTATCGCAGTATTTAACTCTCAGTTCTCCAATGGAAAGGGTGGAAAATTAAGTTGCTTTATTCATCCTGGAATTGCTGAGTGCCACTTGCATCTTAATTTGGGATGACTTTGCAATGATGATCTGGTACAGCTAGAATGAAAATCAGTTTGGTCCCTGTTCACCCTGTTCATCTTGTTTGCAAATTACCATTGTATTCTTAGTCAACAAACTGACCCAGTGATAAAACAAAAATAATAAAAATGAACTGCTGCAAGGATGAGAAATACAAATTTATTATTTATTAAAAAATAAGACTCAAGGTCTCAGGAACTGCTTCTTCTCCTCTGCCATCATCGGATCTCTGAATGACATTGAACCCATGAACACCACCTCACTGTTTTTTTTTGCACTGCTTATTTGAATTTAATTTAATGTATAAATAAATAAAAGTAATGTTTTATATAAATAATTTACCTTATATAATTTAGCCTATATATTTCATAGTTTTTATTATTATGTATTGCAATGTACTGCTGCCACATAACAATTTCATGACATTTGCCAGTGATATTAAACTGAATTCTGAAATAAATATATACTGTGTTTAAATAAATTAGCCTTTCAAAATATTGAAATTTGTAAATAAGTATTAATAGTAACCAATACTTTTCATCTTCAGTGTTACCAAATATCTTAACATCTGGTTTTACTTTGATATGTGTTCAATCAAATTATTTTAAAAGATCGTAAGATTACAGGCGTCAGCTATCCTAAGATTATAGTTGTAAAACAAAATAGTTTAATTTCATATGATACTTGTGCAGTCAAGGTTACTTAGATCATGGTGATGTTTGATCTGAACAAAAACGGAACCTCCTGACCATGTCTGCATGCTTTTCTGCACTGAGTTGATGTCACGTGATTGGCTGCCACATTGATGGAGCCTCAATAGGGTGGATGGAGATAGCATGCTTCCTGTGGTGGGAGAGCCTAAGAACAGAGAATACAGTCTCAGATAAAGGGATGTCCTTTTAGGATGGAGATGAGGAGGACCAAGTTTTTATGTATATTTAAGGCAGTTGATAGATTCTTGATTGGTCAGGGCATGAAGGGATATGGGGAGAAAGCAGGAGGTTGGGGCTGAGAGGAAAATTGGATCAGCAATGATGAAATGGTGAAGCAGACTCGATTAGCCAAATAGCCTAATTCTGCTCCTATATTTTATGGTCTTAACAAGCAGGTGTATAGGTGTACCTAATTAAGTGGCCACTGAGTGTATGTGAGTAACTTAAGGCTGCAACTGAAGAAATTCAGACTGTATTGCAAAATTGTTCAGTTCTTGTGTTAGAACTAGAAAACATCCATCATACTGCTTGCTACCAACTTAACATTTTGTATGTCTGAATTACTTTATTTTAAACTCTCATTCAGTTGATTACTAATGCCAAAGATATGCTGCCATAATACAGTCTTGTGTTAACATATACCAAGGTTTACGTGAGTTTCTCTCCATAAATTCCTCTAAATTTACTCAAAGGATACATGAAGCAGCATCAATGTCTTCTCCCAGGACAACATTCCAGCTCTGGCATCCTAATTATACTCAGTCAGCCTCAAAGGGCAAGCCATTGTTTTGACATGATCCAGTCTACCACAACAGATGCTCTCCTGAAAGCATTGTCACTGGAAGAGATTAATTAATGAGGTGGAGATGGAATGACGGATATGTTCAAAGCCTAAACATAAAAGATTCAGCAGATTCTGGAAATCCAGGGTAACGCATACAAAATTCTGGGGAACCCACCAGGTCAGGCAGCATGTGTGGAAAAGACTAAACAGTCAATATTTTGGGCCATGACCCTTCATCAGTCCTGATAAGGAAATAGACCATTACGTTAAAAAGAGTGCGGAGGAGATTTATGTGGATATTGCCAGGACTTGAGAATCTGAGTTTTGGAAAGAATTTGAGCATCTTAGGACTTTTTCAAATGAAGTGCAGGAGAATGAGGGGTGACTTTATAGAGGGACATGGGCATACCCAATCACACAGCCTTTTTCCAAGAATCGAGAACTAGAGTACAGAAGTTTAAGGTAAGAGGGGAGAGATTTAAGAGGAACTGGAAAGGCAAATTTTTCTGCCCAGAGAGTGGTATGTATATGGAATGAGTTGCCAAAGAAAGTGATTCAGGTAGGTACATTTAAAAGATACCTGGATAGATACATGAATAGGAAAGGTTTGGGATATGGGCCACACAATGAGACCAGATTAGATGGGAATCTTGGCATGCACCAGTTGGGCTGAAGGGCCGACTTTCATGCTGACTCTATTAGCAAACTGAAGCCCTGCATAAAAAAGACCTTAAGACAAAGAAGCAGAATTATGCCACTCGGCCTATTGAGTCTACTCTGCTGTTCCACCATGGCTGATTTATTATCTCATTCTCCTGCTTGAGTCCCCGACTAATCAGGAACCTATCAACTTTTGCTTTAAATATACCCAATGATTTAGTCTCCACAGCCGTCTGTAGCAATTAATTCCACAAATCCACTACACTCTGGCTAAAGGAATTCCTTCTCATCTCTGTTCTTAATGGATGTCCCTCTACTCTGAGGCCATGCTCTCTGGTCCTAGACTCACCCACTATAGGAAACATGGGCTTATCTCATTAAGCAGCCTCATGTGCAGCACTTTGTCAGAAACTTTCTGAAAATCCAAATAAACAACATGTACTGATCCTCCTTTGTCTATCCTGCCTGTTATATCCTCTTAAAGGAAAATTAGAATTAAAAATTCCTCTTAAGGAAACCATACTGACTTTGGCCTATTATATCATGTGCCTCCAAATAATCTGTAACCTCATCCCTAATAATTGACTCCAAAAACTTCCCAACTACTGAAATCAGGTTAACTGGCTTAAAGTTTCCTTTCTTCTGCCTCCTCACTTCTTAAAGAGTGAAGTGACATTTTCAGTTTTCCAGTCATCCAGAACCATTCCAGAATCTAATTATTCTTGAAAGATCATTACTGGTGCCTCCACAATCTCTTCAGCTACCTCTTTCAGAACCTTGGGGTGTAGTCCTACTGACTTCAGCTCCAAGGCACCTTCTCCTCAGCAATAGCCCTACACTTGCTTCTGGCAGATGAACTACACTACCACAAGAAGTACCCACACCTAGCTCTATGTGTGTAGCCTTACATAAACATTTTAGTTGCTTGGTTATTTCTTTGGCTCTCACCTGCCACCCAGCTCTCACCTGTGGCTCCAAGTAACTGTCTGGATGTGACAGTGGCCACACCCCGCTACACCACTTCGAGAGGCGAGCTAAACCAGTTGGGGGTTGCTGGAAACCTCCAACCACGGTGAGATAGTGACATGCCTACCCTAGCATGTGAAGCCTGTTCTGACTGACTGGGTGGATGAGAGTAATTACAAGATCTAATGGCCAAGAAGCTGCTGTTGCAACTCTTCATGGAGAGCGAAGGGCATGACAAGACACAGAAGGCATCATGGCTATCCACTGCAAATGACGAAAGCTCCAGTCATGCCAATTTTTTGACATTGGTCCAGGATGTTTAAGCCGAGAGAGTGGAACTGCCCTGGTGCTCACCGTAAAACCTCTCCTGCGCAGGTTTTTCTCCCTGCAACTCTTTACCATATCCGCACAATTGGTGAGCTCCACAGACAAACGTCATAATCGGAAATGACGGATAGTTAACCTATTTCTCCAAGTACTTTTCTGTTCCTTTAGATATTGTGAGTGGAATGGGAGACATCCAGAAGTAGAACTGGAATTGTATAACTATGCTCTTTTTGTCAAGTTCAGTAATGTTGTCAATGCTCCTCATGCTTGCATTAACATGCACTATTTTTATTAATTGCTTTTCATCTTCTCCCTTTCACTTTGAAGTGAATGGACGAATTGCATATAACCATATTTCCACGATCAGCATTCTCTGATGCCTCACATTCACTCATGCGAGCTTCAACTCAAATTTAGTAAGTAATGCAACTACAGGGTGGGAGATAATAAAAGAAGTCCAATTTGCCATATACTTCAGATTAATGATTTAACATAATCTTAATCTAAAATTTCTAGATGTACTGTAGAGAGAATTCTATCTTGCTGCATCACCATCTGGTAATTGGGGTGGTGGGGAGGGGAGGGGCAACTGCACAGGCTCAAAATAAGCTGAAGGGCGTTGTAAGCTCGGTCAGCTCCATCATGGACACTAGCCTCCTTAGCATCCAGGACATCTTCAAGGAGCGATGCCCGAAGAAGGTGGCATCCATCATTACGGACTCCCATCACCCAAGTCATGCTTTATTCTCATTGTTACCATCAGGAAGGAGGTACAGAAACCTGAAGACACACACTTAACGATTCAGAAAGTTTCTTCCCACACACATAAAATGCTGGTGGAACACAGCAGGCCAGGCAGCATCTATAGGAAGAAGTACAGTCGATGTTTCAGGCCAAGACCCTTCACCGGTGATATTGAACCTAACTCTGATTCTGATATATTTATGATTAAACTACCTATTTAATTTTCTATTTCTACTCCATCAGCTGGGATCCTAAATATAATATCAACCCCAGCTGGGAATATTTCGCAGAGACAGATAAATGAAACTGACCTGAAGAAGCTTGCATTCCAATAGCTTTCTTAATGTAGGAAAGTATGTCAAGATGCTTTTCAGAAGCATAAATCAATAATGAGATAAAGAAAGATATATTAAATTGATTACTGAAAGCTTTGCTGACAAGGGGAACTTTGAAGATGACCTTAATGGAGGAAAGAAAGTGAAGTAGAGAATAAATTTAGGGAAGAAGTTCTGGAGCATGACCAAAACAGCTGAAAACATAACATTAATGGTTGGTCAAAGGGAGTGGAATTTATGTGAGAGGTTCAGAGCTGGGAGAATTCAGGATTCTTGAAGGTTTGCAAAGCTGAAGAAGGTAAAAGGAAAAGACTTTATGGAATGAGAAAAGACAGGTTTATGTGTCACAATCACAAGGCATTCCAACATTTTAAGTTGGTGAGAAGTACATAGTACTTAAAGTGTTGATATCAGATGATTTTGCAGTCACCTTGCAAATAGTGTACAAAACAATGAGCCAGTGATCTGCATGGTTTGAAATCTATTAACATTTGTCTCAGAAATTGTACTAATGCTGCACTGTTATGTAATTTGAAAACCAAATATGCTTCAAACACTCAGTAGGTCAGTTATGTAAAGAGAAACATAGTTAATGTCAGAACAGGAGAAAGTCTGCAGATTCTGGAAATCCAAAGCAATGCATAAAATGCTGGAGAAACTCAGCAGGTCAGGCAGTATCCATGGAAAACAGTCAACATTTCAGGCTAACTTTTCTTCAGGACTGCGAAGGAAGGGGGAAGAAGCAAGAATAACAAGGTGGGGAGGGGGCAAGGGGAAAGAGGCTAGCTCAGGCATGGGCAAACTACGGCCCGCGGGCCATATGCGGCCCATTAAGCTTTTTAATCCGGCCCACAGAACTTGATGAAATTATATTAATAAACCTTGTTAGCGTTTTTTCCCCGCAATTCTGGTGTTTTCCCAATAGATGATGTACTCTATATACATTTGTGGCGACTCATTTCCTGGCACATCTGAACCGGCTCACAATTAGCCAACGTTCCGGCTAAGGGAGATAGCCTGCGGGGATTTGCGAGCACAGAGCTTTGGAGCCTCTGCGCCACAGGGGGCAGGTTGAGGGAGGCTTAAAAGTGAGACTAGGGATTTCGAATAAAGTTTTTTTCTTCGACTGCAGTTACCGATTCCATGTCATAATTTTAGCGCTGCATGTAGCACACCGCTACACATTGACCTTTGTTGAGGTGCAGCGTATTACTCCCCATTTGGGCTTTACTCTTTGTTCGGCTCGACCTATTTGTGTGAACAGGCGTTCAGCGTCATGAACATCAACAAAGCCAGCCACAGATCCAAGTTAACTGACCAACACCTCAGATCCATCCTGAGAATCGCCACAACAAAACTAAATCCAGACTTTGATGGGAGACCAACAACACTGTTCCCACTGAAATTAAAAATAAGTTTCTTCGTTGTTTTATGTAAAAAATGCATTTGAAAATATTTTTTTCAATAAGCCTTACATGTTACATGTCATTTCTGTTAAGTGATGGACATGAGTAGTGCGCAGGTGCATGTACGTTCTCAAAATAAAAAATGCGCTCCAGATCAAATAACGCGCTCCGCATACTGGCGCGCTGTCACTGTTCTGTCTTTGTGCTGGTCATTGTTGAGTTTTGGCACGGGGACAATTGAATAAGAAGGAGCAGGACAAGTAGACCTGTATCTCCTACCGTTTTTGAAATAAAGACAGTCAGGAGGAGAGTGATGATGATAATATCTTGAAGGATAACAGAATTTTCAGTGCTTTAAAATAATAACTGTTACTATTAAAAAAAGCTGTATTTTATTCATTTAATTTTCAGTGTTTTAAAAGTCATTTCAATAAATAGCTAAATACCATGGGACTTCAAAGACAGATATTTTGTTGGAATGCATTTGTTCATTTTCAATTGAAATTAAAGCACATGTTTTCTACAAATCCCATGATATTTTATTTTCTCTTATGAGGTGTATTACTAAAACACTCTGTCCATCTGCTCCTGGTCTTGCCCCCCTGTCAAATTTTAGAACCATTTGTGGCCCACAAGTCAAAAAGTTTGCCCACCTCTGGGCTGGCTGGAAGGTGATATGTGAACCCAGGAGGATAAAATGGTCAAGGGCTAGAGAAGAAGGAAACTGATAGGAGAGGACAGCGGGGGACCACAGAAGAAAGGGAAGGAGGAGGGGACCCAGTGGGAGGTGATAGTTAGGTGAGAGGACGTGAAAGGTCAGAGTGGGGAATATCTATGTAAAGTGAAACATAGTTAATGTCAGAATAGTTCTTTTAAAGAGTCATTAACCTGAAAGCTTCTCTTTCCATATGTACTAAGTGTTTTAAACACCCTCTGTTTACATTTCAGATTTCCAGAATTTGAAGTTATTTTTTTATTTCTGGTGATGAATTGAGACCCCAATTGATATTTTTTCTTGTGATGCATTCATGTTTTTAGACTAAAGTTGCTGACACTGATTTCCATCACAGTTTGTTTCAACAGTCAACGAGGCATGAATTGGAATTGAGAAACCATCTACCACGCCTGAGGAACTTATGTCTATATCTCCTCCCTCATCAGCACTTGGAGCCCTAAACAATCAACCGGGTGATGCTGTGCGTCACTTATGAATGCATTGTTCTCAATCATTTCATCTGGTGCTCCTGATGCGGCCTCCAGTGAGACCCAACACAGACTGTGGAATCACTTTGTCAAGCAACTTAATTCTGTCCTCCTGAACAGCCAAAATCTCCCAGTCCCCGGACCTTTTACTTACTAGATTGGGTGGAGCTACAATGGTGCTTAACTGCGACCCCTTCGAGCTCATCTGCGGAAACAGCTTAATTTCTACCTTTACTGTCTCTCTCTTCCCTTTTCAAGGTGGATAGGGCTCTGTTGGAGACTCCTCCCTAGAGTTACACTCTGACCTCGGTTCTTTGTGATGGTGGGACCCGCTTCCTGGGGGTGGGTGGTTCATGACCAGCTGCTCTTTGGATGCAGCCTATAAGACAAGTGCGTCACTGGGGTTCCGGGGCTTTGCGGCCCTCTGGATGAGCTGACTCTATCCTGGTGTCGCAGGAGAAAACAGACCATGGGGATCAGTGGATTGGCTGTCAGGAGCTCTGTACTCGGAGAATTTCTCTCTCTTTCTTGTTAGTGGGGTAGAGTTCGTTGCCGATTCTCAAGTCGGAGAACTCTGGGGGATAAAAAAAGGCGATGTGGCAGACTTTATCATTGCAAATCAGAGAGTTGTTTTGTTATGTCTCCCCTGTTGCTGTGAAAGGGTGATACCTCTCTGTCCCTTTATTGGGGAGAAAGAGAGCCTGTGTGGTATGTTGGATTATTGGGTAAACGATGAGTTTTTGTTGTGCTGCAGATCATGGTCTTTTTGGGGGGCTTTGCTGTTGCTTGCTTGGTGGGTGGAAGGTGCTGATGCTTTTTCTTGCAGAAGTAAATAGGGAGGAAGAGGGTCGCTGCTTTGTTGCTGTTGGTGCATGGGAGGGGTAGTAGGGGGGGCTTTGGGGTTCCGATGTTTTTACTGTCACTCATCCTTTGGGACACTCTTCTGCTTTTGTAGATGTCTGTGACGAACAAAAGTTTCAGGTTGTATATTATACACATTTTTCTGATAGTAAGTGGAACTATTACACGTGTATAGAATTTTTACCTGAAGTTATTGTTTTTTTTTGTTCATTTCCCTTTAATAATCTCTACCCATCGTTCTCTCCCTATTCTTACCTTAAAAGATGTGCAGAACATAATGATCTCAGATTTTAAACTAAAAGGCCATGTGTTGATCGGGATCTTAATGAAATTCTCAAAAACTATGGAAAGTCTAAAGAAAGGTTTGTTTTGTTCATCCAGAAAATAAAGCAATTTGTAAGAAAGTTTGGCCATGTCTTTCCCCATCAACCCCTTTTTAAGTTTCAACTAAAAAAAGTTCAATTATTGATGACATATTTGCAAATATTGTGTCTCTGATATGATACAGTTATCGACATGGTACGGAATAGGGGGTGATTATAGAACGGTATAAGTTCCCAACAATAATGGAAGAATTCTCACAGAATGTTTTATATGACACAATGACAAGGTAAACCACTTAAAATATCCATGGGCACGTTTTTCGTGCAGTCATTAATCGCCCATGTTTGGTAGAAATGGGACAAGTTTGAGCGACGCCTAGTACTGGAAACAAGAAAGTCAAGTTGGATTGGGATGGGGCGGAGGGACTAGGGTCAGTTTAACTTCTTTATTGAAGCTCGGCATCGACAGTGGCAGAGAGGCGGGGCAAAGCGAGGCGTCACCGTCGCTTTATAATGTGATTTGCAACACAAGGCGGCTACTCGGAAAAAGAATCAGACAGGGAACTTAACGTTAGGAGCACTTTCACAGGGGTTAGAAGACATTTCTGATATGGCGGCCGCAGAGCAGTGGCTTCTTATCTACCTGTCTTTGTTTTCACTCAAGGAGTGGGCTTCAGCTTTCAATTTGGATGCGGAAAATGTCATCAGGAAAAACGGAGATCACCCCAGCCTGTTTGGTTTTTCCCTTGCTATGCACCGGCAGCTAGAACCATCAAATGAAATAATGTAAGTATCCGTACATTGATTTCGCTTGATTGGAGAAGATGGTTGGTACTTTCAGAATCTAGACAGGAATGCAAGTGGAAAGTCTGCGCTTTGTGGTCTAAGCCGGGACACCCTCGCACACTTTAGCTGAAGTTACTCCGTTCGAACAGGTTTATCGGATCTTAAGCTTGTGCTCGAGATTGAAGCAAGTGCAGTGAGAAGTTTCCGCCGGCAGTCACGGTACCTGTTCACGGCCGGCGCTCGCTGCGGAGGTTGTCCTCGCTACTCCAGAGCGTCGCTCGTTAAACCCGCAGTGACTCTGCTCAGGGCCCGGGTGCCCGAAAGCGCTCTTTGATTCACTTTGATTTATGTCGGGCTTGTGGTATTGACTGCGGGGCTTCTTGATATTTAAAAAAAAATAGTAATTGGAACCTTGGGGATTTATTTTATCGAAGAATGCAACAGGATGGCCCTGCATCGTTTAAAGAAAGCGCACTGGTTGAAGGTGAAGCGATCATTGGTATGCAGGGCAGCGCCAACTACCTCCCCCCCCCCCCCCCACACACACGCAACACTAAGTCCCTCGGGGCTAGTTACAAAATCTTCTAAAGTTGCACTGGAGGTGAGGTGTGACCCCAAACAATTGTCTTCAGTGAAAGGGTCGGAAACTTTATCCTAACTGCTGTGTTTTAATTGTAGAAGCGTTAAAAGTTTCTCTCCGAGCAAAATGTTCCACTGAAGCCTTTAACGTTGTCACTGGCCGGGTTTTTTTTTGTTGTAAACTTTTTTTCTCTCTCTCTTGGGACTACCGGTCCGCTGCGCGGCGGCGACAGTTTGATGATAGCTGCTTTCGCGAGCACGGCACGCCGACTAAATGTGACCATCTGAATGGCGGGGTGGTTGGGGAGGAGTTGGCCGAGGTGAGGATGAGGGGCGGCGGCAGGGAGGAGCTGTGAGGTCCGACCCGCCTGGCCTCGCCCTCGCCCTCGCCCTGCACGGTGCCGGGCGGCGGGATCGAGTGGCGAGTCAGCCTCCACCTACCGCAAGTCTTCTGGTGTCCTCGGTCGGTGCCGAGGCGGACGGCGGCGTCCTCTGAAACCAAAAGGTGCAGAATGCATTCATTTTCCTTCGAATGAGTGACCCTGTGACAAATCGCAGAGATCTGAGAATCCCATCGGCACTTTAACTCGATTTGTTCTTTAATCCCTTGTTTCCTCAATAATTTTTTTTTTCAAATTTCTGGATTATTTGGAAACTTGTTTCACATTTGTCGCAGCCGGATTGTTTTGGAAGATTAGGTTCTGCCAGAGTCGCTCAGCCCCTGATCTCATTTCCAGCCAAAGTACAAACATGCAGAGAGAGAGCCGAGCTCCTGAGGTGATGGGAGTGTAACTGCCCGTGACGTCAAAGCGGCCTTTGACCGAGTGGCTTCAAAGAGCCCAAGAAACCTCAGTTGGTTGGGGTGACATTTAGCACACAGGAAGATGGTTGTGGTGGTTGGAGGTCAGTCACTTCAGCTGCAGGAGTTCCTCCCGGTAGCGCCCCACGCCCAGAATCTTCTTTTATTGCATGACTGATTTCCCTCCAGTCATGCTGTCTGGTGGTTCTGGGCTATTTTTTTATAATTGCAGAATGTTCAGCATCATTTGTGATTCCTTGGATAAGGAGGTAGTCCAGATCAAAATGCAGCAAGACTTGGACTGTATCCAGGTCTGGGCTGATGATTGACAAAGTAACTTTCAGACTAGACAAACACCAGGCAATGACAACATCCAGCAGGATAAAGTAAGCCATTAACCCCTGATATCCAATGGCATGTCCATCACTGAACTCCATCTACAGGTCCACATCAAGACACCTTGGACAAGACCTTCCAAACCCTGACCTGTCAATTAGAAGGTCAGGGGCATGGTCACCACTCCCTGGGAGTTGCCTTCCAAACCACGCACCATCCGAACTCAGAAATGTATTGCCCTTCATTCACCTTTGCTGGGTTAAAATCCTGGAATTTGCGGATGCTTAAGTCCCTTATTCAACCTGTCTCAATCAGGCGGACCTTAGGACCCAGCGGAACCCCAGACCTTATTTAACCTGTCTTAGTGCGGTGAACATTAGGACCCGGCGCCAGAGCTCTGAATGCGCAGTGTTTCTGTTCACAAAAATAATCACGATCACAATTGAAAATAAAGTTGAAATAATAAAGCGACTGGAAAGAGGTGAAATGCCATCGGTCATTGGAAAAGCGTTAGGCTACAGTTGGTCAACAATCGGAACAATTTTAATGGAGCATGTGAAAGGTCCTGCCCCGATGAAAGCTACAATTATTACTAAGCAACGCAGTGGTTTAATTATTGGGTTTTGTGTTTTTGATCCTCCACATCAACCCGGCATGGTGGAGAGTGCACTAGGGAGTGATCTGTCCGGAGTCCCAAGAACTTCCGTTCCTGAGCCCAGTGCTGAAACATACGTTCTTAAGTGTTTTATATGCATAGAAAGGTAAAATATATACTATATACTAAGACAAACGTTTGACTGACGCTAAATAATATCAGATGTACCTGTTCCGACTTACTTAGTAAGAGAACTTCTGATTTTTTTTTTCCAATTGCGATCCATGATAACCCACGCACATCCTCCCGTATACTTTAAATCCTCTCTAGATTACTTATAATACCTAATACAATGTACATACTATTTAAAGTGGTTGTTATACTGAATTGTTTAGGGAATAATGACAAGAAAAAAAGACTGTACGTGCTTGAACAACAAGTGCTGGAGGAGCACTTCCGGGTTTTCGCGATTCGCGGTTGGTTGAATTCGCGCTTGTGGAATCCATGGATAAGGAGGGCCAACTGTATAGCTAATAAAAGGTGAAGTGGAACACACATGAGGTTATGCAGATGCTGTGGAAATCTAGACACACAATGCTGGAGGAACTCAGCAGGCCAGGCAGCATCCATGGAAAAGAGTACAGTCGATGTTTTGGGCCAAGACATATTGGTGGGAAACCATCAGTTTGGAAAAGAACAAACAGTCAATATTTCAGGCTGAGACCTTTGGCCCAAAGTGCTGAATGTTCCTCACTGTGGACGCTGCCTGACCAGCATTTTGTGTAGCGGAGCATAGCTGGTTCTGACGTGTTTGTGATGGAACAAGCTGGAACTGGTCCCCTCTCGCTGTGAAGCAGGGACACCCCTTTTTCCCTTATTGGGGAGAGAGAGAGAGCCTGTGGAATGTTAAATACCAGGTGAACGAGTAGTCTTTGTGGTACTGCAAGTCTGTGTCTTTACTGATGGTATGCTGCATGCTTGAGTGCTTGGTGGGGGGTGTTGATGCTTTTTTTTGCTGAAGGAGAAGGGGGGGTCATTGCTTTGCTGCTGCTTGTGTGTGGGAGTGGGAGGACTTTGGGGTTCTAACGTTTAACTGTCATTCATTCTTTGGGGCACTCCTCCATTTTCGTGGATTTTGCAAAGAAGAATTTCAGGATGTATATTGTATACATTTCTCTGACATTAAATGAACCTATTATTATCACATATACTAAATTACAGTGAAATGCTTGACTTGCATATTGCTTGATTTATTTTCACAAGGTCCACAAGTTGCAACGATGTAGTAGGTGACTTTAAATTGAGAACGTAACCGAAGGTGATAGTTAAATAAAGTTAGATGGCAGGAAGTAGATAAAGAGTTAGACCAGGTTTGCTGCAGAAAGGTCTTGGTGAAGGGCACGGAAATGAGTCGAAACTGTTGGAAGAGGTTTGCTTAGGGATCTCACAAGTAAATCTCTGCAAACTAGTGCAGATCGAATACAAAGTGTGAAGCCTGGAAGATGAAGTTCAAAGGTTTGCTACTTCCATTCAGTGTGTTATGAGAACTGGAGTTTTAAGGTTTAAAATACATTTATTATGTGTGCCATATACAACCTTAAGATTTATCTTCTTGTAGGCCGCCACCTCCTGCTGCTGCCTGTGAGGAGTTTGTACATTCTCACTGTGACCTCATGGGATTCTTCCAGGTGGTCGGGTTTCCTCCCACAGTCCAAAGACGAACCGATTGCTCGGTTAATTGGTCATTGTAGATTGTCCTGCGATTAGAGGAGGATTAAATCGGGGGATTGCTGGGTAGTATGGATCGAAGGGCCTGTTCCGCATCGTATCTCGGTAAACAACCAAACAAACAACTCACAAAAAAAATCCCCCACCACAATGACAGTCAACATCCGGTGTGCGAAAAAAGGAAGAACAAATCATGCAAACAATATGAAAAGGTAATCAAAGATGAACCACAGTCTCCGAACGTAAGTTTGTGGCCAGTTCAGCGCTGAGGCTAGTCCAGGAGCTCGCTGGCCACAAGCCACAGAGCCGTGTTCAGTGCTGAGCGCCACACTGAATTGTGGGCTCAGCACTAGTTTGCCCTTAGCCTTTGGCCTCCATGCCTTAATCTTTTCAATCTAACTCTGTTTAAATTGGCCTACCACCGGTTTGTTTTCTGCTCTTGAGCCCAGGCCCTGCCACGTCAATCTGACCCAAACATCGTTTGGCCCGGAGTCCACTCTACCAGTGGTTGCTGTGGTCATATCTGCATTCTCGGGATTCCGTACTGCAGAGATGCCAGGTACAGATGGTTCAAAAGCAGTCCTCTCAAAGGGAAATTGCAGGTTGTCGACAGCAGTGATCGTAGTGCAGAAAAAGTATATTTAGTAGTTTTGTTAGATGCCTGCAAAACAATGCTGTGTCTGGGCCTTGCCTGCACCATCTTGGAAGCTCTTGGAGCTTGTTGGACGGATGATGAGTACAGGTCTAATGGACTTTGCATGAGGGTGGCACAGCTAAATGAATGGTTACTGTCAATATTGGGTAGAGTTTAGGCAGCTGCAAGGAGAGTGTTGAGGAGGGTAAAGAGGCAGTTGAAGAGAAGCACAGGAGCCTGCCCTTTCAACAGTGGGATAAAGCTATCTTGGAAAATTTCGGTTTAGCAGCCATTAACATTCTCCGGTTTTTGTCAAAGTGAGTGATAGCAATTTAAACTTGCTTGTAGGATCAAACATGACTACAGATAGTGAAGGAGGAGACTGAGAGGTACTATTATGTGAATGTGACTGTCAGATTGTAGTTGAGTTAACTAACACAATGGGTGTTCAAGTTCCAAGATATTTGTGAGGAAGAACACATTTAATATTCAGGATGTGCAGGTATGTTTCTCGGAACTCTTGACAAATTTTTTGATACAGGGATTTCTTTTTTAAACAAGTTGGCTTTCAAAGGAAGAAATACATTGCTATTCATGAAAAATGAAATGGTGTATCTTTATAAGGGAGGAAATTTAAATTCATTTTTATTTAAACCATAGACACTTTTTTTTCCCCCTCTCTGGTCCAGTTAAGGATTTTGATGATTGGAACCAGAAATAGTCGAGTGAAAATTGACGTTTGTGTGTCCCTCATGAGTAATAGAAATCATGATTGATTTAGGGTTCTTAATTGGTAGTTGATTCTGGATGACTTGTAATTCCAGACTTGCAAAACCCAGGGTCTCCTGAGAGGCCTTGGGCAACTCTGATTGAGCCAGTCTTCTGGGCACAATTAAAGCAAATTGAAAGGTCAATATTGCTTGTTCTTTTATATTGATGACTGAATTATAATGCAAGTTTCATGTTCAAGTTTATTGTCATTCAAGTGTACACCGTACTTGCGTCGCAAACAGCACATAAGATAATATTAACACAATAGTATTAACAAATAATAAAAATATTCTGTAGATGAAAGAGTTGACTGACCTATAGTTAAGTATTTGACAATATAATGCTACCGGCACTATCATAAATAATGTGTACTGGGTGGGAGCAGGCTGTTCAGATGTCTCACAGCCTGGGGGAAGAAGCTGACAACAATCCTTGTTTCCTGTGCTGCAGTGTCTTCTCCCTGAAGATAGGAAGTCAATGCGATTGTGTCATTCTCTTGCCTTTTTCAGTCATCGTGCTCCTTTTACATTCATCTGTGGAGATTCTCTGAACTAAATATTGACATTTATATGAAGTACACCAGCCCAAAAACACAGCTAATTTTGGACTTGCAAAATCACAGTGTTGAAGTTTGGCTTCTCCTTCAAGGTAAAGGCAGCAGTGATGAGGTTGATATCTAGTTGTGGAATGAGAAACCTATAGAGTCATATACAACTACAGCTCGCAAACAGGCCCTTCAGCCCATCTAGTTCATGCCAAACCATTTAAGCCTACATCAACCTACACCTGGACCATACCCCTCCTATCCATGTACCTATCCAAACTTCTCTCAAATGTTGAAAATGAAGTGGCATCCACCACTTGTGCTGGCAGCTCGTTCTGTGCTCTCACCACCTCTGAGTGAAGGATGCTATGTGTTAACATATCTGTAACATTATGAAACACCAGTCACAGATCTATGCCATTTCAGAATGATTAACAGTCAACAACTGTGACAAGCTTAATTTCACGTGGCAGGCTTCGTGTAAGGGCAATTTGAAAATGACTTTTGTGATGGTGACTGAGGGATTAGCGTTGACTAGAGCACCTGATTCAGGTGCAAGAATGCTTCTGCTTAGCCCACAGTGGAAGAGTCTTAACAAGACTCAATACTAAATGTGCCCTGAGAAAGATTATAAAGTATTATTTTGTTTGCAAGGATAACTGGACATTTTGAATTGCTGATTTAAAATCTTCTGATGAAGCCCTTGTCAATATCATTACTTCAAAGTGCTTCCATAGACCTCTGTTATCTGACCATATGCCATCATTCATTTGTCAGCCCAGTTAAGGGAGTAGGAGGCTGCATGTTATAAAGACAGTGAGTATATTTTTGTACAAATGCAAATTTATTAAAAAACATTCGGTTTATGCATAGTGGATTTCAGTTAATTGGACTATCGGTTATTTGGGGCAGCTGCTTATTCGGGTCAACTCCTAAAGAAAATAACTCATTGAGAAAATAGCTGGGATTTCTTTCATTTATTTGGGACACTTCCATTTAATTGGGACAGGAGACTTGCTGAACAGTTTCTAACTCTCGTCAGTCATGTGCACTTGAGTGGCTGAGTAGACACGACTCTGTGCTTGGAGTGAACGGTTTTTAAACAGTGTGAGTTGCATACGCTTGTCTTAAGTTGTTCATTTGGACCGACCAATGCTTTATAGTACTGTGGTAATATTGGTAGTGTTCTAATTTGTTCTGTATTTCACTTAAAAACATAATCTGTTACTCAGTTAAATGTAGTTTGTCTTTTTTAACGTATTTCCATGAAACTTTGGCAAACTTTTGGGCCAGTTAATTGGTCCAAAATGTACTTGTCCCGATGTGTTCCAGATAACCGAAATCGACTAATTTTTGTCACCTGTAATATTTAAGGTGCATGCTAGTGCATGTTTGTGCGTGTGTTTATGGCAGGAGATGGAAGTCGGTCACTGCTGCTCTGATAATTGTTGCACATCTAGGTCTCCATCTGGCAGGCAGAGTTATAATTGATCTTTTGGTTTCTCCAGAGACAGTATGTCTCCTCCGAAGATAAATCAACTTGAATTCAAAAATGTGACATATATTCAATGAAAACTGGAAAGGTGAGTGTTAGTAGATGCTGGACAGTCAGAAAGGAGGCCTTTTGTCCTGTTGAGTTGTTTACAGCGTCAATGAAATTTATTCAGCGATGTGCCATCCCTGCTGCGTTAGTTAACCTTTTGACGCTCAGTGTATGGACTCCATGGAAAAACGGCCATTTGAGTTGGATTCTAGAAGAGGGTTAGAACCATAGAACAGTACAGCACAGAAACAGGCCTTTTGGCCCTTCTTGGCTGTGCCAAACAACTTTTCTGCCTAGTCCCACTGACCTGCACCTCAAGTCAAGTCAATTCACTTTTATTGTCATTTCGACCATAACTGCTGGTACAGTACATAGTAAAAATGAGACAACGTTTTTCAGGACCATGGTGTTACATGACACAGTACAAAAACTAGACTGAACTACATAAAAAAAAAACACAACACAGAGGAAGCTTCAGTAGACTACAGACCTACACAGGACTGCATAAAGTGCACAAAAGCAGTGCCAGCATTACAATAAATAATAAACAGGACAATAGGGCAAAGTGTCAGTCCAGGCTTCGGGTATTGAGGAGTCTGATAGCTTGGGGGAAGAAACTGTTACATAGACTGGTCGTGAGAGCCCGAATGCTTCGGAGCCTTTTCCCAGATGGCAGGAGGGAGAAGAGATTGTATGAGGGGTGCATGGGGTCCTTCATAATGCTGTTTTCTGGACCATAACCCTCCATACCCCTCTCATCCATGTACCTGTCCAATTTTTTCTTGAATGTTAAAAGTGAGCCTGCATTCACCACTTCAACTGGCAGCTCATTCCACACTCCCACCACTCTGTGTGAAGAAGCCCCCCCTAATGTTCCCTTTAAACTTTTCCCTTTTCACCCTTAACCCATGTCCTCTGGTTTTTTTTTTCTCTCCCCAGCCTCAGCGGAAAAAGCCTGCTTGCATTCACTCTATACCCATCATAATTTTATACACCTCTATCAAGTCTTCCCTCATTCTCCTACGCTCCAGGGAATAAAGTCCTAACCTATTCAACCTTTCTCTGTAACTCAGTTTCTTAAGTTCTGGCAACATCCTTGTAAACCTTCTCTGCACTCTTTCAACCTTATTAATATACTTCCTGTAATTCGGTGACCAAAACTGCACACAATACTCCAAATTCAGTCTCACCAATGCCTTATACAACCTCACCATAACATTCCAACTCTATACTCAGTAGTTTGATTTATAAAGGCCAATGTGCCAAATGCTCTCTTTATGACCCTATCTACTTGTGACGCCACTTTTAGGGAATTCTGTATCTGTATTCCCAGATCCCTCTGTTCTACTACACTCCTCAGTGTCCTACCATTTAGCTTATATGTTCTACTTTGGTTTGTCCTTACAAAGTACAATACCTCACACTTGGGTTGTTGATGTTGCTGGTGCTTTTGGGAATGGAGGAGTGAAAGTTCCTGTAATTTCATTTCCAGCTCCTAGATATAGATCTTTGGTTGCTGGATTAAATTTCTGTCCTATGTGGTATGTTACATATTCCCAAACCAGTTCCTGGTACCTGCACACTTTCAGTTAAAAAAGGACAAATGGTAAAAATCTTTGATATGCTAACAGATGTATCACATTGTTAGAATTCCAAAGTCTGTTTTGAGGTGGAATGTACTGCTTGGATTCAGTGTTGTGTCTAAAAGGGAAATATTACGTAGTTTACTAATCCATTGGTTAACTGAAGAGTGAATGAAAAATTGAAGAATTGTATTTTCAACAGTGGCACTGGTTACATAAATTGAAAAACATCACTCCAAGTAATATGGTGTAGTTGTGAGTTGAATTTAGAATTTGATATAATAAAGATCTTCAGTGTTTTGTTAATAGTTCATTGTTTAACTATTTACTCAGATAATATGGTGAAGGGAAAGTGTTGTTAGGCTAGGCATAAGCAAAAGAGTACTTTTTGTTCCTTGATGGCACTATTAAGTAATTAGAACAACTACAAAATCAAATAAACACTGAGACAGGACAATGGAATGACTATTTCTTAGATTATGAAAACAAGATATTGTATAGCAACACACACAAAATGCCGGAGGAACTCAGCAGGCCAGGCAGCATCTATGGAAATGAATAAACAGCAGATATTTTGGGCTGAAACTCTTTAGGAGTGAGAGGCAAGGGGGAAGATGCCAGAATGAAAAGGTGGGGGAGGAGAAAGAGTCTAGCTGGAAGATGATGGGTGAAGCCAGGTGTGTGGGAAAGGTCAAGGGCTGGAGAAGACAGAATCTGACTGGAGAGGAGAGTGGACCATCGCAGAAAGGGAGGAGAGTTAAAAGGTCAGAATAGGCATTCGACTGGGCTGGAAAGTAACTTGTAGTGAAAGGTATATACTGTCTTTAGTAGTTGTACAGCTGCCATTTTTGGTCTAATGTGTTTCCTATCAATTCTATTCGATAAGAAACAAATGATAGCAAATGTAGTATTGTGGCGGCTCATTTCCTAGCGTATGCGAACCGACTCACAATTAGATAGCCTACGGGGGTTTGCGAGCACAGAGCTTTGGAGCCTCTTCGCCATGGGGGGCCGGTTGACAGAGGCTTAAAAGTGAGGCTGAAGTTTTCGAATAAAGTTTTTCCTTCGACTGCAGTTACCGACTCCGTGTCGTAATTTTAGCGCTGCTTGTAGCACACCGCTACAGTATGACATTTATTGTAATATCAATGTATAGGTCCATTTTTGAGTCCTTTCATGGACCTCACTTCCATGAATGCTCATGTAGGCAAGTAATCATAGAAGCTTGTGAACTATGAATAAACTGGATTCTGCTATTGCACGAACAAAATCCAACCCTCCCTCCCCTCTAGTGGAACTATTTGTAAGTGGTTCACAAAAGTGCTAGCGCACTTCTCATGGCTTACAGTCAAGGAAAGTGCATTTTTAACTATTTTAAAGGTGGAAAGAAAGGAAGTAATTCAAGGAGCAAATTCCAGAGCTAAGTCCATGGCATTTGAAGGTACACCTGCTGATTACCAAGCAGTTTAAAATCGGGGATGATTGGAATGATCAAGCAACCAGAACTTGGGGAATGTAAAAATCTTAGTGGCTGGGAGAGATTTAAGTGATGGAGAAGGGTGATGCCTTGAATGCATTTGAAAACAGTGATGATGAGGATTATAAAATGGAGTTGCTGTTTAACAAGCAGTGTTTGCCGCAGACAATGCATAGGTGATGAGTGAATGGAATTTTGTCTGTGCTGGAACTTGGGCATCAGGATTTTAAACCTCTAGTTCTCTGAAGACAGAACGTGAGACACCAAGGAGTGTTTATGGATGATAACTCTAAAGGTAAGGGAGTGCACGAGGGATAATTATCCAGTCACATTCTTTGTTTTGATCTAAAGCTACTCAAGTATGTGTCTCATTTATATTGTAGTGCAGGTGAAGTTGTGCTGTTTTTCACTTTTGTCTGTTTGTCAGTAACCCTAAATGTACTTACACATATTTTGTGGTAGTTTTCCTCTTTTCTAATTTCCCAAGATTTAACTGTTCCTTTAATTATGCAAAGAGATTAGCTCACTAAGCAATTAGTTTTATAACTAGCCAATTGTACAATTGCTGTTTACAAAAGCCTAATTGAATGAATTGTTACTTTTGAAATTTTGAAGCTCAGTCTTGTACAGTGATCTTTTCAAGCTGTGGCCACTTTGACAAATATCCTGCAAGATAAGAGTTACATTAACTACTAAGTTAACTCATTGCTTAGATGTAATTTTCTAGTGAATTGTTTAAAACAGTTTGTGCAATAAAAAGATTCTTTATTTAAACTGTTAGCAGTGCAAATAAGCTTTTCAAGAATTATGGTATTGTAGCACACCGCTACACACACGCAGCGCTAAAATTACGACACGGAGTCGGTAACTGCAGTCGAAGGAAAAAAACTTTATTCGAAAACTTCAGCCTCACTTTTAAGCCTCCCTCAACCGGCCCCCCATGGCGCAGAGGCTCCAAAGCTCTGTGCTCACAAACCCCCGTAGGCTATCTAATTGTGAGTCGGTTCGGATGCGCCAGGAAATGGGTCGCCACAGTATTGTCATTTTACAATTGACATATTTAGATTTACTTTCTTGCACATACACCCTCTCCTTAATCACTACGCCTACAAAGCTTGAATTCTAATTGGAATTTCCCCACAGAAATCATTCTGAGCTTCTCTTGTCCTGCATGTCTGCTGATGTTCAGAGCTATGTTTTGAAAAAGAATGCAATGAAAGTATAAAGCTAGATTGGGAAATATAGAACCTTTCTCTTATGTAAGGAGGAATAGATTAGCAAAGGTTAATGTGAACCTTTTCCGTTAACAATTATATTAGTAAATAAGGTGAGAAACTGAGCAGATGTTTTGTTTGTCCTCGCAGATAAATATTAAACGATATAGTACAGTTCAGTAGAGTGAAAGAAGGCGCAAAAGAAATTAGCATTAGTAACAAAATAGTTGGGTTGAGTTGTTATCTGATCTTGGCAATTTTGTCACCGTGCAAGGAGACATTGTCAGTGTGCTGTTGATTGTGGTGTGTCATCCCAAGCCTTCATATACTTTTTAATGGGCTGATTCAGTGTCATTTTGGAAACTCAGTTGTGGTGTAGGGTAGAAGTGTAGTTTTCCACAAGCAATTCTGTAAACATGTAGACCTCGATTCTGCATGAGTTGATACAGGCAAAATTCCATATCACAATGCATGAAGTTCATCACACGCCCAGCAGTGACTAGACTTCTTCCCCACATCACAATTGATTTTCTGAAATGACATCAAATCAGCTAATTGAAAGGTATATGAAGGCCAAGCATTCAGAGGACACACCATAATCAACGGTGTGCTGACACTGGCTTCTCACATGGTGACAAAACATTTGCGAGTGGATTGCCAAGTTCAGAGAACAACTCAATCCAGCCATCAACCACCTGCGAGCACATCTTCTGAATTATTTCTATCAGAATGGTATTGGAGAAGTTAGTAGGGCTTCATGACCGACATCATAGAATTTTGGATGCCCTTGTCATTTTCTAAAATTCCATAGACTCTAGAACAGTTCCCAAAGATTGGAAGCTAACAGACTCTGCTGTTTAAGGAAGGATGGATAGGCAAAGTGGTTATTGCAAACCAGTTAGCCCGACAGCACTAGTAGAGGAAATTCCGGAATATTTTATTAAGGAAATGGTGCGGGGTACTTAGAAAAACAGTCTATAATTTATCAAAGGGAAATCATATTTACAAATCTTAGTCATGCCTATTAGAATAGGACCAGTGGATATGGATTATTTGCATATTCAAATAAGGTGTCAAACAAGTGATTTATAAAAATTAGAACACATGGAGTTGAAGACTAGTTAATAGGCGGTGAACAGAGAAGAGTTGTTTTTGGATTTGGAGACTGTTTAGTGTTTTGCTGTGGAAGTTAGGGAGGTTGCTCCAGATGTTCACCATATCAGAGATTCAGATGAGGAGACAACCTGTGGCTTATTCAAACTTGCTGATGATACAGAAGTGTGCTCCAGTGAGGAATTCGCAGAGACACCTTAAAGGGCTGCAGATGGACAGTGAGTAGGCAGGTATATAGCAAATGGAACATAATGGAGAAAAAGGTGAGGATGTTCCAGCCTGGTAGAATGAAGGCAGGAATGTGTTTTAACATGGTGAGAGATTAAAACATTATAGTTTTAGAATGGTCTTGGGTATCTTTGTACATGAGTCACTAAAAGTTGAAGTGCAGTTACAGAAAAGTACTTAGGAAGACATTTAGGCCTTTGTTGCAAGATGGTGACCTTACTTTTACCAAAACTTTTATATATACATATATATAAATATATCTCAAGCAGTTCCCTCTTTTGTTCCAAAAACATTTTTTGATAAAATAGATTCTATGATTTTGTCTTACATTTGGAATAATAAAAGCTCTAGAGTGAATAAACTTTTATTGCAAAAACCAAGTAAAGATGGAGGACTGGTCTTACCAAACTTCAGATTTTATTATTGGGCAATACATTTTTCAGATACTTACAGGTTAGGAATTTTTTACGTGATTTTTTACGAATTACCCCTTGGCCTGCTCTTTAAATTTGGCTTATGCTATTTTTCAGCGTAAACCATTTCAAAAACGATTAATAGCTATCATTTATAAACAGTTAATGAATGCTCGCATGTCGCCTAATGATAGGATTCAACGCACTTGGGAAATAGAACTTCAACATTCACTTTCAGACAATCAATGGAGTAAAATTTATTATCTAGTCAATAATTCATCTATCTGTGCATGCCATACTTTAATTCAGTTTAAGATAGTACACTGGGCCCATATGTCCAAAGATAAATTGGCGCATATTTTTCCTAATACAAGCCCTATTTGTGACAGATGTAACACAGAAGTGGCTACTCTAGCTCGTAAGTTTTGGTCATGTGTAAGCTTAAATAATTTTTGGAAGGATGTGTTTGGAATACTATCTAAAGTTGTAGATATGGATGTTCAACCCATCAGCAATTTTTGGGATCATTCCAGAGGAAGCAGGTAGAATATCTGTATCTGTTCAACATGTGATAGATAGCCTTTTCAACTTTACTGGCTAGGAGAGCTATCTTGCTACACTGGAAAGACTCTAATCCGCCTACTGTTTTTATTGGCTCTCCTCCATCATGTCATGTCTAAGCTTGGAGAAAATTAGAAGCCGGACATTTGATATATTAATTTTGAACAAGACTGGTGACCCTTTATTCAATATTTTCACATGATTTAATTTATTCTCTTTAGGGAAAATCCTTATCTGTGAATGTTTGGAGATGACTGAAAGGATGTGTTTTTTCTTTACTCTTGTTTCTAATTTTATCCTCAAATAGACTGCCTGATCTTTTTTTTGTTTGTTCTGTTCAGTTAGTGTTTTTTTTTCTTTTATTAAATAAAATTTCCAGTTTATTTTTTACGATTGCCAAGAGAAGTTGTGGTTTTTAAAATTATATTGTATAGATAACAGCGTAACATTTTACCTATCTGATTTTGACAATATATACTTTTTTTTTACTGCTGTTTATGTCTTTTGTATTATTTGTTTGCTAAGCTTCTCCTCTGATTTGTTTATTCTTTACTGGAAAAATCAATAAAAAGATTGAAAAATGAAATGAAGTATGTAGAGTCCTAGTAATAACACATCTGGAATATTATTCCAGATCTTAACTCTTCATCCTAAGGAAAGATGGACTTGCGATAATAGTGCAAGTAAGGTTCACAGACTGGTTCTCATGAATAAACTTGTCATGGAAGGAGAGATTAAGCAGTCTGGGTCAAAATTTACAACATTTTGTTCAGTTTTGACAAGGTAGATGAAGCTTCTCCTGGCTGGAGTGTATTGAACCAATAGTTACAGTCTCAGTTTAAAAAAAAATTGTTGGTCACTCAAATCAGAAGAAATTTCTTCACCTTAAGGGTAGTGAATCTTGAAACTTTCTAACCTAAAGGGTTATGGAGGCTCAGTTGCTGAATATTTCAAGACGTGAGTTTGCTAAACCTTTGGATATTAAGGAACTTTGGGTTGGCACGGTGATACTGCAGTACTGCTCCATCACTGATCCAGGTTCAATCCGGACCTCAGTGGAAGTCTTTCCTCTACCGGTTCTGGTTTCCTTCTGCATCCCAAATCTATGGGTGGTTAGTTTAATGGGCCACTGTGAATTGCCCCTTTTGTGCAGGTGAGTGGTAGAATCTGATCAGAGGTGGACTGATGGAAGGTGGGAGATTAGATGGGATTGCTGTTAATGGCTTTTTTTTAAAGATCAGGAGCTCCCAAACTTTTTAGTGATCACAGCAAAGCTTTAATGAATTACTGATACTGGTCATCCTTGTTTTGATGATCTGGAGAATAACTTGGCTGGATGTTATTCTGTGCCTACTCTTTGTACGTCTGAGGGTTCTGCTATTGGATTTAAGTGTTTCTAAAAACAGTAGACACTTTTTTCCATGTGAATCTTGTAAACTTTTCTGGGTCTCCATTTAATGACAGTCAAGATCCTGAGGCTTTATTGTTCAACAATAGATCAACTAGGAATGCAGTCCACAAAGATTATGGAATTCTGTTTCAACCCTTGTCCCACGCTGTAACTGTGGCAGATTTTAAAGTAGAGTGAATTCTGGTTAATTGGGACATATTGGGAAGAGTACACTTTGGCCCAAATAAGTGGAAGTTTCATGGTAATACATTAGTTAAAAAGGTATATTTAAAAATGATAACTAACATTTAATTGAGTAACAAATTGTATATTTAAATGAAATACAAAATAAACTAGAACACTATCAATACTACCACAGTGCTATAAAACTGGATTAGTTCGTAATTGTTATCGGTGGAAGAATTTAACTGTGTAGACTGGTGTGTTCTTCTGATCACTGTAAGTGAACAATGTCAGTGCAAACACTTGGTGTAGATAATGGACTGCCTTTATACAATGCTGTCGACAATTGTATTCTCCAGATAGCTTCTGGATATCTTCAGATTCTTCATTGTTCCTAATTGTGCTGAAGTAGTGAAATCATTTCATTTTCACTCCTGGCCATTTCTGGCATCTTCAAGCCTAAGTGCTTGAACTGTAGTGAGCAAAACTGTTTTGAATTGCCTTACTGCTTGCTTCTAGCCAACTATCGGTGATAAAAATCACTGCTTTTTGAACACAATCGCATGCAACTGACACCATTTTAAAAACTGTTTGCTCTAAGAACGGTATAGCATTCAACAGCCACGGCAAGTGCACACGTCTGACGCTAGTTAGAAACTATTTGGCAACAGTCTCCTGCCCCAGTTAAGAGGCATCATGTCCCAAATAAAGGGAATTGCAGCTATTTTCTTGATTAGGTTTAGTTCTTTAAGAGTTGTCCCAAAAAAGCGGCTGTCCCAATAACCGATGGCTCAATTAACTTGAATCCACTGCACTTGAAGTTGCCTCAGTCAAGGGAAGGAGTGATGATTAAATAAACAGCAAATTATACTTGTTATAAGAGAACAGGGCAAGCACCGTAGCAGACAAGTTGTGTGCAATAGAGCCAATTGCCGGCTGGGCAAGGAAAGCAAATGTTTGAATTCAGTAAATAAATTACTTAATATTTAAGGCAGTAAGTTGTGTTTCTTCTGATCTTTATGATTGAGGACAAGATTCTTGCCCCTCATTTATTAAAAGCTGATAAAAATATTACTGTTTCCTTTCCATTTTCTTTTCAAACACAGCATTATTGTGAAAATAGCCAAATACTTGCTTTATAAGTTACAGTCATTATTAGTTTGCATGGTTTTTAATATTTTTCATTTCTACTGTAACTTAAATTTTCATCAGTTGTATGAATTAAGTTCTTTAAATATCCAGATTTATTAGTTGAATCTTGCAAGAAACACCTACTGGGATATTACATTACTGAGCACTGGTCATGTGTGGTGGCTTATGCAGTAGGCTGAGAATTTGCTCTGTTTTGTTGCCAAAAGGTGCAGCAGAGCAAAAGTTTAGGAATTTCTTGCAGCCTAGTCTATACTTGTATACTTGAACTTGTAAAAACGCAGAAAACCACTGGATCCATTCAAGCTCCTGGGGGGTGGGGGGGTAATTCCTATTAGTCCTATTTCCTGGGAACATGCAGCTGATTCTCTCTCACATGTTTGCCAACTCCCTTTCTGATTCTCTTAGTCATTTACTAGTGAAACCCCTTCCTACCAGGTGTCTCTAGAGATGTGGCTGTTTTGCCCCTCGCTACAGCGGTGGTTTCTCAGCGGTGAGAAAACCGCCTTTCTCAAACTCCGAACGCCTCGGGTCCCACCGAAACCGGGTAGTTGGATTGCCTCGGCCATCAGAACCCTGGTCTGTGCGAATAATGTGTAAATTCTGCCCCCACGCTGTTAGCTGTCAGCAAGAAATAACAGATCGTACACTGCTTGCAGTTATAAAGAAAGTATATTTACAAATTTCAGCTTTATCGAACAGTTAGTAGGAAAAAGAAAAAAAAATAGGAGGCCAATTATAGTTAACCCAGTCCAAATTGGCACATAAAGTTGGAGCTCATCTTGAAGTTGTCTTTAACTCGCACACTAAGCCCACGGTCTGTGTGAAAGCACACACCACCTTCTGAATGTCGCTTGAAATTCATCTTGGACAAATGGGTGTATTAATCCTTCCTCCTTGATGGCCTCCTCGGCCGTCTTGAGAATGTGAACAGGGTAAGGGGTACGTGTAGAAGGGGTGGGCAAGGGGCAAGAGTAGCAAAATATGTAGACAGGACCAGGGGGGAGGATACGTTATTGGGGAAGTAGATAAGATAAGATTCCAGATAGCAAGTGGCAACCACAAAGAAAAGGGAATCTGCGACCACAAGACAATGTGTTTGGCAAAGTATTTTGAGCCATTTTCCTATTTTGAGTGTTTTGCTTGCGTCCATACCCATTCCGAGTATTACGCTTGCATCTATGCTTATTCAGAGTATTTTGCGTGCTTAGCTATGCAATAGCCAATCAATTGATGAATTTGAATCGGTAACCATATTTGTGAATGTAGTACCCTGCTTTTGGGTATAAGTATGACCTTTGTAAACCGACAAATTGGGAGTTGGCTACCTCACGCCCGAAGTGCATGGGGCTGCGAACTCCTCTCTGAATAAAAACCATTTCAGAGGTAATTTCGTGTCTCTAGTGTTTTTCCTTAACTGAGCAGGTTAATAATTTCGGGTTGACAGTCTCCCCTCCCATCTTCTCCCAGCTTCCGCAAAAAGACCTTAACCCACACCAGTGTCCGTCACGAAAGCTTCTCCGTGCAGCATTCTTTCAGATCTATTAGACAATTAACCTTAAATATGTGTTTGAGCTGTTTGATGGAAGTTCCAATCACAGAAGAGAGTTGCAAATTCTGCACACAAACAGCATCCAAGATTCAGATCAATCCCATGTTTCTAGAGTTGTGTGTAGCAGCACCAATTGCCTTTTTCACAATGCCATCCATTCCGTGGAATTATTGAATTGTGCCTCCAGTAAGTGGGTGGTCCCTTGTTATTTATTGTAAGTACACTAATCTAAGCTTGTTTGTTCCATAATATTTGTAAACATCAACTTTTTCTAAGTCTGAACACTCAACTCACTTACCCATCCATTGAGATGTTCCCACAACCAATGCTTTCAATGTAAAGGCTCTCTATCTTCTCATGTTCTCGTTATTCATTGCTATTGATTTATATTTACATTTACACAGTTTGTTGTCTTGTACACTCCGGATGAGTTTTCATTGATCCTGTTGTAGTTACTACAGGTGTCCCCTGCTGTTGTGATGGAAAATAACTGATTCTTTGAGTCTCAACAGTAGAGGCCTGGACACACACAGTTTTAATAATAAGGAATTTATTTACAAGGGGAAGTCGGGTCAACACAAGCAACTACAATACACAGGAAGCGGTGTGGGGACAGGGTGCAGTTACACAAACAAAGAACAAGGGAAAAGCACTACAACAGCTATCCCCCCTGACCTTGGATAGCTGCGGCTCCCTTACCAGGACAAACAATAGACCTTCCCAAACATAAATCAATACACTTACCTTTAATAAAGTGGTCTGTAAGAGAGAGCGAGCCAGGCACAACTCTCACCTTTTATAGCATGTGGCTGGGTGAGATAATCCAAATAAGGTGACCAATAATTTAGGTGTGCATTGATTAGTTGGGAGGGACCAAATGTTCATTGGCGTGTGGTGTGTCCTCCAACCAGCCAGGTGGCAGTGCGTCTATCACGTGGCCGGTATCTCTGGATACACCCGCTTTACGAATGTTTGCTTTACACCACTTCGCTTTTACAAAAGACCTACATTAGTAACCTGTTTTCACATTACAAAGAGGATTTTGGCTTTTACGAAGATTTTTCCCATATAAATTAATAGTTCTTTGCTTTATGCCATTTCGGCTTAAGAAAGGTTTCATAGGAATGCTCTACCTTTGTAAGGGAGGGACACACCTGTATTTGATAGATTTGCCAAGTATGCCTGCAGGAAAATGAACCTCATGGTTGTATATATGTGCTTTAATTTTTAAAAAATTACTTTGAACACTGCTTCATCCTTTTCCCATCTCAGCGGCCGGCAATTCTGTTGATGGAGATTCTTGCATAGTTGTAGGAGGCAGCTGTTGATCCCAGGGAATCAGGGATTTGTGCCTCTAGTGGCCTGTGTCCTCTCCAGGGCGCAAGCCTGGGTAGGAGGGTTTGAAGAAGCGCCTGTTGCCTGTGCAGTGGGTTCCTGTTCTCCACATCACTGATGTAGTCCAAGGGAAGGGCAAGCGCCGATATAGCTTGGCACCAGTGTTGTCACATAGTTCTTGTATGGAATCATAACATTTCAGAAAAAGATGTGCAGGAAGACCATGAGAAGTGACAATCAAGAAATGAAAACGAAATGTTGGAACCAGACAGCATGTTGGGTATCAACAGGAGAGGGGGGAACACAGTTAAGTATTGGAACAGGATATTGAGGTGCCTTTCGTGGGCTTTGTAATCTCAGATAGCAGGAAATAACTGGGTAGCTGTGACTCTGCTGAAGCCATGGGGACTACACTGTTAAAGAGGATTTTATTTTACTAGTCACACAAATCTTTGCAAATAGGTGTTTCATTCAAAGTTAGAGTCTTAAGCTTCTATTTTCCAGTTTAAATTAGAAGGGGATTGATGCCAGGTTTTGGTCTATGGAATTGGTTTTCTCAAAGTTGGTTGTTTTGGCCCTTGAATTGTGCTGCACCAGCAACCCTAGACCAATCACGGGACAATTTACAATGACCTGTTAACCTACCAACCAGTACGTCTTTGGACCGTGGGAGGAAACTGGAGCACCCAGAGGAAATCCACACATCCCTTGGGTGGACGTACAGACTCCTTACAGCGACATTGGAATGTCACGTAGATTTTTAATTTGCTTAGAATAAAGCGATCATGTACTGACAACAGACAGGAGGGTACCTGGACTATGTATAATGACTGACTGGTCTATGTGGGTGGAACTAGTCATGACAAATGAGTTTTCCCCACTTGGATGGTGGTGGCATTTTTTTGATAGCTAAATGAGTCATGTAGATTTGAGGACATTTCTTGCGACAAAATAGATTGCTCCTTCAGAACTCTCAGCACCATCTTTGCCCTTGAGTTCAATCTCACTGCTTTTCACCAGAATGCCACCATCGTGAAGGGCCTTGACAATGTGTATTTGCTAATGTCTCAGAGTGGGCAAAGTTCATTTTCACCTATCATTTGGCTGGTTTGCATATAGCAGGTTGAGTGGTGTGTGACATGCTACACTCTGAACCTGTAGCTTGAGTCTGGAACCTGAGCACCAATTCTTTTGACCTGGCCTCACCATTAGCAGACCAGACTGCTGTCATCTGTCTGATCCACTTAAGTGGCCATCTGTAAGAACCTACAACCGTTCCCAGCCAAGCTTTGAAGTGTAAAAATTGGAGACAATGTTAAAGTGTGTTTGTTAGATTCAGGAGGTAGTGAACATCTGCCACCATGTGCTATGACAGAATCTTTTCAAACAGTATAGTAACCACATAGCTGGCCGGAGCTGTAGTGGCATCCACACTGGATTTCAGGCGAGTGGTCCTGGGTTCGAATCCAGCCAGTTCTTTGCACGCTTTCCATCCGTGCTGGGCTGAGCATTGAGCTAGCAACGTGGCCTCCTAAAGAAAAACAAATGGATGCTAAAGAAACAGCAAGATTGCTGCCCGAATCACCACAACTGACTGTAGAGAGGAACAACGACTGACTGTGTACGAGAAACTGATGTGCCCAATATACACCAAAGGAGTTCCTGAAATTACACACCAGTTCTGAGCCCCTCTGAAAGCAGCCTGCTTTTGATACAGAACCTCCACCACACTTCTTCGGGTTCCACTGCTCCTGCAGAAAATGACCATTGTGAAGATCTGGTAACTGCAGTAAGCAATTGTGAGGTTCGGGAACTTCCAAACTGAACAACAGAGTTCACAAAATTATAATCAGTTCTCTCAAACTTTTTACAGATTTTCTGAAGGAAAGAACATTATAAAAGCTCCTCTTAAAGTTACTGCACAACCCACTCTGGGTCATAATAAATTGGTTGCTTTGGTTTCACTGATGTCTGTAGGATGCTCAAAAAAAACATGCATGAATTCACAAACAGTTCTTGGTCTGTTCTTGATTAGTAGTTTGAACGTACTTAACAGCCTGCCTGCCAGAGGGGATTTCATGATCAAAGTCCAGCATACCCATTTTAAATATGGAAATTCGCAGGTTTGGATTCGCCTTCAACAGAAACAAAAAATTTAAGAACACTCGGCAGATCCTGCAGGGTGCTTGAAAGGAGAAAACAGAGTTAATCTGTTTGGTCCTCTTTTCCAAGATGGCGGTGCGAGTCTGTCGGGACCCTGGGGACTTGTGGAAACTGTGTGATGATTTCTTTTGAACTTGTAGTCCTTTAACATCTTTGGACTATTTTTATTATGCTCATGGTCTGTTTTTTTTATCAATTATGCTATTGTTTGCACTGTTGTAACTATGTGGTTTTGTGCAGGTCTTGTAGCTTTAGATTTTGGTCTTGTTTGTCTGGTGGATTTGGAGCTCCTTTCCAGGGAACGCGCTAAGACGGTAGCGCGATATTAATACGCAGCAGCCTCTCTGGACTCTGGACTGGGGATTGCCAAACATTATGTGGATTTTCTAGTGTAGTCTGTTTTGTCATGTGCTTTTGTGATAACATTCTGGAGGAACGTTGTCTTATTTTTTAACTGCATTGCATTTGTGGTTTCTAAATAACAATAAACTGAATCTGAATCTTCTGATGCCTTTTTATACAAATGTTGCTTTTTGGACATTTCCAACATTTTCGATATGTTTCAGGTCTGCAGCATTTTTGATGTTTGCTTATGGATTGGTTTATGTGAATTTAACCCCACATCTGCTACAAAATCCACTAACTCACTCTAAGAAGCTTGTGGCGACCCATTTCCTGGCACATCCGAACCGGCTCACAATTAGCCAGCACTCCGGCTAAGGGAGATAGCCTACGGGGGTTTGCGAGCACAGAGCTTTGGAGCTTCTGCGCCACAGGGGGCAGGTTGAGTGAGGCTTAAGAATGAGGCTGGGGATTTCGAATAGTTTTTCCTTCAACTGCAGTTACCGACTCCATGTCATAATTTTAGCGCTGCGTGTAGCACACCGCTACAATTGGTGACCCTGACGGTCCAAACGATTTTTGGACCATGCGGTTTCGTTGAAACTGCCGGGTTTCTGGACACAGTGACCGAACCTATGGTTCCAGCAAGCCAAAGCCCAATTCCACGTTCGCCAGATCACCTCAGAAGACACTCGCTACTACTACGTGGTGAGCTCCCTCGACCAGGACACAGCGGCCCAGGTCGCAGAGTTCGTACAGTCGCCCCCGGCAGACGGCAAGTACACGGAATTCAAAGCCCTGCTCCTCAGGACTTTCGGACTCTCACGGCGCGAGCGGGCTGCCCGTTTACTGCACCAGGATGGCTTGGGCGACAGACCTCCATCGCCTTTAATGAATGAGATGTTGTCTCTGGCCGACGGACACACACCCTGCCTCATGTTTGAGCAGGCATTCCTGGAGCAGCTGCCCGAGGACATACGCCTGCTGCTGTCCGACGCGGATTTCAGTGGCCCCCGGAAGGTGGCAGCCCGGGCGGACTTGCTGTGGAACACCAAAAAGGTCCATTGCACAGATCACCCAGCCCCGCTCCCAGCAGCAAACCAGTCCAGGCCCGGCCGCAGAGCCCGCCAACCCCAGGGGCAGGGGTGGGGGGCCCAACGAACACTGGTGCTTCTACCACCAGCGGTGGGGCGCAGAAGCCCGCTGTTGTCGCCTGCCCTGCAAGTTCCCGGAAAACGCTAGGGCCAGCCGCCGCTGATGGCTACGGCGGCTGGCCATCGGGATAGCCTCCTGTATGTGTGGGACAGAAGGTCGGGACGCCGGTTTTTGGTCGACACTGGTGCCGAGATCAACGAGTAACTTCGACGAGTTACGACACCCGCAGCAGGGCACCGGGTCCCCCCCTGAGGGCCATGAACGGCAGCACAGTAAGGACCTATGGCACCCGTCAGGTGCAGCTACAGTTCGGCTCCAGCCAGTTCACGTGGGACTTTACACTGGCCGCCGTAGCCCAACCGCTTCGGGTGCGGATTTTTTGCGGGCTCACAGCCTACTGGTCGACATGCCCAGGAAGAGACTGGTACACGCCGAGACCTTTCAGACATTCTCCCTGGGTGCAGCCCAGTTGCCAGCCCCTCACCTCGGCTCCATCACGCTGTCCGACAACGACTTCACCAGGGTCCTGGCGGATTTCCCATTGGTTCTGGCACCGCAGTTCACAGTGGCCATGCCCCGACACGGCATACAGCACCACATCCTGACCCAGGGACCACCCCTCCACGCCCGCGCTCGGCAGCTTCCCCCGGACAAGCTCCGACTGGCGAAGGAGGAGTTCAAGAGGATGGAGGAATTGGGGATCATCCGGCGGTCCGACAGCCCATGGGCCACCCCCCTGCACATGGTGCCCAAAGCGACGGGAGGCTGGAGACTGTGCGGTGACAACCGCAGGCTGAACGAGGCTGCAACACCGGACTGCTACCCTGTGCCGCACATTCAGGACTTTGCAGCAAACCTGCACGGCGCACGGATCTTCTCCAAGGTAGACCTCGTCCGAGGGTACCATCAAATCCCGATGCATCCTGACGACGTCCCCAAAAAGGCTCTCATCACCCCGTTTGGCCTTTTCGAGTTCCTCCGCATGCCGTTCGGCCTGAAGAGTGCCGCACAGACGTTCCAGCGGTTAATGGACGCAGTGGGACGGGACCTGGATTTCGCATTCATCTATTTGGACGACATCCTCATAGCCAGCAGCAGTCGTCAGGAGCATTTGTCCCACCACCGTCAACTCTGCGCCCGACTGAGTGAGTACGGTCTTACAATCAACCCCGCCAAATGCCAGTTCGGACTCGATACCATTGACTTCCTGGGCCATAGGATTACTAAAGACGGGGCAACCCCTCTGCCCGCTAAGGTAGATGCGGTCCGCCACTTCCCCCGACCCACCACGATCAAAGGCCTTCAGGAATTCGTAGGTATGGTCAATTTCTACCACCGCTTCCTCCCTTCAGCTGCCCGGATCATGCGCCCCCTGTTCGCCCTGATGTCGGGACGAGGAGTCCGCCGCTTCAAACAAAGGAAGCTTTGGCGAACGCCGCAATGCTAGTACATCCCAGAATGGACGCCCCTACCGCCCTCACAGTGGACGCATCTAACACAGCAGTCGGTGGGGTGCTGGAGCAACTCATCGCAGGTCACTGGCAACCCCTGGCGTTTTTCAGCAAACACCTGCGACTACCCGAGCTCAAGTACAGTGCTTTCCACCGGGAACTGTTGGCGCTCTACCTGGCAATCCGGCATTTCAGGTACTTCCTAGAAGGTCGGCCCTTCACCGCGTTCACAGACCACAAACCGCTTACCTTTGCGTTTACGAAAGTGTCCGACCCCTGGTTGTCCCGCCAGCAACGCCACCTGTCCTACATCTCTGAATACACGACGGATGTCCGGCACGCCTCGGGTAAGGACAATGTCGTGGCGGATGCGCTCTCTTGCCCTACCGTTCATGCCCTTTCCGAAGGGGTAGACTTTGAGGCACTGGCAGAGGCACAGCAGGCAGATGAGGAGATTCCGAGTTACAGAACCGCAGTCTCCGGTTTGCAGCTCCAGGACCTCCCCATAGGCCCAGGTGAGAGGACCCTACTCTGTGACATTGCCACCGGCCAGCCCCGTCCCGTCGTCCCGACAGCCTGGCGGCGCCATGTTTTCGATCCATTCATAACTTGGCGCATCCCTCCATCCGGACAACTGTCCGATGGTTTCCAGCAGGTTCGTTTGGCACGGACTCCGCAAATAGGTCAGTGAATGGGCCAGAACGTGCATGCACTGCCAGACAGCCAAGGTGCAGCGGCACACCAAAGCCCCACCGCAGCAGTTCCATCCCGCCCACCGGCGTTTAGACCACATTCATGTGGATATCGTGGGCCCCCTGCCAGTGTCGCGCGGAGCGCGGCACCTCCTGACTGTCGTGGACCGGTTCACAAGATGGCCAGAGACAGTCCCGCTCACTGACACCACCTCCGAATCTTGTGCCCGAGCCCTGATCGCCACCTGGATATCTCGCTTTGGTGTGCCGGCCCACATTACCTCCGACAGAGGCGCCCAGTTCACCTCCAGCCTGTGGTCAGCTATGGCCAGCCTTTTGGGGACTCAGCTGCACCACACAACTGCCTACCACCCACAGTAGAACGGGCTAGTGGAGCGTTTCCACCGTCACCTGAAGTCGGCCCTCATGGCCCACCTACGAGGAGCCAACTGGGCGGACGAGCTTCCCTGGGTCCTACTCGGCATCCGCACAGCACCCAAAGACGACCTGCACGCCTCGTCGGCAGAGTTGGTATATGGCGCGCCCCTGGTCGTCCCCGGGGAGTTCCTACCAGCCCCACGGGGGCAAGAGGAAGATCCCGCAGCAGTCCTGGGCAGACTACGCGAGAAGCTCGGTAACCTGGCCCCCATACCCACTTCACAGCACAGGCGGAACCTGACCTGCGTACCCAAAGACCTGCAGAACTGTAAGTTTGTGTTTGTACGAAGGGGCGGGCATCGGCCACCGCTGCAGCGGCCCTACGAGGGGCCGTTTACGGTGCTCCGGAACAACGGGTCCACGTTCGTGCTGGACGTTGAGGGGAAAGAGGAGGTTTTCACGGTGGACCGACTCAAACCTGCCCACGTGGACCTGGCGCAACCAGTCGAGTTTCTGGCACCTCGGCGCAGAGGCCGACCTCCCAAGCAGGTTCCGGCCCAGACTGTGGACATTGGGGGGTGTATCGCCGGTTCTGGAGTGGGGGTTATGTGGCGACCCATTTCCTGGCACATCCGAACCAGCTCACAATTAGCCAGCTTTCCAGCTAAGGGAGATAGCCTACGGGGATTTGCGAGCACAGAGCTTTGGAGCCTCTGCGCCACGGGGGGCAGGTTGAGGGAGGCTTAAAAGTGAGGCTGGGGATTTCGAATAAAGTTTTTTTCTTCGACTGCAGTTACCGACTCCGTGTCGTAATTTTAGTGCTGCATGTAGCACACCGCTACAAGCTAAATGTTCCCCGCAATATCCTGCACAAGAAGAGGCTGTGCGTATCTTCAAAATGGACTTTGGAATGAATAAAAAAGTAGTTTTAAAAGAGGCTTGAGTCTTCCTTGCTGATGATCAACTTTCTCTCATGAGGTAGTGACACTTCCAAAGGTGACATTTTCACGGGTGTGTGCAAACATACCGTTTGTGCCTCTCCACAGTAACCATAGAAAGGAATTTCAGTTGTCCTGTGGGAAGGGAAGCCATTGCAAAGGACCTTAACCAGTTTTTATCTAACAACAGTTCAGGGACTGTGGGCTTTCTACTTTTAATGTGGGTAAATGGAAAAATATTTTGCAATGTTAATGATCTGATTCTATATTACCATGTATCTTGGAACAAATGATTCAAACTGAAGTACAATTTGAATGCTGGGTCACCTTGAGGACCTTATTTAATTGGCTACCTTTTAACATAAAAGTTTCATGAGTGGTTTGGGATGAGCTATCCAATGAACCTTTATTAGTGTCAGCTGTTCTTTGTATTGGGATCTACAGAGTGTATAACCCAGATTCACATGGAAGCTGTCTGAAAATTCAGCTATAAGGAAAGATTTAAAAAATGTAAGCAAGATTGACCAGGGGGAGTGAATGATTAGGCTGTGGAGTGAGGTTTTCATGTGGTCAGCAAAGACATCCAGAGAGGGACTGGGCTGGAATAAGGTTGCTGGGAATGACAATTGGAGGACTAAAGCCATTGGCTAACTGGAGCATTGTGTGAGCAATCTCTAGAACAATCACTGTACTAGAGCACATTCTGAACCGAAGATGCTCACTGTTTAACCCTTTAGCTGATCCTCTCGCAGGCTTCAAGCCTTTGATTAAAGCTCAGTTCACTTTCTGAAGCAAATGCTGTTTTTAGATCACATACATCGTGTAAGCACCATCATACATGCATCACACACCTGTTCACATCACCAGATGTGTCCAGTGGCCCAAAGCAAGTGTCAGGACCTGAAATGAGAAGTTGTGTTGAATTCCATCCAGTAGGGAAGTAAAATGTTGTACCAGGCAGTTAAATTTCTAGATCTGGAGCAACACAGCCTGGATTATTGGTTAATGTGATTTAGAACTGCTTGCTTGAGTGCAGAGGAGAGGACAAATGAATTAATTGGACCAACAGGGTCTTGTGTACCTGCTGCAATTTCTATGTATTTTGCATGTATTCTTTCACAGAAAGTGCCGGCTATTGCTCAACACTGGACACTGCAGGCATTTTTTTCCTTCATTTCCTAATCTAGACACAGAGGCTTCTGCATATTAGTTCAAAAACAATTAAACCAAGGAATTTTTTTTTTGTTTTTTGAAAAAAAATTGCAAACTGCTTACTGCAGCAGTTTCTTTAATTCTACCATTTATATTTATCATTGACTTTTGTACAGCTGCTAAACATGTAGCTACAAAGAGATGATGCCTTCAATAGTAATATTGATGTGCTATGGGTTCTGCAAGAGCTTAGAACAGTTACAGATAAATACTGTATCCAGAAGCTGGAGGTTTTTTATATAAAAAACCACAATACTGATGATGAAGTAGATACTGTAAAAGGGAAGTCTATGAAGGAAACACAAAACCTTCATAGGTTTGAAGCCTGGAAACACAACAGCTAAATAAAATACAGCAGCAGATCTTATTGTGATAAGCATTACTGCCTTAAAATTAGCCGAATCACTTTTGAACCTAATTGAGGCTTGGTTTTAATAAAGGAGCACAAATTCATACTTTGTCCTCAGAAATAGTACAATACAATAGATTTTTGCACATAGGCACAATTGATGGTATTCGTCGACCTGCAGAATTTCACAGGCATTATTGAGAACAACCCACTTGTTGTCTGTTATGGACGTAGAGGTCTGAATTAATACAAAGATTTTACTGTTGTTGGTTGGAAGTGGGAAGTTAACACGGTGATCTATAGTATAATCAAGCAAAAAAAATTAGCTGTTTGCTGCCTCTGCATTGCCAGTGGGAATGAAAGTAACAAGAACTCCAGAAAGTAACATGTTTTTGACCTCCAGAAAGATTAATACGATTAGTTTCTGATGTCATGTTTGCTAAAGCTAGTTCATTCATACTCTTCCTTCAGGCATCTGGAACCAGTTGAAAAGGTCTCTGGCCTGTGCACTTTTCTCAATGACTATATTAGACCGAGCTATTGCTCCCGACTCGGCAACCATCACGTTCCGAAGGGGAAAGCATGAAAAAAGAAAGTGCAAATGCTAGAAATCAGAAGTAAAAATAGAAAATTCTAGAAACTCTCAATGGGTCAGGCAGCATCTTGGAAATGTTTTAGTGTCAGAGGGTTTCTTTTTTTAAACAGATGAATGACTGGCAGAAATGGTCAGTTCTGCCACAGTCTGAAAGAAAGAGCAAGTTACTTAGGTTGAAGAATCCAATATTGAGTCCTGAAGGCTGCGATGTGCCCGATGAAGTGTTCCTCAAGTTTATATTGGGCCTCATTATTAAAGTACAGGTAGCCACATATAGGCCTTTCCTCCCTTAATGTTCAATTGTGTGATCACTACAAGGATGAGATCCTGTAACCTCTTACTATTTCAGGCAATAGTCATAATGAATTTGTGAGTCAGTTCTTTGGACACAACAATTGTGGAACTGGTGCTATCATTTCTCTACCTGTTCACTAGAATGATTCCAGTTATGGAGGAGTTGCCCTTCTAGTTAAGGTTGAGTAGATCAGTACTAAACACATTTGGCATTGAGAACAATGGAAAATTGTATTGAAGTACATACAAAATTCCTTGGGGAGCTAAATAGTTGAAGTTCTGAAAGGATGATTCCTGTGATGGGACAATACAGAATCTTTGTACTGCCCATCATGTCCTATCATCCAGCAGAAGCCTTCATTCTTTGTACCTTGCATCTCCCCAGTGCACAGGAAATTGAAGAAAACTTGAATGAGAACGATGGAAGACTTCCCATTTAGTTTACAGGTGATATGAAGGTTGGTGGGGTTGTGGACGGTATAAAAGGTTGTCGTAGGTTCTAATGGGACATTGACAAGATGTAGAGCTGGACTGAGATGGTAGATGGTGTTCAATCCAGAATAATGACCAAAAGACTATTAGATAAAGGAGCAGAATTAGGCCATTTGAGCCATTGAATCTACTCCACCATTCGATCATGGCTGACTTATTAACCCTCTCAACCCCATTCCCCTTCTCCCTGTGACCTTTGACACCCTTACTCATCAAGAACTTATCAACTTCTGCTTTGTGCATACCCATGACTTGTCCTCCATTGTTGAAGCGATTCACTTTGGAACGTTGACCCTGAAGGCAGAATACGGGATTACTGGCAGGATTCTTAGCACTGTGAAGGAGCAGAGGGATCTTCGGGTCCATACCCTCAAAGTTGCCACACAAGTTAATAGGGAGGCTAAGAAGGTGTAATGGGTTGTTGGCCTTCATTATTCAGCAGATTGAGCTGAAGAGCTATGAGGTAACCCTACCGTTGAGTAATATGTTGAGTTCTGGTTACCTCATTGTAGAAAGGATGTTGAAGCATTTGGAGCAAAGGAGGATGAGAGGTGACTTAATAGAGGTGTACAAGATGAGCACGGATAGAGTTGGACAGCCAGAGAGTCTTTTTCTCTCGAGGCTGAAATGGCGAATACGAGAGGGGGGGCACAATCTTAAGGAGATTGAAGAAATGTACGGTGGGGGGGTTGTCAGAGGTTTGGTTTTTATTACACACAGACTGGTGAGTGCATGGAGCATACTTCCAGGGCTGGTGTTGGAGGCAGGTACCTTTATAGACATTTAAGAGGCTCTTAAAAGGCACCTGGATGAAAGAGAGGGAGAGCTATGAGAGGGGGGAAGGGTTAGACTGATTTTTGGAATAGGTTAAACGGTTGGCACAATATTATGGGCCAAAGGGCCTGAACTGTGATGTATTGCTGTGTGTTGTATGAAAGCAATCAATACATGATTACAATATGAGATGACCATTGCGGGGAAAGAAAAATCCCAGAATGAGCCGAGCAGCAAGAGCTGCATTCCAGCTTGCAAACACATCGATTGCCTCATTTCAACCAGCCGCTGTGAATTAAAGGCATCAGTTCAAGACTGAGATGTCAAAGAACTTTTCCTCTCAGAAAGTTGTCTTTTGAACTTGAGTGCTGTGGCGGAGAGTCTCCCTTGTATATTTAAGGCTATGATAGATTTGTAAACAGGATAGGTGAGGAACTGAGGATATGAAAAAAAAATCATTTTGAACTCTGACTAAAAGAATAATTGGGACTTAATAGGAATTTTTGAACTGAAGTAAACTCTGCCTTCAGCAGTCAGCTAAGACAGGCTCCCTGGCTTGCAGAGAGACATTGAGCGATTGATGACATTGTACCCTTGGTTGAGTAGGGGAGGAGGGCGCACCAATAAGGACAGGACTGTAATTAAGTCCTAGCAAAGGGAATAACTGATGAGGACTGGACAGCACCTCTATCTGTAATTAAGCCTTGATCTAGCAGACTCAACTAAGTTTTCCACCAACAGACTTGGTGGGCGTACCAGTTCAAATAACATCTTGCAACAGTAACGTATGGGGCTTACTATGTGTAAATATACTGCTGTAACCTGAGGGAGTAGGCCCACTTGTCAGATGGTGGCAGTACTTATGTGCCTTCCCTCCGACAACTGGGTCTCAACCTCCTTCAGGAGGGTGTGCGATAAACTGTGGCAACTATAAGAAGCTGGTCTGCCGAGTTCTATTCAGATTTGACTTTAACATGGGGATTGAGGGTTATGCATAAAGATTGAAGGTGAGTTATTTTGCTGAATGCTAATTTTCCCGTCTCTCACTACAATTCCGACATGTCACAGGTGACAGAGTGTCATTCAGGAGGGAATCTGATCTTTCAAGCCACAAATCCACACAGAATAACAAGCATCTATTGTACTCTCGTAAATGTACAATTCTGCAGATGCTAAAAATCCAAGGTGGAGCACACTATACTGGAGGACCTCTGCAGGTCAGGCAGCACTCGTGGAAGTGAACAAAACAGTTGATGTTTTGATTGCTGACCCACCTGGCTTCACCTATTGCTTTCTAGCTGTCCTCCTTCCCCTTCCCCACCTTTTTATTCTGGGGTCTCCCCCCCCCCACCCCCCCACCATTACTTTCCAGTTCTGAAGAAGGGTCTTGGCCGGAAATGTCGACTCTTCCTTTCCACGGATTGCTGCCTGACTTGCTGAATTCCTCCAGCATTTTTGTGTCTGTTGTACATTGATCCCATTTTATTCTTCTTGCATTCCCAGTAGCTTTGCCCAAATTGCACCATTTATTCACACTAAGTTAATTTATAGTGGCCAATTAACCCACCAATCTGCATGTCTTTGGAACGTGGGTGAAAATCAGAGCACCAAAGGAAACCCTTTGATAGGCAGAAGGTACAAAGTCCTCGCAGGCAGTAGTCATGGTGAGGACTGAACACAGGTCACTAGTGCTGAGGAATCGGCTTTACCGGTAGCCTGTGACAACCTGGAATGACTGACATGAGCATAGTTGCTGCTTTCCTATCCGTTGACAGTGACTGGTGGAAAGTGAAATTTCAATATCTTTACTCTAGTAGATTGTGTTGACTGCCTTGTCATGATACGGCATCAGTGAATATAGAATTGAGACAGGTTTTTTATAAATGAATAAAACATTTATTAAACCCTGCTCAATAAAAAAACAAATGACTGCTTTAACCGGAAGTTAACTGCTATACGGCAACCCGAACAGTTCTTAAAGCGATAAATGCGAAGACAGTTCTTAAAGCGGTAAATGCAAAAGTCCAACTGATTTACAGAGTCAATTAGGAGAGACTTTTCTGAAGTAACGAATTCCTCGACGACTTGATGTTACTGTTGATCTCAGCCGAAATACGCCTTGCCCAAAGGAATTACGACGAAGGAAATAAAATGGCTTAATGGCACTGATCTTTCCTTGGTGAATACCACTGCATCCAGCCCTTTCTGCTTTTACAGCAGGAACGATCTCGGATGCAGGTTACTACCTCCTTGAGCGAGGATTCAATAAGGTCGCTCCTGTAGTAAACCGATGACAACAACTTTACTCGATCTTTCAGGTTTTCTGTACTTAGGTAAATTCTTCACACTCTGACTGGACTACAAAGGTAAGAATCAAAACCGGCAGTGGTTTTAAAAACTGCCAGCACAAATTACAATAGAATGTAAAACTCCACTTTAAAACAAGACTGCGTTATGAGACGAATACACAGCATAACGGAGTAACTGACGAATTAAACCACGAACTGACCTGTGTCACAGCAAGGCTTTCCCCCTTTATACTTATTGAAACAGGCCATCACATGACCTCTCACTGGTGGGAAAATTACATCACTCCACCATCACAAGACCATTACATCATGCCCAGCAGAGACTCAATTACATCATGGTCATGTGACAGTCACAGGGTATGTAACAGTATATGCTTAGAGATGCTAAGGGAAAGGGAGACATGGTTAATTTATGGGCACGTTTTCTTCAAGTGCTGTCTGCCTCATTTGTTTTTTAATTGCATTTGAAAGAATGCCCATTGAGGCTGCCACACTTCTAAGAAACCTTTCTCATAGTACTTGACCATAATGATCACAATTTCCTTTTGGCTCCTCATGCTCGCAATGATTATGGTGTTCTGTCATCAGAATGATTGTTTTTAAAAAACACTCTAAGTTGGATTGATTCAAAACTAGTCAAAAAAAGTTTTCATTAGCAGTTGTCTCAGCTGATCTTAGTTTTGTCAACTGAAGCAAGTAAAATCCAGTAAATTTAGACTTGCTCATTGAAATCTGTCCTAAGTTATTTATCGTACCCAGGCCGGGGCATTTGACGGCTACATCTCGGGAAGAACGGAATGCCCCTTGAGCATGTATAAGAGTTGAATAAACTCTTCTTGGGCTTCCAGCAGGGTACAGGTATTGATTATAACTGGCATTTCGATGACAAACTTTGCCATCTTCAAGGATGGTTATAATCGATACCAGTACCCAGCTGGAAGCCCAAGAAGAGTTTATTCATCACATGCACTGGGAAAGCACTATGGATGAAAGAAGATCTAAAGTTATTTGGGAGAGTTGAATTTTGGACTGGATATTAGCAAAGGCTGCCTTTATGCCATTTGCTTTTTGGTTTTCTGCAGAATAAATTGATAATTGTATGGATGTTCAGAGCCTACATTCGAGTTCACTTGATTCCTTCTTGTGTGGCATCATTTGTGAAGGTGATAAGTATTCTTGAAAAGTTTCAGAAGTACGGGTGAGAATCCTGGAACTGTGTGGTGATTCTTTTAAGTGTGCACGTGCTTGTTTCTTTAATTCTGAAAACTATTTGGGACTCTTTAAAACTGCGGTATGAGGGAGGGGGAAATTGCATCTGAAGCGGAAGCCTCAGATGGAGACAGTGAGCCTTTATTTGTTCTCCTATTGTCATGAAGTTCTGAAGCCCTTGCATTTTAGCCGCTGAAAGGATCTTTGTACTTTATTTCTCAGAAGTTTTCAAGCTTCTCATAAATCTTTTGTTCAAGTTCATGGCTGCTGATATCATTTATGTCATGCACAGACATCTAATAATGGCCTGTAGCTACTGCTGTTTGACACCATGCTTCATGAGATGAAAGCTGGTATCTGTTCTTTATAACAAAAAGAGGAAAGAAAGACAACTGTGGACTAAGCAGTTCTTTGCTTTGAGAATGCATCCAACTCCACTAAAGTAGAAAATCGATTGTAACAGTATTCAATATGTACCCTCCGAAAGTTGAATAAACCAGTTTAAGAAAAAAAGCATGGTCAGAAAAGCTTTGTCTTCACTTTCAACTTTGTATTCTTCTGACTGTAGTGTTTAATTCTTAATTAATATAATTCCTTAATGTTTACAGTGATTAATAAATACCATACTGGATTCATTTGCTGGTGCTTAGCAACATTTTTGTGGTTTTGTTTCCTATTGAATGTTTTTTTCGAGGGGTTTGGCTAAGATGCTGACATTCACCACAAAAATTTATTTTTGTTGGAAAGCCATTGAATCCTCTTGCAGAGTATTCCAATCTTACATAATATCCAGGTTAAAGCTTTGGAATAAGTACTTTTTTTTTCAAATATTTATCCAGTATATGATGATTGGGCTCTTAGGAAAGAACAAGATACTTGTAGAAACCAGCCAAGAACAAGAAAGTACTAGGATTTGTCCTGTAATGAATGCTGATCTCATTTGCTTGGTGGTACAGGAGTTAGCGCTGCTGCCTCAGCTCCAGCGGTCCAGGTTCAACCCTGACCTCGGATATTTTCTGTGCAGAGGTGGCACATTCTGTATGTGATGGCGTGATTTTTCCTCCAGGTTCTCCAGTTTATCCCACGTTTTGATGGCGAACTGGTAGGTGAATTGGCTAATGTCAATTCTGCCTTACCACTCTTGAATGGCAAACAGATTTTTTTTTTAAAAAGGGGAGTTGATGGCCCTGTGGAAGAGAGAGAATAAGTTGCAGCTATGAAGAAGGAGATGGGACAAATAGGATTGTTATGGAGCTAGTATGGATTGAATTTTCCCGTGTGGTGATAGTATAAATAGCTCGAGCACTTGTTTAGGCCAGCTCAGTGCCATTGTGCAAGTGAATATTCTAGATCCCGACCCCTGAAGCAAAGATCTCTACCTTGGTCTGCCTAACATGGTAAAAATTTACTTTGTGCTGTCTATTATCTCACATCTAACGTTTTGATACCATTTTGAACAGGTTACTGGTTGGTGCTCCAAAAGCGAAAGGACTTCCAAACCAGAAAGCTAATGTAACAGGAGGATTATACAAATGCCCCATTACATATCAAGATCGTGACTGTGTGCGAGTCATTTTTGACAATAATGGTAAGATTCCTATTACTTGAAGGTCAGGATAACAAACAATATACAAGTTTTACTGAAAAGGATTAACAAAATACAATGCAGAGCTTACTGCTAATGATTCTTTAAGCTATTAGAGCTGGAACTATATTTTGGAATTTATCCTCTAGCTGCAGTAGACATAATATGTAAATTTATGTTGAAAGCTCCCAAATTTTGGAAAAGTTTACAGTAATTTGCAAACCATTCAGGCCCAAATGACAGTTGCCAGCAGTTCAAATTTTTTGCAGTCAGATTCATTGGCCATTTGCACCACTTATAGGGTTTATAAAATAGTACAGTGGAGAAACAAGTGCTTTGGCTTATGATGTCTGTGATAATCATGATGCCAACTTAGACGTCACACCTGCCTGCAAGTGGTGTGTATTCATAAATTCTCTGCCTGCTGTGCCTGGATTGATTACTCCAAGATGTTGCTCTTACACCCACCTCTCCTGACGGCAACTATTTTTTTAAAACATGGGAAGTATTGGTGCCTGGAAATCGCTAAGTTAATTTTCCCCCTCTCATGTTTAAACCTATGCCCTCTAATATTTGAAAATTCCATTATCTGGAGGAGGGGAAGAGAAAAACCCTGATTATCTACCCTGTCTATGTGTCTCATAATTTGCAGTTGACAGGTGGTACAACGTTATCAAAAGTTACAGGGGTCCTTGTTCAGCTGGGTCAGTGCACTGGGGATGGCAGATGTTTAATTCAGATGTGCAAGATTTTGGAGGAGGTGTGTGGGAGTGAAGAAGACAAGGGGTAAGAGGGACACCCAAAGGGGCAGGGAGGATAAGGGAGGAGTTACTGGAAGTTAGAGAAATCAGTGTTCATGCCATCAGCTTGGAGACCACGCAGGTGGATTATGAAGTGTTGCTCCTCCAACCTGCATGTAGCCTCATTGTGGCAGTACAGGAGGTTATGAGACATGTTGATATGGGTTGAATTGAAATGGGTCGCTGCCAGAAGAGCATCACTTCCTTCCCTTTATTCCATCGTCCTCTCCTATCACATTCCTTCCTCAGTCCTTTACCTCTTCCACCTCATCTCCCAGCTTCTCACATCATTCCATCTTCCCCCACCACCACACCTATCACCTACCAGCTTGTACTCTTCTCCCACCCCCACCCACCATCTTATTCTGCCTTTTGCCCCTTTCCTCTCCAATCCTGCTGAAGGTCTTTGGCCTGAGACATAATACCATAAGATACAGGAGCAGATTAAACCAGTTGGCTCATCAAGTCTTCTCTGCTTTCATAAGGGTTGTTACAGAATATGCCAAATGCAGTAGGCATATACGAAAGTTCATCTCTGTGCGACAGGAGAACACACATCTTGGTACAATAATCTCTTTTATTACAAATATTTGTATTTTGTACGCTATTAATGCACATTGGTAAATTATTGTATATGTTCTGTACTTGTTATTAGTTATCATTACTAAGTGTGTTTTTAAATGTTGCTGCTGTAACAAAATTATTTCCCAATTGAGATCAATAAAGTACTTATTATTATCATGGCTGAATTATTTTCATCCTCAACCCCATTTTCCTGCTTTCTCCCTGTAATCTTTCACACTCTGACTAATTAAGAACCTGTCAACCACTGCTTTAAATGTACTCAGTGACTTGGCCTCCACAGCTGTCCTTGGTAATGAATTCCACAGGTTCCCCAGCCACTGGCTAAAAAGATATTCCTCATTATCTCTAAGGGATGTCTTTCTATTCTGAGGCTGTGCCCGGTGGTCCTGGACTCACCCACTACAAGAAACATCCTGTCCATGTCCACTCTACCTAGGCCTCTTAATATTTTCTAGGTTTCCATGAGATTCCCCACCTCATTCTTCTAAACTCCAGTGAGTACAGGCCCAGAGCCATCAAACACTCTTCATGTGTTAACCCTTTCGTTCCCTGAACCATTCTCGTGAACCTCCTCTGAACCCTCAAATGTCAGCACATCTTTTCTTAGACAACGGGCTCAACAGTTATTGGAATCAATTGTTAGGGATGAGATTACGGAGTACCCAGAGGCACATGGCAAGATAGGCCAAAGCCAGCAAGATTTCCTGAAAGGAAAATTCAGCCTGACTTAACCTACTGCAATTTTTTTGAGGAAATTACAAGCAGGGTAGACAAAGGAGATGTAGTAGATGTGGTGAATTTGGAATTTTCAGAAGGCCTTTGACTAAGCATATGAGGCTACTTAGCAAGATAAGAGCCCATGGAAATAGCATGGGTGGAGCATTGGCTGATCAGCAGTAAACAGATAGAGGGAATAAAGTCTGGCTGCTGGTTACCAGTGGAGTTCCACAGGGGTCGGTGTTGGGATCACTGCTTTTTACAATGAATGCCAGTGATTTGGACTATGGGATTAATGGATTAGTTACTAAATTTGCCGATGATACTAAGATAGGTGGAGGAGTGGATAGTGTTGAGGAAACAGAGAGACTTGGATAGTTTAGGGAATGGGCAAATAAATGGCAAATGAAATACAATGTTGGAAAGTGTATGGTCATGCACTTTGGTGGAAGAAATAAGTGGGCAGACTATTATTTAGGTGGGGAGAGACTTCAAAATGCGGAGATGCAAAGGGATTTGGGAGTCCTTGTGCAGGGTACCCGGAAGGTTAACCTCCAGGTTGAGTCGGTGCTGAAGAAGGTGAATGCAATGTTGGCATTCATTTTTAGAGGTATAGAATATAAGAGCAGGAATGTTATGTCAAGGCTCTGTAAGGCACTTGTGAGACCACACTTGAGTATTATGTGCAATTTTGGGCTCCTTATTTTAGAAAGGATATACTGACATTGGAGAGGGTTCAGAGGAGACTCAGGAGAATGATTTCAGGAATGAAAGAGTTACCGTATGAGGAATGTCTGGCAGCTCTTGGGATCAGGAGAATGAGGGGGGATCTCATAGAAAGATTCCAAATGTTGAAAGGCCTGAAAAGATTAGATATGGCAAAGTTATTTCTCATGGTAGGGGTGTTTAGGACAAGAGGGCATGATTTCAGGATGAAGGACGTCTATTTAGACCAGAGATGCAGAGAAATTACTTTAGTCAGAGGGTGGTAAATCTGTGGAATTTGGTGCCATGAGTGGCTGTGGAGGCCAAGTCATTGGGTGTATTTAAGGCAGAGATAGATAGGTTCTTGATTAGCCAGCACATCAAAGGGTCTGGAGTGAAGGCAGAGGAGTGGAGATGACTGGAAGAATTGAATTGAATGAATGGTGCAGCTGAATTGAATGATTGAATGGTGGAGCTGATTCGATGGGCCAAATGGCCTACTTCTACCCCTATATCTTATGGTGTTATGATCTACATCTGCTCACAGTACTCCAACTGTGGTCTGACCAATGCCTAATAAAGCCCCACCATCACATCTTTGCTCTTGTATGGCAAGTTAATCTTTAGGGAATTATTGACTGCTTATTTATTTCCATGCTTGCCAGTTTTGAATCCAGTCTGCCAAGTCTCCATGTGTCGAAATGTGTTTCAGTGTTTTTGGGACCTTAACTTGTTCCATTGATCTGCAAAAGCCAATGTAGATCTGTTAAAGTCAACTTGTGACAAATATAAGCTTTTGTTTGTGAAGTAACAGATGGCTGCCATGCAAAATGGTGGTTGACTTCAAAAACGGAAATTTTGTTGGTAGAATGGAAGACCATGGAATAAAAAGAATTGTAGTTACTTTGATAGAAAATAGATTAAGCAACAGGAAATGTGGTACTAGTAGAAGTCGTTTCTCTGGATGAAGTGGTGGTGGGCTAGGGGAACAAGGGTAAGGGCATGGGATTTACCAGGAGTTAGTGCGAAGGTCACTGCTTTTCTGAATATATCAGTGATTTGGATGGGTGTTTGGGGCATAGTTTCCAATTTTTCTGTTGTCTCAAAAGCCAGAGGACCGACGGAAAGGATAGTAATAAACTGTTGAAATGAAGGGACTGGCAGTAGATGACTTTCAATGTTTAAAATAACGTGAAATACTGTAATTAGTAGGAAAAATAAGAGGCACAATAAGAGATCCACGGGTATTTGTAGATAATCTGTTGAAAATAGCAGAGCTGCTTGGTTACTGCTGGACAGCACAATATTAGAATGAACAGGCACCATGAAGATTACATAATGCTTGCATTCCTTTGAATAGGGATTTCTGATGTGGAAGGTGACCCTCAAGAGCTTCACTCAGCACACTTTATGGAGACACAAGAGACTGCAGATACAAGAGAGGTCTTCTTTGCTTTCCCACTCTTGTCTCCCTTATCTATGCCATCTGCCAATCATCCATCCTTGCATGGATCCACTGCTGACAAGCTCTTGCCCCACCTTTTTACCTTGACTTGTGATGTCAACTTTCTGCCCTCTGCACTTTGTCGAGATAGCAGGTCTTGACCTGATAGCATCAGTGGAGTTGACCTGTCTAACCTACTGAGTTCCTCCAGCAATATGATTTTTTTTTGTGGCTCAATGAAAGTTTCATCTATCAAGCTAAAATGTCTTCATCTGGCATCACAAGATCCTGCTTATATTGGGTATTTATGAATCTGCCTTTGTGGCATTTATTTTAAATCTGAAGTGATTGGGTTAGTATTTTGATTTTTCCATTATTTTGTATTATTATCTGGCATTGTTCTGAAACAAAAAGCAATCATTTTCCGCCATTCTTGGCAACCTCTTACTGAGAGTATAATGCTTAAAGAATACAGTACATGTAATCCCTTTGAAATAATTTTCTATAGCAACCAAGGACTGCTGAGACAGTCATTAATTATGCCGTAGTCTGCAACTAAACTACTGATTTTTTTTTAACTAGAGAAAAGCAGTCAACATGCATTGAAAATTTTACTCACGGAATAAAATAGGAGTGAAGAAGAATGGATATAGGACTTTAAAAAATATGTTTTTGTAAGCATGGATACACTTGATTGAGTGGTCATTGGTTTAGAGTGAGAGGGAGAGACTTAACAGGAATTTGTGCGGTAGCTTTTTCACACAAAGCATAGCCAAAGTATGGAATGGGTTGCCAGAGCAAATGGTTGAAGCAGGTGCATGAACAACATTTAAGGTTTATGGATAATTCAAAGTAAATTTTATTATCAAAGTACATCCATGTTACCATATACAACCCTGAGATTCATTTTCTTATGGCATACTCAATAAATCCAATAACCGTAATAGAATCAATGAAAGACTCCACTCAAGAGCAGACAACCTGTGTGCAAAGGACAATAGACTGTGCAAATACAAAAAGCGGAAAAAAAGCAAAAATATCAAGAACATGAGGTGAAGAGTCCTTGAAAGTGAGTTCATTGGTTATAGGGACAGTTCAGTGATGTTATCCCCTCTGGTTCAAGAGCTTGATGGTTGAAGCTGTCCCTGAACCTGGTGGTGGGGGTCCTGAGGCTCCTGTACCACCTTCCTGATGGCAGCAGTGATAAGAGAGCATGACCTGGGTGGTGAGGGTCTTGATGATGGATGCTGCTTTCCTGTGATAACACTCCATGTAGATATGCTAAATGGTTGAGAGGGGGGCTTTACCCATGGTGGACTGGGCCATATCCACTACCTTAAAGTTTTTACTTGGAGTGGTTCAGAGGGATATGGGCTAAACATGGGCAAATGGGTCTCTCTTAGATATGTTGTTTGGCACAGACCATTTGGGCCAAAAGACTTGTTTTCATGCTGTATGACTGTGGAGATTAATATATTTAGCACAATAAGCAAATACAGAATATAAAATTAATTTCCATTTCTAACAAGGGAAGTTCGAACCCAAAAAGAGTGAGCTTGAAGTTGGAGTACAAGGTTCACAGCAGGATTCTGGGCAGAACGAAATAAAGTTTTGCTTCCATGAGTCGAATTGGTTTTCAGTCCATCAGCAGTGGGTTTCAGAGGATGCCCTGGGTCCAGTATGTAAGTGGCAGTACAAAAAAGGCATACCAGTGCCTTTACTTAAAAGTTTGCAGTTTTGGCACATCATATAAAACTTTGATAAACTTCTACAGATGCATGGTGGAGCATATACTGACTGGGTACATCATGGCCTGGTATGAAAACACCAATGCCCTTGAACAAAAAATTCCTACAAGAAGTAGTAGATACAGCCCAGTCTATCATATTTTCATGGAGTGCTGTTGCAGAGAAGCAGCATCTATTTTCAAGGACCCCCCCCCACCACCCTCTAGGCATGCTCTCTTCTCACTGCTGTCATCAACAATTAGGTACAGGCGCCTCAAGACCCCACCACCATGTTCAGGAGCAGTTATTTTCCCTCAACCATCAGGCTCTTGAACCAGAGGGCATAACTTCACTCACTTCACTCACTCTACACCTATAGATTAACTTTCAAGGACTCAACACCTCATGTTCTATATATTTATTACTTACTTATTATTACTTTGTTTTTTTTTCTGTGTATTTGTACAGATTGTTGACTTTTGCAGGTAAGAATCCATGTCAGGGTAGTATATGGTGACATATATGTACTTTAAACACGATTAATATTTTTACTCCTAACTGCTGTCATTAGCTATTGTGTTTAATGGAGAGGAGACGCAAGGAAGCCTGATGTTCTTCAGTTGTAATACTTCAGTGCAGTAACCTAGATAAGACTGTGCCAGAGAATTTGACAACTGTGCTTGTGGTCAGATGTATTGGGTCCTTGCCTAGGCTGGACTTTTGGTTGGCACACCTATTCCAAAAATAGCCATCATAGGTGGAGCTTTCCACTTCAGGAAGATCCAAAGTACTGGGCATTGTTCTGTTCAATGAGGTGATATGTCAGGACAGAGCAAAGAAATTCCACAGTTCTCTGGGCCACAAATCCTCAGAAGGGAAGAGGATATTTATTTAAAAGGCTCTCATGAGATAAGTGGTGGAGGGAGGTTGCAGGGTGACCTTTGTTTGGCAGATACTGAGTGTAACACCCATTCTCTCATGTTCCAGTGAATGAATTGAGAAATTAAGTTTGGTCTCACCATTTGTGGATTTGCAGGTTTCATCGGTGCTTTGTCCGAGGTCAGGTATGGCAATGACATAAGCTGTACTCGATCTGATTTATCCTATTCCACTACGATAGGTCACTGTTTGGAGAAGACATACAGCATGGTGGTGAGGAAAATTGAAGGATGGCGATGAGAACTGTATGCAGTGAGATTAGCCTGTCGATTAACTCCCCAACATGTATATCGTTACGCCAGATGGAGATGCATTTCTGTCAGTAGCCATATTTGAAAAGGGTGCTCAACAATCCCTCTTTAACTAAGTCAAAGGCTTTTCTGAGGCTTTAAGAAAAAGCCAGGTACTCTGGTTGATGCTCCTTTCTGCATCGTCGGTGGAGTTGTTGCATAGTGAAGATCATGTCCATTGTGCATCTAGAACCAGGGATCCCAACCTTTTCTTATGCCATGGACCAATATCGTTAAGCAAGAAGTCTGTAGACCCTAGGTTGGGGTTCCATGATCTAAAAGGATATAATTCTCCCTACAATTTGGGAAGCATTTATTTAGCTCCCCCCAACTCCCCCGCCCAGTGAGAGCAAACCAGGATGATTGTTAGCAACTGGATGGTGATCCCTCTGTAGTTACCACAACTGGACCTGGCCCCTTTCTTGAATATGATCACAACTACATAGAAGATGAGGACACGCGTAATACATGTAAATGAATTTATGACTGCAAGTCCTGCCCACCAAGAATTAGAACTTGGCAGCATTACTGACGGCTCCAGTGATCCCACTGTTTTTACTGTACTGCCTCTGTACTTTCCTGTCAGTCAGGATCATGGCATGCAGCAGGTGGCTGTTTGGGACCAGAAGAAGGAATGAGGGCTGGGTGTGTGGCACGCGTACCCAAGGCTGAAGGGGATAGCCATCTCGGTCCCTGGCCCAGCCTGGTCTGGGGCTAGTTTTCAGACTGAATGGCTGGCAGCTGATGAATCCAAAGAGATGTCGAAGCCTGATGCCATTGGTGCCACACTGCATCTCAGGAGCTGCTGGCCAGTGGTGAACGGAACGTAGGACAGCCTAGGGACTGCAGTTCCAGATTTTTCCTCGGGGTTTACTCCCAAAGCCTTCCCAGTGAGTGGACAGCTGCAAGGCAGTGGAGGTTTGAGAGCAGAGTTTTTCTGCTTTTTAGATGTGCTGCCAACTATGGCTGATGATCTCCATCTTCCCAAAGTGGCTTGTCTTAAGGCACCAGTAACTGCCCTTTGCCCCTTCTCCTGTCAGTAGAAATAGTTCACCAGGCTTGTAACTAAGCTACACGTGAAGGCCAGGAGCCAGACTTGGTTGTCAGAGGCTATTTGAGACACACACTGTTGGGAGCATTTATTGGGTAATGGAAGGTTATTCCCACAACCTCCCCTGGCTACAACCTTAAGGAACCACCTTGTAATTGCATTGCTGATTTCTGATTCCCTTTGAACCTTAGTCTCAGTAAACAAAATAGTCACCAAAGATCAATGTTTGCTTTGCAGCTTAGTCCAATTTCATTGGCACCCATGTAGTCAGAATCTTCCAGTGCCTTGTTCCAGCACGGTTGAATCAATCAAATGATTGGTTTTGAAATTATGCTTAAGGTTATCTCCTCTGACCTATGGAGTAGCTCGGATTGGGAGCATAAAGATGAGATACATATGGGAACATACATACATATATGTCAATAGGATACAAGATGAAGATCTTTTAAAGGTAGCAGCTAGGATTTAAAAAAAAACTACAAAGGCAATAATATCTGAATTACTACCTGAGTCACATACAGATCAATAGTCAATATGATCAGAGAGCTAAAAGCATTGTTTAATCATGGTGTGGAATAAAGTGGGTTCCTGTTCATTAGATGCCAGCACAGTTACTGGAGAAAGAAGCTGGTTCCATTGGGACCAGTTTCCTTGTTATAGAGCAAACTTAATAACAAGAATTGTAAGTGGCCTTCTAAGGCGATGGATCTCAAGTTTGTATAATGTGTAAGTACTTTGAACTTTGAAGTGACTAACAATTTGAGGGGTGCTGGTGATGGCAAAGTGGGAAAAAGATCACAGTGGAAACTGGTCAAATAAAGGTGAAAGGTTCAGGCAGTAATGTAGGATAACAGAATGGGTAATGGGTCTTTCAGGAAGGAATAGAGCATAGAAGTATGTGAGCATACCTCCAATTAAGAGTCAAAATTAGGAAAAATGATACAAAGAGAAAATTTGAAGTTTCATTATTTGAGTGCAGTATTCATGGATGGATTTATAGCACATGAAGGAACAATGCCTATTAGATTGTTTCCATTCGTGGATGTGACAATATTAACAGTATTCTAATATTCCAGGATATTGAACATTTATATAAATATAAATTTATACTGAGGAGGGGAAGCCCTGATGACAAAAGATAAGGTGATACCAGTACAAAAGAGGATTTTAGCTTGGAATTAATAATTGGTATTAGTTTGAATGGAACTAGCAAGGAGTCAAAAACATTGAGATGGAAGTTTGAGGGTAGCTCCCAGACCAGGAATTGTCTGTTCTGTACTGGTGATACACAGTACAGAATAAATCTGGAAATTAGAGGCCGTACAATAACGGTTCTATGTGGGTCTTTAAAATATATAGCGTGCACTTTTTCCTTCCTTTTTCCAGCTATCTTGGAGTCCGTGACTGAATTGTAGAATTAAACTTGACTTCCAAAGGGCATATTCAAATGGATGAAGGTAAAATATTTAATTTTACTTGTTATTATTTTCACCCTCTTCACAGTTGACATATCGCAGGAAAGCAAAGAAGATCAGTGGATGGGTGTGTCTGTGGAAAGCCAGGGTATAGGAGGAAAGGTTATGGTAAGTTTGAACACTTCACAAATGTTCTTCACTTTGCAGCTTCCCCTGAATTGGGGGACCCCAACCAATTCCATCTTCTTTCACAGTAGCATATTGTATTTGTTGCTGAAAGGCAGCTCATCTGCACTGGGGTGACTAAGCATAATGAGTTTTTACTACCTTTTGGAACATGACACAAGCTTCTCAACCTCACTTTGACTTTGCTGTCCATGACCGGCCAACTTTTCTGATGGCATCCAAATGAGCTTGAAGAATAGCAGCTGATGACCAGATACACTATTTCCTTCTGAGCGAAACAATTCCAGAGTCTAACCATTGCTCTGTTTTATTTCAGCCAGCAGCTGGCAATACTAATTTTGTCCCTGCTGCTTACACTTCCATTAAACCTGTTTTTTGTTTCTTGTCCCATTTTAAAACCCCAGTTATTCTTTTTTTTTCTATGTAAGTTTTCCTTCTGCTATTGTACCTATGGTAAAGTGACAAAGGAATCATTCATGTACTCCTTTGTGACCAGTGTTTTGTACCCAATGCTGTTCTCCAGCAGGGAAACCGACTAGGAGAGGCAAAAGAAAGGTAATTATAGGAACAGATAGGTAGGTTTTATTCATTGTTATTAATTGGGAGTGGAGAATGTATGGGGGAGGGGGAATGGCTGAGTATAACAAAATAATCTCTGAAGTAGAGCATAGCCAAAAATGTTCAGTACTGCTGACTTGCCAGACATGGATTTTCCAGGCAAAGTCCATCCCTAATTGTCCTCTTGAAGAGTTCAGTGAAATGTTGTTTGGAACCAGAGCTGTCCATCTGGTGTATCAGCTCCCAGTTTTGGTGTTTGAGAGTTCCAATACTTGGAGCAAATAATAATGAATTGTGTGCAGCATCTGGTGATGTCCATGTTTGCCATCTACCCTTCTGCCTTCATGCAGCAGGCTCTGGGCTTGGCAGGTACTGCTGCAGAAGTCCAGACAGGACTGAGGGACTGCGTAGCCCAGTTAACAGGGGTTCTAACAAACTTCTTCAACACCTCCCTGGAATTATCCACTGTACTCACAGACTCCAGGTAGCCACGTATATTATCCAATCCAGGTAATCTGCCTGAGTGACTACCGTCCAGTGATACTGACCTCAACAATAGTGAAGTGCTTTGGGTGCCTGGTTATGGACTGCATTGAATCCCATCTTCCTGCTATATTGGAGCCATTCTGGTTCACTTATCACTGACGTCAGTCCACTGACAATGCCATAGACTTTGCCCTCCACTCCGTCCTGTCCTAGCTAGAAAATGGTGCCTCATACGCCAGGATGCAGCTTATGACTTCAGCTCAGCATTTAACATGCTTCCCTCAGGGCTGAGTGCTCAGCTTATTGCTGTTGACACTGCTGATGCACGACTGTCCTGCTAAATACAGTTCAAACCAAATCATCAAGTTCACTGCTGACACAACTGTGGTTGGCTTAGTCAACAAATAAGCCAAGATGGTGTACAGAGAATAGGTAAACCAGCCTGTAGAATGATGTGAGCAGAACAACTTGAGCTTCAACGTGGTCAAGATTGAAAAGATGATGGGTGGACTTCAGGAAGGTGCAGACTGACCACAGCTCCTCCTGGGAGTGCACATAATGGATGATCTCACCCGGTCTCTCAAAACCAGACCTTTACTTAACAAATCACAGCAGAACCTCACTTCCTGAGGAGATTGAGATGAGCGCGTCTCCTTCCCCCCACCCCATATTTTTACTGAAGCACCATTGAGAGTATCCTGACCAGATGCATCGCTGTCTAGTATGGGAATGGCAAGACATCTGAATGGAAAGCCCTACAAAACACTACGAGCATGATCATCGGAGTCTGTCTTCCACCCACCCAAGATATTTGTCAAGGATCCCTCCCATCTGTCCCATGATCTCTTTGACCCCCTACCATCAGGGAGGAGGTACTGTAGCATTAAGCCAAGGACTGTTAGAGTGGGACTGCTGAACTCCCTGCTACCACCCAGGTCTCTTCACACTGTTTACTTTTTAAACTTGTGTCGTAAGTGCGCCCTGTACTAAATGTCATTCTTCTGGAATATATCTTATTATTTGTTAATTTATTTATGGTAATATTAGTTTCTATGTTGTGCATTGTTTTGTTTGGTGGAGCGTGTGTCTACAGTTGAATGACAATAAACTTCAGCTTGAAGTTTCTGTAGTGGATTTTGTAGAGGGCGCACACGTCAGCGGGAGTGCACCGGCAGAAAAGGGACTGAGCGTTTAGGGTGGTGGTTGGAATGTCATTCTATCCTGGGTCGTGTCAAGGTTGTGTGTTGAAGGAGCTCCACGATCAAGGAAATTGAAAGCAGACCGTTTCACTCCTATGTTGTACCCTGAAGATGGTGGAAATGATCTGAAGTGTCATAAGGCAAGCCATTTGCCACAGCCAACCCAGCAACTGATCTACTCTTGTCACAGTATTCATAGGGCTGGTCCAGTTAAGTTTCTAACTAATTAACCAGCAAGGCATTGATGATGGGAAGTTTGGTCTTTGTAAAGCCATTGAAGAATAAGAGCAGGCAGTTAGACTGTAGCTGGAGATGGAAATTGTCCAGAAATTGTATGGTATGAATATTATTTTTAATATATTAGCAGATGCCTGTATGCTGTCTAGATCTGCCTGCATGCAGACAGAGACTGCATTTCCTGAAGAGTGTTGCATGAAATTAATTACTGAGTCTAAGATGGAAAGGTGTTTATTGATGAAGCAGGTGAAGGTGGTTGCAATGCTTATCACTGTAGAATAGGTTCCTGTTTCATTATGGAACATTATTACCCTTCATCTCAATATGTAAAATGTTTAATTGTTTCAGGTTTGCGCACATCGATATGAGCAAAGGCAACACTTGAATAAGCCAGAGGAGTCTCGTGCTGTGACCGGACAATGCTATATTTTGAGCCAGGATCTAGAAAGTGAAGCTGATGCAAATGTGAATATTTGTGCTGGGCGACCACAAAGCCACGAAAAGTTTGGTATCTGTCAACAAGGTGTAGCTAGTGCTTTCACCAAGGGTGCTAATTATTCTGTGTATGGAGCTCCAGGTGCCTACAACTGGAAAGGTAATGTGCCTTAGAACAAGACATTCTCATAATAGTTCTCTTATAATATGTTATGATGTCCAAAATAAAGCATAATCAAGTTGACAGAATAGATTTTCACCTTTTTAAAATTTGCAATGTACATGAAAAATCTGTTAACATCTACAGCAGTATATTATTAAATGTAAAGTTAGATGCATTAATTTACTCAATCTCTTGTGCTTGTGGTCATATACAGGTTTACATATTATACTTTCTCAGGTTAATTGTCAGAGTCGTCAGACCAAATTTTCCTACTGTGTGAACTTGCTGATTCTACCCAATCACAATGGGTATTGAAATGCTGTTTTCAGATCCCACATAACAAACATTTTCTTAACCATTCTTTTACTTTTATCCCCAATTGGAAGTTAACAGCTTAAATTGTTCAAATCATAAACAAATATTTTTGAAATGTGATCTTATATGTAAACATGTTCTGATTTTATGCTCCCAGCAGGTTGGGTATACCTACTATGATGTAACTTAAACATGAACTTTTGGGGTTGCTTATGCAGATTATTAACTACTTTGTTCTTTCAGGAATTGTGCATGTGGAATGCAGAGATATTGTGGATGGTAATTTTGATGATGGACCCTATGAAGTTGGTGATGAAAATAGGAGGGATGAAAAACTGGTTCCTGTTCCTGCAAACAGCTATTTAGGTATGCACAATAGAACTTAAAAGTAAGGGAATAAATGTTTTAAAAATTGAAAAAAAAAATTAAGAGGAATTTTGGAGGGCAAAAGTTTGTGGTAATTGGACACTTTATTCAAATTTGATAAAGTAAATTTGGCTATGAATGGTTTATTTTTGTGCCATGGGATTTTATGCATCTGTATTTAATTATATTCAAGGTTATTGTCCTAGACATACATAGAAGTTCTGCAGTTGCTGGAAATCCGAAAGCAACACACAAAATGCTGGAGGGACTCAGCGGGTCAGGCAGCATCTATGGAAATGAATAAACAGTTGACGTTTTGGTTCGAGACCTTTCTTCTGGACTGTAAAGGAAGAGAGAGATGCCAGAATAAAAGGGTGGGTGAGGGGAAGAAGGGGATAGGTGAAGCCAGGTAGGCTGGAGGAGAAGGAATCTGATGGGAGAGCTGATTGCACCATATGGGAAAGGGGGGGGGGGAGCGGGGAGGGGACGGGCAGGTGAAAAGAGGCCAGAATGGGGAAACAGAAGAAGAGGGGAAGGAGAAACTAATATTCATGTCATCAGGTGGAGGCTACCAAGATGGAATATCAGGTGTTGCTCCTCCACCCTGAGGGTGACTTCATTCTGGCACAATAAAAAAGGCCATGGATCAACATGTCGGAATGGGAATTGGAATTAAGATGTTTGGTGGATATCGCAGAGGTGCTCAATGAAGTGGTCCCCTGATTTACAATGGGAAGGGAAACCCAGGTGGTGGGAAGATGGGGTGAGTGCAGATGTTTGGGAAATGGAGGAGATGTGGGTGAGAGTAACATCAATGGAGGAAGAGAAACCCCAGGTGGCAGGAAGATGGGATGAGCATGATGTGAATCCCTGAGGGTTTCCCTTCCTCCGCGAATCATGCTGTCCTCACCCGTATCTCCTCCATTTTCTGAACCTCCAATTTCACCCCCTCTTCCCGCCACCTTAACAGAGATAGAGTTCCTCTTGTTCTTGCATACCACCCCATGAGCCTCCACACCCAAACATGAGATCCAAAAAGTGGGTCTTCCTGGTGGCCAGACATTCTAATTATGATTCCTGTTCTGACATGCCAGTCCATGGCCTCCTCTTGTGCCACGATGAGCCGATCCTCAGGATGGAGGGGCAACGCCTTGTATTCTGTCTTGGTAGCCTCCAACCTTTTGGCATGAATATTGATTTCTGCCCCTCCCCTCTTCTTCTATTCCCCACTCTGTTCTTGTCTCTTCTCGCCTGCCTATTAACTCCCCCCGCCTTCCCTTTCTCCTATGGTCCGCTCTCCTCTCCTATCAGATTCCTATCTCTCCAGTTGTTTACCTTTTCCACCCACTTGGCTTCACCTATCACCTTCTAGCCATTCTCTTTCCCCTCCCCTCATCTTTTTATTCTGGTATCTTCCCCCTTCCTTTCCAGTCTTGACGATAGGTCTTGGTCTGGCCTGCAGAGCTCCATCAGCATTTTGTGTATCACATGTTTGTACATGGTTTCAGTGCCATGAAAATGAGCTTTTTGTCACAGTTACACAGTACATCACAAACATGACAAGTAAGTTAACATGAACTTAAATTAACATAAATTATACATAAATCGCATGACAAAATAAACATAACAAAGTTAGTGTCAATTGAGAGAAGTAAAAAGAAGAACAGTCCACGGTAGTGCTAAGGGTTTTAGGTCAGCTCAAGTGTTTCAAAAGTCTAATATTCATCTGTAACCTCAAGTTCTGTTTCTCAAAATAGCTTATTTTCGAAACTAATTTTATCTTGGTGCTTCCTGAACGAGTGGTTGCATGCAGTTAGTAACTGTGCACCCATGACAGAATCATGGAGCAGTGAAGAATGAGCTTTGAAGAAATCTATTAGACTTAACAAATCTGTACAAGCTCTTCTGAAAGAAGAGTCAGTGGAAGTGGCTATATCTGTCTGGTATGCGTGCATCTCCAGCTGCCATATATGGCAAGGAGTGAAATCCAGGGTGAAAAATAGACTTGAGTAGCTGTTTGGTTCTCTCGCTAAAAAGCCATCTCTCCTCTCACCATTCTTCAAGGTGCTAGATATTTCTGCTTGTTGACTAAAGATGGACATCAGAATAAAACAATTTTTCTCTGAAAGAAAACATATACAACTATAGCAGCAATAATCCCACAGAATATTCCTTTCATTTGGAAAGATGTGTAATAACTGTATTTTTCTAAGCCACTGTCATGCATTTTTATTGGTGGTCTGTTTTTTTTAAGCACTGAAACCACAGGAAAGAAATATCTGCTGATAAAGTGTTTGCCAGAACTGAAAGCCTGATTGTGCTCTTTATGATGGAATTTCATCCATTCTAATTAAACAATGCAGCATTATAAACATAGAAAAAATTAACTTGGGCATTTCTCTAAATAAAGAGTACAGTAACTGTATTCCATAAACGGGGCTTTTGTCCTATGTGGCCATGCTCTTGAGATTGCTCGGGGACCTGCTGAAGTGCAGGGGACCCCCAGATCACGGAGTGAAGTTAACTTCTCATCCCTGTTCATGGAGGTGTTCCTGTTTCTCTAACTGAAGAGAGTTGTGGAACTACTTAAGGTGTGTTCCATATCACACATTCCAGAAAAGTTCAGTGTTGTTTGGTCTGGGGAGTCCCCAGTGAGTGTGGACTAAAAGAAAAAAATGCTAAAAATAGGCTTTGTTCCCTAGATCCTTTGTCCCTGCTGGCTAAGATGACAAATCTGCTTCTGATTTTATTGCTTCGGCAATGAAAGATTTAGGGCCTTTGTAAAGGTCAAGTTTGGATGCATGCCAGGTTTCAGCTGGCATGAATTCCACCGGGGCTTTCCGAAGACATAATGAGCAGTATTTTCCCAGGGAGGATTTGGAACTGACCCAGTCATAGTCCTTCAACACTGGAACAAATGGAAAATGTGCACCACAGTGACATTCCTCCTCTCTTTCTCCCCCCCCTCCCCTTAATAAACTCCATTTGTAAACAACACTCAGTAGAGTTTTGATTCAGGGGCAGATTTTCTTTCACCTTCACCAGCCCATCAGCCTTGAGAAATTTTAGAAGCCCTGTATGTCATTATGTGCATAATTAACTTCACCTACTCTTGAATGAGGCCTCCATTGGTCTTTAATCATGGGTGCCGCATCCTAGCTGTCTAAGTACACAAGTCTGGGCAGTACAGTATGGAGAGTAAGCTGTTGTTGTGTAGCAAGCTCCCCCTCTCCATGCAACTGATGAACCCGAAGGAACGGCAGAGACTGATACAGTTTCCTTCTCCTTGATGAGCTGCCAACCATGGCTGATGAACCCTGTCTGCCTGGTGACTGATTTTAAGGTGTCATTGACCCACCTTTAACCCTTCACCTGTCAGTAGAAATACCTCTGCTGGGCTTAGTGGCTAATGAAAGCCAGGAGTTGGGCTTGGTTGTCAGAGGCTATTTGAGGCGCATCCCCTTGAGAGCATTTAGCAGATAGTGGAAGCTTATCCCCATTACCACCCCTTCAGCTGTAACAACCTTAAGGAACTTACTGTTACAAAATACAATTCCTCACTGTGAGGAATTACACAGGTGCATGAGGCATTGACTCGCATGTTTGTGTCATCAGAGCTTCTGACAGCAACACCTTGTCACTAAACACAAACAACTCAGCAGGAGCCTTGATTTATTACTCCAAATTTCAACTGATGTGTTAACAGTCCTCAAAACATAACAGGAATTGTGTTGATTTAATAGGTTGGACATGTAATGCATTTACATCATCTTTGTGATGTCTTTCCCTGTTGGATTGTCCATAAATGTTAATAAAATATTTAGAAAATGCGCTTTGATTCTGCTGTTTTATGTTAGGCTTCTCCCTGGACTCGGGCAAGGGAATCACATCAGAGGACACATTAACCATTGTATCGGGTGCACCAAGAGCCAACCACACCGGAGCTGTTCTTTTCCTAAAGATGGAGAAATCAACAGGAAATCTAAAGACTGAACACATCCTGAATGGAGAAGGGCTGGCTTCGTCTTTTGGATACGATGTTGCGGTGGTAGATCTTAACGGAGACAGGTTAGTTTGTGGGGCAGGATACAAGTGATAACTCCGTTGTTCTGCAGGATGTGTGCTGACAGGGTTAGATCTTGCAGTACCTTTTTATTTTGTGGATTGTAAGGACATTATCATTTGTGTATAAAGAGCAGAATTGTTGGTGGGGAGGCTCACGGTACAGCTTCAGATTTCAGTTTACTGCTGCGCTGAAGCTGATGTGGCTTGCCTTGTTTTCACGACTAGCTCAGCAGGTGTTAGCTTTACAGCTCTTAAAAGCCTGGAAAATGCTGCTCAGTTGCCCAGCCAGTAGAGCTGTTGGCCCACAGCTCCAGTAACATGGGTACAATCCTGACCTCCAACATTGTCGGTGTGGAGTGTGCACGTTCTCCTTGTGACTGCATGGGATTCTTCTGGATGCTCCTGTTTCTTCTGACTTTCCAAAAATAAATACTGTGAGTTGGAAAGTTCATTGACCATCGCAAAATGCCCTTGGTGTGTAGGTGAATGATTGGTGTTGATTGGAATTTGGAGCAAACAAAATGGATTTGGTTAGGATGACTATAATAAGGCTTGTGTTGGCATTTCTTGCCATGGATTCACCACACAGCAAAGTAATATTGAACCTCTTTTTCTCAAAGTGTAGAAATTCCTTCATCCAACAGTACTGTTAGGAAGCATTCTGGAGTTGTATGAATATAGAAGATGTTAATTCAAGCAAGAACCAGTTCTAATTGTAAATTGCAAGCACTAAATTGAAGTTAAAAATGCAAGGCTGATCCACAGAATAAGAGATGTGGTTTGCAAAATGGTGACCATGAGACATTTGCACGTGCATCAGCCAAATGGTAAGACAATGGCGTTGTGTTAATTGGCCTGCATCAATCCAGGATTTAGTCATTTGTACCATTGTAAATTAGTTAAGGGAAGTGTCCCAGCCAAGGTATTTTAACATTCGGAAGTCTCTCTCACTGTAAGTATGCAATTCAAAGGAACCACTTGCCAACCCAATGTATTGAAGTGAACAATGTCATTGTAACTATTGAAATGTTATTGAATCACCTACTGTTACCATTGATCTTAAGAGTAGAAATATGTGATGCACCTTGAGTTTGTAGTACTTTACCAAGAGAGTCTCCAGAATGATCCTGCTTGTTGTGATGAATAAAGCTTCAATGTCTCTCTGGTGACATCAGTCACAGTCACAACAGTAGCATCGCCAGTGTCGCGCCCCACCACTACTGCGAGCAAATACCGCAGAGAAATACTCTACCATTCTGTGACTGTAACCTGTTAGTCCCAAAGCTGAAATTATATTTCAAAGTAAAGATTTAAAACCCAAGTGTTATGTAAAGAAAGCATGATTGTCAAATTTTGCTTGATAATCCTTCTTTACGATATCTTCTGGATATTTTATGTGTTGCAAATGCTCTAAAGAAGCTAATTTGTTGTTCTCAGTAATTTATTCAGCTGTGGTTGTTATGACAACTAAGCTTATTTGTGTCCTCATCTGGTGATCTTGTACAAAAATTTGTTTAACAGGATAGTGACCCAAACAACAGATCTTGATTGATTTCATTTTCCCTTTTCTGGTTTTCTTCATAACAGAGACCAAAACAAGGTTGCTGGTAGAAGGAAATGTAGATGTCTTCTGAAAAATAATTTACATTGGTTTATTTTTGGAAGACTGGTGGTGGTCAATAAGACATCAAATGCTGGAGCCAGAATGATAATTGGATAAGGATCCAGGCTTGTTAGAATGTCACAAAGTATTATGTATCCTGATAATCTCTCATGCTTTAAAAGTAATAAAACTGGCTGACTTTTCTCCAACCATGACGCCATGTCTACAACTCTCTTCGGTGCCAACTGATTCTTCCTGTAATCTGATGACCAGAGCCATACAAGGCATATATAGGGTAAATTACACTAGAGGGTAAATGGTCTTGTGCAGTTCTCATGTAATCTCCCAGGTCTTGTACTCTGAACTTCAACTATGTACAATAGACAATAGACAATAGGTGCAGAAGTAGACCATTCGGCCCCTCGAGTCTGCACCGCCATTCTGAGATCATGGCTGATCATTCACTATCAATACCCAGTCCCTGCCTTGTCCCCATATCCCTTGATTCCCCTATCCATCAGATATCTATCCAGCTCCTTCTTGAAAGCATCCAGAGAATTGGCCTCCACCGTCTTCCGAGGCAGTGCATTCCACACCTCCACAACTCTCTGGGAGAAGAAGCTCTTCCTCAACTCTGTTTTAAATAACTGACCTCTTATTCTCAATCCATGCCCTCTGGTACTGGACTCTCCCAACATCTGGAACATATTTCCTGCCTCAATCCTATCAAATCCTTTAATTATCTTAAACGTTTCAATCAGATCCCCTCTCAATCTCCTCAATTCCAGCGTGTACAAGCCCAATCTCTCCAATCTCTCTGCGTAAGACAGCCCTGCCATCCCAGGAATCAACCTAGTGAATCTACGCTGCACTTCCTCAATTGCCAGAATGTCCTTCCTTAAACCTGGAGACCAAAACTGTACACAATATTCCAGGTGTGGTCTCACCAGGGCCCTGTACAAATGCAAAAGAACATCCTTGCTCTTGTATTCAATTCCCCTTGTAACAAAGGCCAACATTCCATTTGCCCTCTTCACTGCCTGTTGCACTTGCTCATTCACCTTCATTGACTGGTGAACTAGGACTCCTAGGTCTCTTTGCATTTCTCCCTTACCTAACTCGACACCGTTCAGACAATACTCTGCCCTCTTGTTCCTGCTTCCAAAGTGGATAACTTCACATTTATTCACATTGAATGACATCTGCCAAGTATCTGCCCACTCACCCAGCCTATCCAAGTCTCCCTGTATTCTCCTAACGTCCTCTTCGCATGTCACACTGCCACCCAGTTTAGTATCGTCAGCAAACTTGCTGATATAGTTTTCAATGCCCTCATCTAAATCATTGACATAAATCGTAAAGAGCTGTGGTCCCAATACAGAGCCCTGTGGTACCCCACTAGTCACCTCCAGCCAGTCTGAGAAACACCCATTTACTGCTACCCTTTGCTTTCTATCTGCCAACCAGTTTTCTATCCATGTTGAAACCCTGCCCCCAATGCCATGAGCTCTGATTTTACTCACAATCTCCTATGTAGCACCTTATCGAATGCCTTCTGAAAATCTAGGTACACAACATCTACTGGCTTACCCTCATCTAACATCCTTGTTACACCCTCAAAAAACTCCAACAGATTAGTCAAGCATGATTTGCCCTTGGTAAATCCATGCTGGCTCGGCCTAATCCTATTTCTGCCATCTAGATGTGCCACTATTTCGTCCTTAATAATGGACTCACGCATCTTCCCCACGACTGACGTTAGGCTAAAAGGGCGATAGTTCTCCGTTTTCTCCTTCCCTCCCTTCTTGAAAAGTGGGACAACATTAGCCACTCTCCAATCTTCAGGAACTGATCCTGAATCTAAGGAACATTGGAAAATGGTTACCAATGCATCCGCAATTTCCTGAGCCACCTCTTTTAGAACCCTTGGATGCAGACCATCTGGACCCGGGGATTTATTAGCCTTCAGTCCTACCAGTCTACTCATCACAGTTTCTTTCCTAATGTCAATCTGTCTCAATTCCTCTGATATCTTATGACCCTGGCCCATCCATACATCTGGGAGATTGCTTGTGTCCTCCCTGGTGAAGACAGATCTAAAGTATGCATTAAATTCTGTTGCCATTTCCCTGTTTCCCATAACAATTTCTCCCAATTCATTCTTCAAGGGGCCAACATTGTTCTTAACTATCTTCTTTCTCTTCACATAGCTAAAAAAGCTTTTGCTATCCCCTTTTATATTCCTGGCTAGACTGAGCTCATAACTGATTTTTTCTCTCCGTATTGCTTTTTTAGTTAAGATCTGCTGTTCCTTAAAACTTTCCCAATCATCTGTATTCCCACTCATCTTAGCCCTGTCATACTTCTTTTTCTTTAATGCTATACAATCTCTGACTTCCTTTGTCAACCACTGTGGCCCCTTCCCCCTCTTTGAATCCTTCCTTCTCATTGGAATGAACTGCTTTTGCATCTTTTGTATTATCCCCAAGAATATCTGCCACTGCTGATCCACTGTCTTTCCTGCCAGGGCATCCGCCCATTTAACTTTGGCCAGCTCTTCCCTCATGGCTCCGTAGTCTCCTTTATTTAATTGCAACACTGACACCTCTGATCTGCCCTTATCCCTCTCAAATTGTAGATAAAAACTTATCATGTTATGATCACTACTTCCTAATGGCTCCTTTACTTCAAGATCACTTATCAATTCCTGTTCATTACACATCACCAAGTCCAAAATAGCCTCGTTCCTGGTTGGCTCAAGCACAAGCTGTTCCAAAAATACATCCCTTAGACACTCCACAAACTCCCTATCCTGGGGTCCAGCACCTACCTGATTCTCCCAGTCCACCTGCATGTTGAAATCTCCCATAACGACTGCATTACCTTTAGCACATGCCAATGTTAACTCCCTAATCAACTTGTACCCAATATCCACGCTACTGTTTGGGGGCCTGTACACAACACCCATTAGGGTCTTTTTACCCTTACTGTTCCTCAGCTCAATCCACACAGACTCTACTTCCCCTGTTCCCAAGTCACCTCTTGTTAAGGACTGAATCTCATTCCTCACCAACAGGGAGGAATGTCTCTACGATAGCACGTATACCCTGGTACACTCAATTCCCAGGCCTGATCCCCTTGCAGCCATGTCTCCATTATCCCAACAATATCGTAGTTCCCCATTTTCATCTGAGCTTCAAGCTCATCTGTCTTATTTCTGACACTACGCGCATTCAAGTATAGAATTCTTAGCCCATTCCTCCTCTCTTTGCTTAAAACACTGTCTACTGTACCTAACCCAGCTCCTTGAACTTCCATTGGGCAAATTGCACCCTGAATTTTGATGACCTTCTCAAGATCACCCAAACCTTGTACACATTTAACCCCATGCACCTTCTGACCAACCCTCTGGATCTGGATCCCTGCCCCCTGCACATCTAGTTTAAACCCCCCCGAGCAGCACTGGCAAATACTTCTGCAAGAATGTTAGTACGCCTCCGGTTCAGATGTAGACCATCCCTTCGAAACAGATCCCAATGTCCCTGGAACAAAGACCAATTATCCAAAAACCTGAACCCTTCCTTCCTGCACCATGCTCTCAGCCTCGTATTAATGTGCATAATCATTCTATTCTTCGCCTCACTCGCACGTGGCACAGGTAGCAATCCCGAGATTGTCACCCTGGAGGTCCTGTCTTTCAGCTTCACTCCTAACTCCCTGAACTCTCTAAGCAGGACCCCCTCACTCACCTTACCTACATCATTGGTCCCTACATGGACCACTACATCTGGGTTCATGCCCTCGTTCTCAAGAATAGCCTGCACCCGATCTGAGATGTCCCGGACCCTGGCACCAGGGAGGCAACATACCATCCGAGACTCCCGATCTGCCCCACAAAATCTCCTATCTGCCCCCCTAACTATAGAGTCCCCTAAAACTATCGCTCTCTTCTCTTCCCTCCTCCCCTTTCTAGTTGAGGGTTCAACCTCTGTGCCAGAGGCAGGACCACTACAACTCATTCCTGGTAGGTCATCCCCATCAACAGTATCCAGTACGGTATACTTATTGTCAATGGGAATGGCCGCAGGGGTGCTCTGCTCTGCAGGGGTACCTTCTCAAACACTTTAAAGATGGAATACTTAACTGGTACAATAAACCAATTGCAGCCTGTGGAATTTACAGACTTTATTTGCTTACAAATTGTAGTACTGGCACTATTTGTCCTTAAAAGCAAATGGATATTAATTAACAAATTCATATGAGGATACAATACAGATTTACCAACTAACACAGTCACAGGCATTTTAACATTTAAAAACTTAATCATGGCGCCATCTACTGACACATCAATGAGAGCAGATAAATGTTCATTTTTTTTAGAATAATTGTTGTTATAGACGGGGAAAAAGATGGCATTTATATAAAACTATTTGAGACATAAGAAAAATATGAAAGTGTAGGCATTATTGTAAGAGGGAGTGAGACTGCATTCGATACATTTTGAAGTGGACTTCTTCAACAATCTAAATGCAGGCAGATGGGAACACGTCACTGGACCTCACGGTCAGTATGGATGAGTTGGGCTGAAGGGCCTATTCCCATTTCTATAACAATGGCTGTGGTTATTTGTAATGTGATATTATCTGATTACGGATACCTAGCAGATTAGGAAATTGCCTTATTTAGATATCTGGTGGACATTTTGTTTAATAGGAAAGTTGAAAGTGTCACCTGTCCTTCCTAGAGCCCGGTGAGGCCATGAAAACATTTTTAAGGATAAATTGAATACTGATTTGATAGAATGAATGAAAAGGTCGACAGTAAATTGGGTGGCTCATTATGGATGAAGCTACTAGTAGGCCAGGTAGTCAGTTTCATAGTGTAATTATATAAGCATTTCTATGATATAATAAGCTGTGTTAGCAATTAAGTTCATCTCAGGAATGTATGCCTAAAATTAAGTCTTCCTGACCTCATTGATGACATTTAATTTTCTGAATAAATTTTCGTTTCCCTTGAGAGACCTTCCAACATATTTCATTTAAATCACAACCAATAGAAAGTAAACTAATACAACAATAGTATAGAATGTGTAACAGTAGGTCCATGCAGCTGAAAGAGCCAAAGAGCTACAGGTGTGTGCGTTGTTGTTATGGTGGAGAAATTTTCAAGAAACAATTTCACTTTGTTTCAGCACAAAAATGAGAATGATTTTCTCCCCAGGTGGTTGGATCTTGTTGTTGGAGCACCGCAGTTCTTTGATAGAGAAGCTGAAATTGGTGGTGCTGTATATGTTTACATCAATGATAAAGGGAATTGGGAAAACGCCAATCGTATTCGATTGAACGGTACTAAAGATTCCATGTTCGGCTTGGCTGTTGAGAATGTAGGTGATATTAACCAGGATGGATATTCAGGTAAGATCACAACTAATCCATAAGTAATAGCTTGTATTTAATTGAACTGAGATTTTGTATTTTAACATGAATATAGACAAATATAGTTACCCTAGAAATGACTTGCGTCATATGTTCAATTGTTCCATTTAATTTTAGAGAATGTATACAAGCTGAATTTCTTGTTCTTTAGACATCTACAAAAACAGAAGGGAAGCCCAAAGAATGTATGACAGTAAAATGTTAGAGCCCCTAAGCTTTCTTGTACGTCAATCAGAAACGAAAGAAAATCTGCAGATGCTAGGATCCAAGCAAAACCCACAAATTGCTGCAGGAACTCATCAGGCCAGGTAGCATCTATGAAGAGTACAGTCGACATTTTGGGCCGAGGGCCTTCTGCAGGACCCTTCAGTAATGATGAAGAGTCTTGGCCCAAAACGTTGACTGCCTGGTTTTTTGAGTTCTTCTAGCGTTTTGTGTGTGCTGTTCCTTTGTACTTGTTACATCTAACAGTGTTAGTTTCTTTAACACAACTTTATATTCACAATTTAATAGAAATTTTGTATATAAACATTTATAATACAGCCTAAATGAGAATACTTATTTAATTATTTCAAACTGAATGCACAGTAAGTATCCAGACAATTTGCTATTGGAAAGATATTTCCTGAATTAAAATTGCCTTGTTTTCCTTTGACCCAAATTATTTGAAGGGTTTAAAAATATTTTGCTGTAATATGGGAAATTGTTGGTGTTATAAAACTTTTTTTTATTAAAACCATTTATGTGACTATCTTGCCTTTCTTGAAAACATGGCCTTTGATTTTGTTAGTTTTATCCTCAATCTAACCTTGTAGTATTCACGGTTCCTAAGGTTGTTTTAGAACTCTTTTATCAATTGATGGATTTTAGAGAATGAAAATGAAATATTTTATTGTTTCATGTTTGGATGTTTTTTATTGAATTTTCAAGTTATGATCAGACTGCAATTATTCTCCCAAGAATTTAGGAAATATATTTGATTAAGGGACACAAATGGATTTTGGTCTTACTTTACTTTTTATTGTCACCAAACAAGAGCGTACAATCATCACAGCAATATTTGATTCACTGTCTAGGTGGTGTTGAAGTTGTACAAAGAACCTGAGCAGTTTTTATTGTCTTGTACTTCTCAAGTACAGTTGAAGCATACTGTCAAAACAATGCCTTTTTGTTGAAGATGACTGTATACCTTATCTCTTTTAGATAATGTTTTCAAAACAATACTGTTTCAATTGCAAATGAATCTCACAATCATATCCCATTCTGCCTAAAAGCAGGAGTCAATGTTCTTGGGGTTAAATTCCTGCCACATACTGTATATCCACAATAAAAATGCGATTCCAGTCTACATTCTACTAGACCTGCTAGGCCACTTGGTTCTTAGGAAGTCAAGGAAATTTGCATTTGACCTGTTTCAAAAGGGAATAAAAATCTTTGCAAATATGTTAAAACTTTAAAGATTAAATTGCATACGTAGATACCAAGCATTTGCCTTAATCCAATGATGTAGGAGTTGGGGTTAGTAAGTTGTGAATGTTATTTTGGTGATGCAAGCGTAGCAACTCTTGCATGCTGCCCCAGCGCATCCTCGGACTCTTGATCATTTCTCTCTGTGTTTTGATGTATACATGGGCAACAAAGCAAAACTAATTTAATCTGTTTGGAGAAGAGTCAAGTTCCATCCACCCAGAGAAACCTGAAAATGGACTAAATATGTGAAACTTTTTGGACAGGAAAGTAGACACACTTAGTTGGTGCATGATAAAGTTAGTCCAGGTATTTTATCTCTTATTATTGTGCTGTTTTATCTTTTGTTCTAATGTAACTTTTAATTAGTATTGTAACTGTGAACAAAGTCACCAGAGAGGCTCAGCTGGTATATATAAAAGTTTTTATTGGGACACACACAAGTTGGCAACCTTTGGAGTTGAGTTTTTCCAGATGCCTGAATTTTCCCACCAACACACCCAAAATGAGTTTTAATTTACTGTGGTCTCTGAGTTGTATTCATGCAATAGGGTATTGATTGCATTCATGCATATGCAGACATCTCAGTCAAACTGGATGTTTCCTGTTCGAACCTGCATTTCCCACCAGAACGTCATTTTAAATTTGATCTACAATCAATATTCAGATCTGAAGATTGGTTGTTGAAGGTTAATATTTGCTGTATTGCATCTCAAAAATACATCCTAACAGTAGATACACCCAAAACTTTTTGTTTACTTTTCATATAACTTTGAAAAGTCACGGATTTCAGTCAAACCAGAACCCAGCTTTGAATCAATATAAACCATGTCATGATGTTATCCACTAGATGGCATAGACAGGTTTTATATTTGTAAAGTTGAATATTTTTTAATTCTTTGTGAAGATATGTTGGCTGTTATAAATCTGTTCAAAAAATAGATGCTAACAGTTCTATTGGTCCACCTTCAGATATTGCTGTTGGAGTGCCATATGATGATAAAGGCAAAGTTTACATATACCATGGGTCTATTTCTGGAATAAATACAAAACCGGCCCAGGTAAGAGTTTTTACCAAATATTTATAATTGTAAAAGTTTCTGATCTGAAAATTAAATTCTGTTGCTGCTTAGAAATATAATTATCTTAATCTAAAGTTCAAAGTAAATTTATTATTGAAGAACACATGTCACCATTTATGACCCTGAGATTTATTTTCTGTGAATATTCTCAGTAACTACATGAAGTACAATGGAAAGCCCACACCCAGCAGGACGGATAACAACCAATGTGCAAAAACAAAACTCTGCAAATGCTAAAAGAAAGGGGAAAAAGTACTAACACTGAAATAAGTATCAAGAAGATGAGATGAAAAATCCTTGAAAATGAGTCCAAAGGTTGAGGGAACAGTAGTGATGGGGGAAATAAAGTTAACCCCTCTGGTTCAGGAGCCTGGTGGGTGAAGAGTAATAACTCTTCCTGAACCTGCTAGTGTGGGTTCTGAGGCTCCTTAATGTTCTTCCTGATGGCAGTAACGAGAAGACAGCTTGGCCTGGAATGTTGGGGCCCTTGATGATGGATGCTGCTTTCCTGCAACAGTGCTCCATGTAGATGTGCTCCATGGTGGGGAGGGCATTACACATGATGGACTTGGCCAAATCCACTACTTTTTGTCGGCTTTTCCTTACAAAGGCATTGGTGTTTCCATACCAGGTCATGATGCAACTAGAAAATATACTCTCCACCACACACCTGTAGAAGTTTAGTTGACATGCCAAATCTTCGCAAGTTTCTAATGAAGTCAATTTGCTGCCGTCCTCTCTTCATAATGCCACTTGAGTTTTGAACCCAGGTCAGATCCTCTGAAATGATTACACAGAGGAATTTAAAGTTGCTGACTCTCCACCTCTGATCCCCCGATGAGAACTGGCTCATGGACCTCCTCCTGAAGTCAATAATCAGCTCCTCAGTCTTGCTGCCATTGTGTGAGAGGCTGTTGTTGTGCACCACTCAGCCAGATTTTCAGTCTCCCTCCTATATGCTCATTCATCATCACCTATGATTTAGCCAACAGCAGTGGTGTCATTGGCAAATTTAAATATGGCATTGGAGCTGTACTTAGCCTTACAGTCATTAGTATGAAGTGAGTGGGGCAGGGGGCTAAACTCAGCCTTGTGGTGCACCTGTGCTGAGGGAGCTAGTGGAGGAAATGTGGCTAATCGGAATTGAATGGGGTCTGCAAGTGAGGGTGCACAAGGAGGTATTGAGGCCAAAGTCTTGGAGTTTATTGCTTAGTTGTGCGGGAATGATGGAATTGATTGCAGAGCTGTAGTCATTGAAGAGCATCGCTATCCAATGTTCCAGGGCTGAGTGAAGAGCCAATGAAATTACATCTGCTGTGATGGTAGGCAAATTGGATTGGATCCAAGTCACTTTTTAGGCAGGACTTGATATGTTTCATCACCAACCTCTCAATGCACTTCATCACAGTAGATTTAAGTGCTACTGGACGATAGTTACTGAAGCAGGTTATCACATTCTTCTTGGGCACTCGTATAATTGAAGCATGCTTGAAGCAAGTAGGTACCTCAGATTGCTGAAATGAGAGGTTAAAGATATGGATGAACACTCCAGCCAGTTGATGAACACAGGTCTTTAATATCCGGGCAGGTACCCATTCTGGGCCAGGTGCTTTCTGAGGGTTCACCCTCCAGAAGGATGCTGTCATGTTGGCCTCAAACTGAAGTCACAGGGCCATCAGGGGCTGCGGGAGTTCATGAAGGTGCTCTGTGTTTTGATGGTCAATGTGAACATTGAGCTCATCTGGGCCACTTGGTTTCAGTTTGTAGAAGGTGAGAACGTTCAAGCCTGCCACAGCTGTTGATCTTCCTTCAGCGAGTTAAGTTTGATCCCGAGTTGCCATTTCGTATGTGAGATGGCTTTCCAGAGATCACATCAGGACCTCTTGTATTTAGCTTGGTCACTAGAGCTGACTGCCACTGACCTGGCCCTCCGCAGACTGCAGATCTCATAGTTCATCCAGAGCTTCTGGTTAGAGAAGACAGAATGATTTTGTGGACACACACTCGTCTAAGACCGTACAATAAAATTGCAATTGCACAACAAAATTTATGATGCTAGTAATTTTATTCTGTTGATTTTTTAAATCCAGTTGTTAATCTTTTTATGTGCCATTCACAGTGAAGTGATATAGCTGCAACCAAGCAATTTGGCTGCATTAACTGTTGTTTAACTTGCGTAACCAAACATTTTACCTAACACTTACTGTGAATTGCAATTATAACGATTTTTGCTTTTGACTGCAGATGAAAGGTGTAATTGTTGGCTGCTTTTATTTGACTATAACTGCACTGCTGGTCCTACTTCAAATTTACTTCAGACTCTGGTGCCATTCTGCATGGGCGCTGCTGGCTACCTAGCACGGGTTGTTATCCTTGAATGACGTACCCTCCAATCACTCCAGTAGTGATGTTCCACAAAGTTGGAGAACTGTATTCAAATCTTTATTTGCAACTAGCAAAGTGAACAATCTTGAAGTGATGCAATTGAATGGTCAATAGATATGACATCTGGCAGTCACCAGAACTGGCCAGAACAAAGCACAAGTATGCAAATTGTTCCCTCACTTTTACCACCCCCCCACCCCATGTGACTAGTTACCAAAGCAAACTGGCAACACAGAATTCAGTACAGATAGAAAACAGATACATGGCTCCTACACTATACTGATGGATTCTGGTTGGTTGCTGTATAAAGTAAAAACAACACACACAAAATGTTGGTGGAACACAGCAGGCCAGGCAGCATCTATAAAGAGAAGTACTGTCGACGTTTCGGGCCGAGACCCTTCGTCAGGACTAACTGAAAGGAGAGATAGTAAGAGATTTGAAAGTAGTGGGGGAGGGGGAAATGCGAAATGAAAGGAGAAGACCGGAGGGGGTGGGGTGAAGCTAAGAGCTGGAAAGGTGATTGGTGGAAGTGATACAGAGCTGGAGAAGGGAAAGGATCATGGGACGGGAGGCCTCAGGAGAAAGGGTGGGGGGAGCACCAGAGGGAGATGGTGAACAGGCAGAGTGATGGGCAGAGAGAGAGAAAAAAAACTAACAACTAAATATCTCAAGGATGGGGTAAGAAGGGGCATTAACGGAAGTTAGAGAAGTCAATGTTCATGCCATCAGGTTGGAGGCTACCCAGCCGGTATACAAGGTGTTATTCCTCCAACCTGAGTTTGGATTCATCTTGACAGTAGAGGACATATCAGAATGGGACGTGGAATTAAAATGTGTGGCCACTGGGAGATCGTGCTTTCTCTGGCAGACCGAGCGTAGGTGTTCAGCGAAACTATCTCCCGGTCTGCGTCGGGTCTCACCAATATATAGGAGACCACACAGGGAGCACCGGATGCAGTATACCACACCAGCCGACTCACAGGTGAAGTGTCTCCTCACCTGGAAGGACTGTCTGGGGCCCTGAATGGCTGTGAGGGAGGAAGTGTAAGGGCAGGTGTAGCACTTGTTCCACTTACAAGGATAAGTGCCAGGAGGGAGATCGGTGGGAAGGGATGGGGGGAATGAGTGGACAAGGGAGTCGCATAGATCCCTGTGGAAAGCAGAAAGGGGTGGGGAGGGAAAGATGTGCTTGGTAGTGGGATCCCTTTGGAGGTGGCAGAAGTTACAGAGAATTATACGTTGGACCTGGAGGCTGGTGGGGTGGTAGGTGAGGACAAGGGGATGGGGTGGATGGGGTGAAAAATTTATAATTTTTAAAGTAAATTAGCTTGTCTTTTTGACAGGCTGTTTCACTGTTACAGATCACCTCATTCCAAATGATATTGGGCATTGTCTGTTAGTGTAGAATTTTAGTCTTGCTGTTATCAGCCTTAAAGCCTCCTCTTCTTTAAAGATCTTGCTATCTCAACACAAATAGGTGTACTAGATTTCAGACAGTACCTTTACTCCACATGGTAAGGAGGGATAGTTATAATTTCTAGGTAGTAGTGACCTAGTCAGTTAATTCCAGAACGAGTGTGGGTATATTATTTGGTCTTGTATGTAAATTTTTATTCTTGCTGTTCATCTGCCTTGTTTAATTATAAAACCTCCATCTGGTAAGAACGTATTTTGCTTGCTTTCAAAGTTAAGCAAATAATATGGTTATATTTTGTGCATTTTAGTGGAGAATTTGAAGAGATAGCATTTTGTTATAAACCATGGATCTCGCATTATGAGCTTGGCTCCATTGGGAATGCCAGATCTGTTTCCAGCAATAACTAGTCACATTGAATTAAAATAAGGCCTAGAAATATGACAGGATTCATGTTATTGATGAATTACATTCTCAGTAGATTTTGACGAGTTTGCTGGCAATGTTAAGTTTAAAAACCACATTACAGAGCCACATTTTAATTTATTTTAGTACTTTATTTACATATAGCATGAAGTAGGCCCTTCCAGGCCTTCAAGCTGTGCCTCTCAGCAACTAATGTTCTCCCCTCCCCCCTCCACCCACGTTTAATCCTAGCCTAATCACAGGACAATTTACAACAGCCCATTAACCTATTGACCGGTATGGCTTTGGACTGTGGGAGAAAACCGGAGCACCCAAAAGAAACGCACACAGTCACGGGGAGAATGTACAAACTCCTCACACGCAGTAGCAGGAATCGAACCCAGGTCTCTGGTACTGTAAAGTGTTGTTCTAACCACTACACTACCACGATGCCCACATGCGAAACATTAGCTGATTTTTTTCTTCATTTATGTGTTGGCTTTGTAGCTAAAAAAGCAAAATACTTGTATTAGAAATCCTCCTTGGTGTCAAGTTTACTTAGTGTTTGCAAAGCACAGAAATGGGTCCTTTGGCTCATCATGTCTATAGCAACCATCTATACTAATCCCATGTGCAGCACTTGGTTCATAATCTTCTCTGTCTTGGTGATTGAAAGATCATTGAAATACAAATGTTGTAAGGATCCCTGCCTACAGCACCCTCTCATATTGTGCATTCCAGATTTCTATGACTCGTCTGGGTGAGAAAATTCTTCCTCAGATCTCCTCTAAACTTATCACTTGCTATAAATACTTCCTGCTATTCATGCTACCAGCACTTCTAGTTTTGTGCACCTCTGTCAGGCCTCTCTCATCCTCTTCCTGACCAAGAAGAACAAAGCCAACCAATCCAATTTCTCCAAACTGGAGTTCTCCAGCCCAGGTAATGCCTGAGTGAATCTTCTCTGCAGCCCCTTCAAGGCAATCAATATGTTTCTGCAGTGCGATGACTAGAACTGTACACGGTTCTTCAGAAGTGGCCTAATTGCAATATCTCTGCGTCCATCTTCCATTCCCTGTCTAATGAAGAAAACTATCATATTACCATGTAACAATCATATAACCATATAACAATCACAGCACGGAAACAGGCCATCTCGGCCCTCCTAGTCCGTGCCGAACTCTTAATCTCACCTAGTACCACCTACCCGCACTCAGCCCATAACCCTCCACTCCTTTCCTGTCCATATACCTATCCAATTTTACCTTAAATGACACAACTGAACTGGCCTCTACTACTTCTACAGGAAGCTCATTCCACATAGCTATCTCTCTCTAAGTAAAGAAATACCCCCTCGTGTTTCCCTTAAACTTCTGCCCCCAACTCTCAAATCATGTCCTCTCATTTGAATCTCCCCTACTCTCAATGGAAACAGCCTATTCACGTCAACTCTATCTATCCCTCTCAAAATTTTAAATACCTCGATCAAATCCCCCCTCAACCTTCTACGCTCCAATGAATAGAGACCTAACTTGTTCAACCTTTCTCTGTAACTTAAGTGCTGAAACCCAGGTAACATCCTAGTAAATCGTCTCTGCACTCTCTCTAATTTATTGATATCTTTCCTATAATTTGGTGACCAGAACTGTACACAAGATTCCAAATTTGGCCTTACCAATGCCTTGTACAATTTTAACATTACATCCCAACTTCTGTACTGAATGCTTTGATTTATAAAGGCCAGCGTTCCAAAAGCCTTCTTCACCACCCTATCTAAATGAGACTCCACCTTCAGGGAACTATGCACTGTTATTCCTAGATCTCTCTGTTCCACTGCATTCCTCAATGCCCTACCATTTACCCTGTATGTTCTATTTGGATTATTCCTGCCAAAATGTAGAACCTCACACTTCTCAGCATTAAACTCCATCTGCCAACGTTCAGCCCATTCTTCTAACCGGCATAAATCTCCCTGCAAGCTTTGAAAACCCACCTCATTATCCACAATACCTCCTACCTTAGTATCATCGGCATACTTACTAATCCAATTTACCACCCCATCATCCAGATCATTTATGTATATTACAAACAACATTGGGCCCAAAACAGATCCCTGAGGCACCCCGCTAGTCACCGGCCTCCATCCCGATAAACAATTATCCACCACTACTCTCTGGCATCTCCCAACTAGCCACTGTTGAATCCATTTTATTACTCCAGCATTAATACCTAACGACTGAACCTTCTTAACTAACCTTCCATGTGGAACTTTGTCAAAGGCCTTGCTGAAGTCCATATAGACTACATCCACTGCCTTACCCTCATCAACATTCCTCGTAACTTCTTCAAAAAATTCAATAAGGTTTGTCAAACATGACCTTCCACACACAAATCCATGCTGGCTACTCCTAATCAGATCCTGTCTATCCAGATAATTATTAATACTATCTCTAAGAATACTTTCCATTAATTTACCCACCACAGATGTCAAACTGACAGGTCTATAATTGCTAGGCTTACTTCTAGAACCCTTTTTAAATGATGGAACCACATGAGCAATACACCAATCCTCCGGCACAATTCCCGTTTCTAATGACATCTTAAAGATCTCCGTCAGAGCTCCTGCTATTTCTACACAAACTTCCCTCAAGGTCCTGGGGAATATCCTGTCAGGACCTGGAGATCTATCCACTTTTAAATTTCTTAAAAGCGCCAGTCCTTCCACCTCTTTAATTGTCATAGGTTCCATAACTTCCTTACTTGTTTCCCACACCTTAGACAATTCAATATCCTTCTCCTTAGTGAATACCGAAGAGAAGAAATCGTTCAAAATCTCTCCCATCTCCTTCAGTTCCACACATAGCTGACCACTCTGATTCTCTAAGGGGCCAATTTTATCCCTCACTATCCTCTTGCTTTTAATATAACTGTAGAAACCTTTCGGATTTACTTTCACCTTATTTGCCAAACCAACCTCGTATCTTCTTTTAGCTTTTCTAATCTCTTTCTTAAGATTCCTTTTACATTCTTTATATTCCTCGAGCAATTCCTTTACTCCATGCTGCCTATATCTATTGTAGACATCCCTCTTTTTCCGAACCAAATTTCTAATATCCCTTGAAAACCATGGTGCTTTCAAACCTTTAACCTTTCCTTTCAACCTAACAGGAACATAAAGATTCTGTACCCTCATAATTTCACCCTTAAATGACCTCCATTTCTCTATTACATCCTTCCCAGAAAACAACTTGACCCAATCCACTCTCTCTAAATCCCTTCGCATCTCCTCAAAGTTAGCCTTTCTCCAATCAAAAATCTCAACTCTAGGTCCAGTCCTGTCCTTCTCCATAATTATATTGAAGCTAATGCTATTGTGATCACTGGACCCGAAGTGCTCCCCAACACATACATCTGTCAGCTGACCTATCGCATTCTCTAACAGGAGATCCAACACTGCCCCATTTCTAGTCTGTACTTCTATGTATTGTTGCAAAAAACTATCCTGCACACATTTCACAAACTCTAAACCATCCAGCCCTTTTACAGAATGAGCTTCCCAGTCTACGTGTGGAAAATTAAAATCCCCCACAATCACCACCTTGTGTTTACTACAAATATCTGCTATCTCCTTACACATTTGCTCTTCCAACTCACGCTCCTCATTAGGTGGCTTATAATACACTCCTATCAGTGTTACTGCACCTTTCCCATTCTTCAATTCCACCCAAATGGTCTCCCTGGAGGAGCTCTCTAATCTATCCTTCCAAAGCACCGCCATAAGATTTTCTCGGACAAGCAATGCAACACCTCCTCCTCTGGCCCCTCCTACTCTATCACACCATGTATGTCATCTTTTTCAACTTATCTACCAGCTTCATGGATCCTTACATTTGTACAGTACTACATTTTTCCTCCGTTTTCCCAAGGGCCCCACCATCTGTTTAATCTTCCTTTTGTGCATCACCTCGCATTTATCAGGATTAAATTCCATCTGCCATTGCTTTGTCCATTTTAGCAACTGGCCAATATGGAGTTCAACCTCGATAAGTGTGAGGTGGTTCATTCTGGTAGGTCAAATACGATGGCAGAGTATAGTATTAATGGTAATACTCTTGGCAGTGTGGAGGATCAGAGGGATCTTGGGGTCCGAGTCCATAGGACCTGCTGTGCAGGTTGACTCTGTGGTTAAGAAGGCGTACAGTGTATTGTCCTTCATCAATTGTGGAGTTGAATTTAGGAGCTGAGAGGTAATGTTGCAGCTATATAGGACCCTGGTCAGACCCCACTTCGAGTACTGTGCTCAGTTCTGGTCGCCTCACTATAAGAAGGATGTGGAAACCATAGAAAGGGTGCAGAGGAGATTTACAAGGATGTTGCCTGGATTTGGGAGCATGCCTTATGAGAATAGTTTGAGTGAACTCGGCCTTTTCTGCTTGGAGTGACAGAGGATGAGAGGTGACCTGATAGAGGTGTATAAGATGATGAGAAGCATCGATCGTGTGGATAGAGGCTTTTTCCCAGGGCTGAAATGGTTGCCACAAGAGGACACAGGTTTAAGGTGCTGGGGAGCAGGTACAGAGGAGATGTCAGGGGTAAGTTTTTTTTACTCCAGAGTGGTGAGTGCGTGGAATGGGCTGCCAGCAACGGTGGTGGAGGCGGGTACAATCGGGTCTTTTAATAGACTTTTAGATAGGTACATGGAGCTTAGTAAAATAGAAGGCTGTAGTTAAGCCTAGTAATTTCTAAGGTAGGGACATGTTCAACACAACTTTGTGGGCTGAAGGGCCTGTATTGTGCTGTAGGTTTTCTATGTTTCTAATGTCACCCTGCAGTCTACAACTGACCTCATCGCTGTTTATAGCATCTTCGGAATTAGTGTCATGTAATTCATTAAAGGAAGTCTTGCATTTTTTTAAAAAGTACTCAAACATGGCCCTAGGACATTTCAAAGAGCTTTACAATGAGGTTTATTTTAAAATATAGTTAATTTTGAACTTTACATAACAGAAATCCAGCTCAGTACTTTTTTTGGAGCTGCCAGCTATCACGTGTCTAGATGCATGCTTTAACTTCTTAAGCTAATAGTAAAATATAATTATTTCAAATTCACTAGATCCTTGAGGTGGGAGATCCTTCTGTCAGTCACTTTGGCTACTCTCTTGCGGGCAACATGGATCTAGATGGGAATGGCTATCCTGACGTGGCTGTTGGATCACTTAGTGATGCGGTCTTCATGTACAGGTGAGCCCTTAAGCAGTATTTTTTTAAGGATTCTACAACACGTTCAACTTTGAGAACAGAGAAGGAGAAAGCAACTTAGCTTTAAGACGAAAACAGTGTGGTGGAGAGTTGGATGAGACAACCAGAATGTTGTTGATAGGGTGAGGCTGGAGCAGCCATGGGGATAAGCTGTGAAGAGATCTGGTTGAAAGGCTATTAAGGAAACAAGGGAGCATAAAAACAGTGAAAGAAAGGCAAATAGAGTAGAAAGGAAACTAAACCAAAAATTTAAAGGCTGAGAAATGCAGAGCTGCTGGAAATGCCCAGACGTTCAGGGCAGGCCATGCTGAAGGGAAGCTTCTGGAATGAACTATACGGCCTCTTCCATTGGGGTCTGTGGTGTCCATGAATCAGGACGTCTCCCTCTCCCAGCATTGCCATCTTTGCAGTGAACACTCCCAAAGTGGCTCCCAAGTAAGGGACTTGAAGTCATCGCCTCGTCATTAAGAAATGTCTGTGTGAATTTGGTCATCACTTTCATTTTCTGCACAAGACTCCTCCAAATACCAGTTTAATATTTATTGAGGAGGAAGACTAGGTACTTTGTATCTCATGTTAGTCCGCAACTCCCCTACACAAAGTGCATGCATAAGAATCACTAACTACACTGATGTAGCCCCCTTCTCTGTGCCACTTCGACGTGTTTTCATGGACTAGTGCAGGGGCTCCCAACCTGGGGACCATGGACCCCTTGCTTAATGGCATTGGTCCATGCTATAAAAAAGGTTGGGAACCCCTGGACTAATGAATTTTAAGCCAACTTGTTGTTACTGAGCTATTTATTTTGTTCTTCCTCAGGGCTCGGCCTGTTATAACAATTGAGAAAAATATTGTTACTTCTCCTAAGGATATTGATATTAATAAGAAGAATTGCCAGAATAACAAAAACATTTGGTAAGTAACTTAAAGCAATAGCAAGCACCTATATTAATGTAAGGTTTCCAACTCTGTTAATCACAGTTGTCAAATGTTTTGTTGTAGTGTAAAATCTAACTGAGCCCCAGGATTTTTTGGGCGGGGAGAGGTTGTGGAAGTTGGACAAGGGAGGGTTCATAGCACGTAGTGAGTAGAACGGTACATCACAGGAGCAAACTCTTCAACCCATGATGAAGGTGATCTCTGGGAGATACAGATCTATGAACATAGAACAGTACAGCACAGAAACTGGCCCTTTGGCTTGCCGTGTTATAATAAACTATTTATACTAGTAGTTAAATGAATAACTGGGCTCTTCAGCCTGATCAATATCCATATCCCTTCATTCGTTGTGTATTCATGTGCCTGTCTAAGATCATCTTAACCTCCACCACCACCCCAGCTGTACGTTCCAGGTATTACTGCCATTCTCTGCTGTAATCTTGCCCCTCACATCTTTCTTGAATTTATCCCTATTCACCTTAAGTCCATTGCCCTCTACAATTAGACATTTTGACCCTAGGACAATTATACCAACTTTCCACTCTATCGACGCCTCTAATAATCATACAAACCTTGGTCATGTGTCTCCTGAGCTTTGGCTGCTTCAGAGAAAAGAATCAACGTTTGACCAATTTCTCATAGCATTGCCCTCTAAGCCAGGCAATATATTCTGGTAAACCTCTTCTGCTCTCTCTCCAAAGCCTCCACATCCTTCCCATTAAGTGGTGACCAGAATATGCCAGATGTGACCTAAAGCAGAGTTTTATAAAGCTACAACACAACTTCCTGACTATTGAACTCAATGCCGTGACTAATCAAGGCCAGCAAACCATCTGCATTCTTTCTCACCCTACCAATTTATGTAACCGCTTCGATTTGGACCCTGTATATTCACATGGTTAAGGGCCCTGCCATTAGCAATATACTGTACATTTGATCTCCCAAACCTCTCACACGGCCAGATTAAATTCCACATGCCATTTTTAGATCTGTATCTGCAACTGATGCATCCTTTGACAATGTTCTACACCAGCCTTTCTCAACCTTTTTGCCCTGGAGCAACACTTGAAATAATTTTCACGTCTCAGGAACCCCTGCGTTTATTTAAAAAGAATTGTTCTATCCTCAACTCGCAGTATGTTAATGTGATCCGTAAGTTCTAGATAAAATAATCCAAAGGTCGATGATCTTTTGAGTACAGAATTAATTTTTAGCCAATCTTTCTTGGTGGGGGGGGGGGGGAATAGGTAGTTAAGCTTAGCCTGCCTTTCTTGAAATTAATATCTTTCTTTCCATTTCATAAATTAAAAGAACTCAGAAGGCAAAAATGCATTTATGCCACAGTTTTTAAAAAGTAAACTGCATAATACCACTGGCGGTTCACATGTGGGGATACCTGGGTGATGGCAGTAAGTTCAGTAGTCTCATGGCCTGGGGAAATACACTTTTTCCCATCCTAACATTCTTTGTGTTAATGCTGTGGTACCTCCTGCCTGATGGTAGAGGTCAAAGAGTTTGTTGGACAGTTGGGGGGAATCATTGACAATGCTAAGGGTCCTGCATATGCAGCATTCCTGGTAAGTATCTTGGATAGGTGGAAGAGAGACCCCAAAGATCCTGTATGGGTCTTGCAGTCGGATGCCTCACAATTGCCGTACCAGATGGTGATGCAGCAGGTCAGGACATTACTATTGTTGCTTTTGTAAATATTGGCTAGAATGAGGTGGGAGGAGCCTTGGTCACCTCAATCTCTTAAAAAAAATGGAGATTGTTCTGTGCTTGCTTGACTAAAGGGGTAGGGTTGAGGGACCAGGTGAGTTTGTCCATTATGTGGGCTTCCAGAAACTTGATGCTCCTAACCCTCTCCACAGAGAAGCCACCTACATGCAATGAGGAGTGATCAGCTTGCCCCTTCCTGAAAGCCGCAATCATCTCTTTAGTGTTATCCATGTCTAGACTCAAGTTGCTGTGCCCGCACAATTCTACCAGCCACTCTATCTCCTCTTCATCATGTATTCTATCAGTTGATCTTTAAGCACCCTCCGCATGTCAGATGTGAACTTACAACAGCAGTTCCTGATTAATTCTCCCACATTCCAGCCTAATACATTTATAATTGGCCCTGCCTCCGTTTAATACTCTCCCACAAGGTCCCTGTTTATTCTTAGCTAACTTAAAACTCAAGGAGTTGTGATCACTGTGTCATAAATGTTGTCCCACTGAAAGGCCAGCAACCTGGCCAAGCTCATTTCCCAGCACAGATCTAGAATGGCCCTTTCTTTGTTTGGACGATCTCTAGACTGATTTAAGAAACCTCCTTCGATGTGACAAATTCTGTCCCGTCTAAACCTTTGTGCTAAGGAAGTCCCAGTCTATATTGGGCAAGCCAAATCATCCATGACAACAACCAGACCTGATGAAGGGTCTCGGCCCGAAACGTCGACAGTGCTGCCTGGCCTGCTGTGTTCCACCAGCATTTTGTGCGTGTTGTTTGAATTTCCAGCATCTGCAGATTTCCTTGTGTTTAACCTTGTTTTTACACTGGAGGTAAATTACCACACAACTTTTATGGATAGATTCATGTTTCATAAATTAGTAGAAATTCATTATCTGTTGTAATGGTGCTATACTCAGACTATACTGAGCATCTTAGTAAAGCACCCCTTTCATCTATGTATTTTATATATGTAAAATTTAGCGAGATATATTCTCTGACCACTGATTATTTTCTAGCTGATAGTCATTAACTTCTTTCCAGCAGGAAATGATTGATAGTTGTTTTGTTTCTTGGTGTTTGCTTTACAGTGTGACTGTGCAGGCATGCTTTAAGTATAAAGCTTTCTTCAAAGATTTCAATCCCAAAATAAGTAAGTGAAAGAAAAAAAAAATCCCATGTCTATTTTGCTCATTTTATCAGATGAGTTTTTAAAATGATTAATTCTCTGCTTAGCCTTGCGCTACCAGCTTGAAGCTGATAGTGAAAGAAAGAAGCTGGGTCTGAAACCAAGAGTCTCCTTTGAAGGTCAAGAGAATGAGCAGGGCAATCAGCTTTCGGGCAGCGTTGTATTAAGAAAGCAAGATCACGAGGAGTGTGTCTCACATACCCTTAAGTTTCAGGTGAGAGTTTTTCAAACATAAACATTCAAAAGTTAGCCTGGTGTTGATGAATGAAACTAGACTCATTAAAATAATGTTAGGATTTCAGAATCATTAGAATTTCTGGGAAGATGGCGGCATGCTCAGATGCAGCAGTTTTCACAGGGTCAACCACAGGTATCACTGGCTTTTTTAAATGTATCTTAATGCCCAGCAAGACCCTGCTGGACATCAGGAACTTAAAGTAATGCAGGTCTGCTCCATCGGTGAGTTGCTGTTTGGTGGAGAAACTGAAGGAGCTGGACTTAGTGTGGATTGTGCTGCCAGGGAGTCGGTGTGCAGTCTTTTAACGGCGAGTGGTTATCTTGGTTGCTTTTCTTGTGATCGCGAGACCCTGTTGGATACGATTAATGTGGAATGCGGCAAGTCTGAGGCGGTGTGGCGTAGCAAACGTATGGGAGTCAGCGCTCCTCCATTTTTCACTCGTCAGAAGATGATGTATTTTGTTCAACTGTAGGCTGCTGCAACATTCACGGACTCAGGGACTTTGATGATTTTTTTGAGTGACTGTATGTGCTTGTGCTGCGAGTGACTGTTTTGCACCTTGGCCCCAGAGTAACACTGTTTCCTTTGGCTGTGTTCATAGGTATTCATGTATGGTTGAATGACAATTAGAATTGAACTTGATATTTATTATCACTGACATGTCGTGGAATTTGTTATTTTGTGGCAGCAAGATGTAAAACATTGCTATTAAGTTTCAATTTTAAAGACGTGCAAAGCAGTAAGCTGTGTTGCATCGATTGCGGGAATGCGGCAAGTGCACGTGTGGCCAATATATCGCATGGCGAATTGTTTGGGCCTCCCACATATGGAGGGCTCTCTGTTCTTATACGCTTTCAAATACACGTGCTTTTGTCTTGGCGGGCTCGGTTCCCAGCTCCCTGTAAGTTGTCCATCGTGTACCATTACTAAGAGAGCTCAGTAAAAGTATTTAATCACACAATGCAGTTGTTCTTCTTGCTCCTCACATATTTAACAAAGAGGAACAATGAGGCAAGAGCTTATAGGCCTTTCAGAAATCTGGTGGCAGAGGGGAAGAAGCTGTTCCTAAAACGTTGAGTGTAGGTCTTCATACTCCTGATGAAAGTAATGAGAAGAGGGCATGTCCTGGATGGTGAGAGTCCTCAGTTATGGATGGGCACCTTCCTGAGGCACTGCCTTTTGAAGATGTCATTGATGGTGGGAGGCTTGTACCTCTACAACCTTCTGCAGCCTCTTTCAATCCTGTGTGTTAGAGCCTCCATACCAGGTACCGGTGCAACCAATCCAGAATGCTCTCTGCTGTACATTGGTAGAAATTTGATGACATACCAAATCTCAACAGACTCCTACTGAACATAGGGAGGGTGCATGGTTGTCTTGAACCAGTTGGGCTATAGCACATTCAGAGCAGGTTTTTCAGCTGATTTTTAACTGATAAACACAAACCGTGCAAACTTGACACCATGTTATGCACTGATCAAAGTAACTACCATTTTATTTATGTTTATTGATTTCAAATTTTCTTGGTGTTGACTCGTTCATGAGCGTATCTCCATCAAATTAAACTGGTTAGTGGAGATTGTAGTCGAAACTAAGGAATGGGTTGGCAAAGCAAATGGAAATATTGACACTGGTTCAACAGAGGACTCTCTTGTTAACTTTAGTGCTTTTATTGAGAAATCAGAGGGGAATTTACTCAACCACAACAAATCAAATAAGTAAAGCATCCCAAAGCACTTTAGAGGAAATCTGCTGTGCAAAAACAGAAAGCAAGCTTCAAAATATTGGAGTACATGACTAAAAATTTGGCTAATGTAGGTTCCCATATAGGTTGGATTGCAAAGATATAAATACAAGTATGAACTGTTGTAAAGTTGAAGCAGCCTGAGAGGTATAATATTGTGGAGGTAGAAATAGCCAAGTTTTAGTGCTGGTAAGAATATACGAACAAACAGATTGTAGTGCAGTGTGTGTCGACGCTCTAACTTGGGAATAAAGTAATGATGCACCAATGAAGCCTTGTTTGATAAGAATTTGTGTTTAGTAGCAGCAGCTGTCATTTTTCCATGGAGGCATTGTAATGCTGTAGCCTTGAAAGAGTGCATCTTTATAGGCTGTTCTTTGTTTGGCATGCTCATTCCGTGACTCGCATTAAAAATACTTTGTCTCCTGCCAGCTTCACTCACTTGTCTAGGGCACAAGTATTTTGTGCTGCTGAAGCTCATCTTTAGAATCTACATTTAAGCATTAGTAGGTACATTCCAGTAAAAGATTATTTAAATTGGGTGTCATACAGTAGTTGATAGTAGCTATGTTATAATATTTTTAAGCATTTTTGGGTAAATTGGCTCAGTATTATATATTGGAAGTTGTTTCCACATTGACAATTTATCACTACAAACAAAATTATAGTTTTATTTTGGGATATCTGTATTGATAGATGGCAAAAATGGTACTTGTTTAAGTGGAGACTGTTTGTGCTTTGTATTTTCAGAGCAATATCAAAGATAAACTGCGCCCTGTTCCCATATCAGTTGGGGTGGTGATCAATCAGTCTCGGCGCAAGAAAAGGCAGCATTCTACTTTAGAGGACTTGAATCCTGTCCTTGATCAGAGTGAACCTTTTGTTACAAAGGTCAGTGGTCTGATTTGTAGGTAATATTGTATTTTTTAAAAAAACAGGAGGTTTGCTATTTCCTATTTTTACTGTTTTGTGAACTCAAGCATCAATATGATTGTAATTTTCTTAAATATTCAACTTTCAACATGGGAGGAGGAAGCAAAACAAGTTGTATGCTTTGTAAAACTCACCAAAAACTTAAGGTTTGTTGGAATTTTCTCAACACTCAACTTTTTTCTTCTACGTGAGGTAGAACACCAGCCATGATTTTATTGAATGATGGAGGAGGTGACTAAGTTGCCTAACTTTGGTTCTGCTTCTCATTTTCTTATGTGTATGGAAGTAAAATCCGTGCATATTTGTAAGTTAGGTATTGTACACTTTTTTCTATATTGTAGCTACTCTTACATGATATTTTGTTTTGACTTCAAAGTATGTGTTTGAACTCAAGCTTTCTAATAAATTGCTCCTGAAGTTGAAGACTCTGGTTGCTCACCAGCTGGGTTCATTAGGCTTTGTTGCATTGAAATATTGCTGGATTACTCAGCAAGGCTCTTCTTGTTTGGTAATTTTAATATAGGTCCAGTTTATGAAGCAAGGTTGTGGAGCTGACAACATTTGCCAGAGTAATCTTCAACTGAAGTATCGGTTTGGCTCCAGGATTCAAAGCCAGCAGAACAAATTTGTTCCTTTACCCATGTAAGTTTATTTTAAATTTGACTTTTGTTTTCATTTAAGCACTTCAGTTGTATTTGTTGGATTCAGTGGATGACATGCAGAACTTGAGTAAGAGTTCCTTTACCTTGTGCACCTATGGGAATAGTTTGAAATACGGAAGAGGGATTTGTTTATTATTGTGACGTGTACTGAGGTACATTGAAAATTGTCTTGCATACTATTTGTACTAGTTAAATCATTACACGGTGGATTGAGGCAGTTACAAGATGGAAGGATAATGTAATCTATAGAGGAAGTGCGGTGCAGGTAGCCAGTGTTGCAAGATTATAATGAAGTAGATTGGGAGGCTGAGAGCCCACTTTATCATACTGGGGAATCTTTCAATAGCCTTGAAACAGCAGGTTAGAAGCTGTTTTCAAGCCTAGTGATATTTATTGTAACACTCGCTTTTCCTAGTGGCATGATCTCGGGGGTGAGGACCCCCTTGCCCGGCCAAACGTTTGGGTGCATGCTGCGTGAAGTGTCCCATGTCAAATCAGTACCCTGAAATAACAAGCAGTACACAATATGCAGCTAAACGATTAAGATTTTATATTTGACTGTGGGGTTAGTAGAGAAAGAAAATATAAAATAAAAGGCGCCAAGAATCTTATTAAACAGTTCATACACAATTCATTGGAGCTCACAGTTCCACTTCGCTGATTCCTCCTTCGATCGTCATCGACCGCCGGCTCCCACCGGAGCCCAGAGGGTCGGGCAGGCCACCGACGACTCAAGTCCCGCCTCCTGTCCTCATTCCCCTCGCGCCTTCTCCCCAAAGCCCACGAAAACCTACAGCTTTCACACAGACAAGAATAACATCTCGCCCATTGGTTTGCAACTGAATTCCAAAGTCCTGTTATCTCTGGTTATTACCCAAACATGCTGCTGCAGAGAAGCCATTACCTCAGCAGTTAGCATTACAGAGAAGCCATTTTATTAGCCTTACGTCGGGCTTTTGTACCTCCTGCCTGATTGAGGAGGGGAGAAGAAAGAATGTCTAGGGTGGGTGGGGTCTTTGATTACTGAGGCAGTGAGAAGTGTGGACAGAGTCCATGGAGGGGAGGCTGGTTTCCATCACGTGCTGAGCTTCATCCAAGACTCCCTGCAGTTTCTTGCAGTTACAGGCAGAACAATTGCCAAACCAAGCATCTGGATGTGGTCCATCAGTTGTATCAATTAAGTTTTTAGTTTGGAAAAGAGTTATAATAAATTTAAAAAGACTAAATATTTATCAGGAGCAACCCACAAAACATTTCCTTTAACGGAGCATGGAGAAATAATTTTGGCGTGTGTGTTGATGTGAACTGTGAACTAAATTGTATTTCCCCCTGTTACTGTGTTTCTGTAGGGAGGATAATTTACCAGTATTTAAATTAAGTGACCAGAAGGATGTAGTGCTGGAAATAACTGTCTCTAACAAGCCATCAGATCCAAAAGACCCGGACAAAGATGGGGATGATGCACATGAATCTCACTTGATTGCAACACTTCCAGATACATTGACTTACTCTGCATATCGGGTCATATCAACTCCAAATCTAGTGAGTGTGGCATCTTTCTCCCATTTTATGGTTTTTACATGCCTGGCCCCAAGTTGTGCCTTTGGTTGAAATATGCATGTATGGATGCTAGCAGTCCCATAAACCTTAAGGTTATCATCTTTGGCCGGAATGAGAGTGTACATAAACTTCCTAAAGAACTTAACTTTCATTGTATGTGCCTACTTTGTCCTTTCCTAATATCTATCTATTTATTATTTATTGATACAGTGTGGAGTAGGCCCTTCCAGGCCTTCAAGCCATGCTGCACAGCGGTCCCCCAATTTAATCCCAGCCTAATCCTATTAACCTACCAACCAGTACCTCTTTGGACTGTGGGAGGAAACCAGAGCACCCAGAGGAAACCTAGGCAGTCACAGGGAGAAAGTACAAACTCCTTACAGGCGGAGGCGGGTATTGAACTGGGATCACCTGTACTGTAAAGCGTTGTGCTAGTCATGATGCTACTGTGCCACCGTCTTACACACATGATTCATTTCTGAGCAGGGTAATAATTTGAGTGAGAATCCTGATTTATTTCTATGTCTTATCCTCAATTTCCCCACATCCATTATGCACATCTGCTTCAAATGAAACCAACCAGCACATTGCATAGTAGGAACGAGTCAAGCAGAAAACCAGAGTGGTATATTTATTGGCCAAAATCCACTGTTTTTGTTATTATTGTCTTTTGATTGATGGGTTACTTTAACAGAGACTTGTGTTTAACCGTTTCTATTACATTTGATTTTTAAATTAGGACGAAGTGTCATGCTCAGCCAATCAGAATGGGTCTCGAGCACACTGTGAATTGGGAAATCCTTTGAAGAGAGAATCAGAGGTATGCTTTTTAACTTTTCTGTTTTATTACACATACTTAAGTTGTTTCTGCTTTTCAATATAAAATGCAAGAATTGACCATTCATAATCTGCACATGATGTTGATTTGTGCTTAACGTAAATCTAATGCAATGCAATTTTGATTTCCAGGTGACTTTCTACTTAATCATGAGCACTGCTGGAATTACCCTGAACACCAGAAATCTGAGCATCAACTTGCAGCTTGAAACGTAAATCAAACTGAAACATTGCAGTTGTCAATAGTGCAGTAGATCAAGTTTGTAATCCTAAAGATCTGTTGATGTGTCAACGCACAGTTTTATATCTAGAAGTTTACATTTTATCTGTAAGATGATCTCTATTAACAAATAGTAAAGTAGCGTGCCAGTGTATCACAATTGCAGTTCTTGTTACTTCGAGTACATTTAACTTAAATGAACCAACGTTTAATTTCCTGCCCTGCTTATCACTGATGTCTGTGATTGTGCAGTCGATAACTGGCTAGTTGTCCAATCTGGGAAATGCAACATTTCTCAACAGTAATTTAAAACAAAAGCTGTATCCAATTTATTTAAGTTTACATCAGTTAAGTTGAAACGGAACTTTTGAGCATTCTGCTTTGCTAGGCCACACCTCCTGTTTTCCTTGATCAGTTATGCGATCAGGATATCTGTATATAATTTTTGATTAATTTGATAGCTTATGATGGAACTTCTGGTTTCTGTTTACAGGACCAGTGAACAGGTTAATCGGGCATCTGTCGCTACTGCTCGAGTCGTGATCGAACTGCTTTTGTCTGTAGTTGGGTAAGTAGAAGTTCTTTCGTTCTGTCCTTTTTTTTGATGTAGGTGTATTTTGTGTATTCCATGGGTGTATGCTGGATAGAGGAAGCTATTATAACAATAAAAACAAACTTGCATCTCTGTGTTTGAAAAGTGCTGCAAAACCATCCCAGGTGTACTTCGGAGGTTCAAAAGTAGGTGAGAGTGCTATGAAGACTGAGGAGGATGTTGGAAGCTTGATTCAGTATGAGTTCAGGGTAAGTGTGCTTTTGTAAAGAAAAATTTAGTTTCCTGTTTTAAAGCAATCCAAGTAACCTTGCAATGTATTGTTTTAAAAATTTGTCTAGTTTAGCAGCAGCTACTAAAATGAACAATGGTAGCCATTATTTTATCTACTCTGCAAACATTTTCTCCTCACAGATTATCAATTTGGGAAGATCACTTAAAACTCTGGATGATGCTTGGCTACAAATCATGTGGCCAAAGGAGATCTACAATGGAAAGTGGCTGCTCTATTTGATGAAAATGAACTCAAAAGGCATCAATTATACAGCCTGTCAGCCCCAAGAAGAAATTAACAGACGAAAATTAAGGGTAGTTAATCTTTGATAATTTTCTCAAAGCTGAGGCTGACTTAACTATTTCTAGGCCTTATGCTGATTCACTTTCTTGCCAAATTGTGCTTTCATAGAAACATAGAAAACCTACAGCACAATACAGGCCCTTCAACATACAGAGCTGTGCCGAACATGTCCCTACCTTAGAAATTACCTAGGGTTACCGATAGCCCTCTGTTTTTCTCAGCTCCATATACCTATCCAATAGTCTCTTTAAAAGACCCTATCGTACCCGCCTCCACCACCGTTGCCGGCAGCCCATTTCACACACTCACCACTCTCTGCTTTTTTAAAAAAAAACAACTTACCTCTGACATCTCCTCTGTACCTGCTTTCAAGCACCTTAAAACTAGCCCTCTTGTTCTAGCCATTTCAGCCCTGGGAAAAAGCCTCTGACTATCCACATGATCAATGCCTCTCATCATTTTATACGCTTCTTTCAGGTCATCTCTCATCCTGTGTCGCTCCAAGGAGAAAAGGCCGAGTTCACTCAACCTATTCTCATAAAACATGCTCCCCAATCCAGGCAACACCCTTGTAAATCTCCTCTGCACCCTTTCTATGGTTTCCACATCCTTCCTGTAGTGAAGTGACCAGAACTGAGCACAGTACTCCAAGTGGGGTCAGACCTGGGTCCTCTTTAGCTGCAACATTACCTCTCAGCTCTTAAACTCAATCCCACAATGCTGAAGGCCAATGCACCATAAGCCTTTTTAACCACAGAGTCAGCCTGCACAGCATCTTTGAGTGTTTTATGGACTCAAACCCCAGCATGCTCCCCAATCCAGGCAACGTCCTTGTAAATCTCCTCTGCACCCTTTCTATGGTTTCCACATACTTCTTATAGTGAGTTGACCAGAACTGAGCACAGTACTCCAAGTGGGGTCTGACCAGGGTCCTATATAGCTGCAACATTACCTCTCAGCTCCGAAATTCAACTCCACGATTGATGAAGGACAATACACTGTACGCCTTCTTAACCACAGAGTCAACCTGCACAGCTGCTTTGAGTGTCCTATGGACTCGGACCCCAAGATCCCTCTGATCCTCCACACTGCCAAGAGTATTACCATTAATACTATACTCTGCCATCCTATTTGACCTACCAAAATGAACCACCTCAAACTTATTTGGGTTCAACTCCATCTGCTACTTCTCAGCCCAGTTTTGCATCCTATCAATGTCCAGCTGTAACCTCTGACAGCCCTCCACACTATCCACAACACCCCCAACCTTTGTGTCATCAACAAACTTACTAACCCATCCCTCCACTTCCTCATCCAGGTCATTTATAAAAATCACGAAGAGTAAGAGTCCCAGAACAGATCCCTGAGGCACACCACTGGTCACCAACCTCCATGCAGAATATGACCCCTCTATAACCCCTCTGGAATTATGATGTTGTAGCTATTAGTGAAACATGGTTGCAGGAAGGGTGTGTTTGGCAACTAAATATTCCTGGATTTAGTTGCTTCAGGTGTGATAGAGTAGGAGGGGCCAGAGGAGGAGGTGTTGCATTGCTTGTCCGAGAAAATCTTATGGCGGTGCTTTGGAAGGATAGATTAGAGAACTCCTCTAGGGAGGCCATTTGGGTGGAATTGAAGAATGGGAAAGGTGCAGTAGCACTGATAGGAGTGTATTATAGGCCACCTAATGGGACGCGTGAGTTGGAAGAGCAAATGTGAAAGGAGATAGCAGGTATTTGTAGTAAACACAAGGTGGTGATTGTGGGAGATTTTAATTTTCCACACGTAGACTGGGAAGCTCATTCTGTAAAAGGGCTGGATGGTTTAGAGTTTGTGAAATGTGTGCAGGATAGTTTTTTGCAACAATACATAGAAGTACCGACTAGAAATGGGGCAGTGTTGGATCTCCTGTTAGGGAATGCGATAGGTCAGCTGACAGATGTATGTGTTGGAGAGCACTTCGGGTTCAGTGATCACAATAGCATTAGCTTCAATATAATTATGGAGAAGGACAGGACTGGACCTAGAGTTGAGATTTTTGATTGGAGAAAGGCTAACTTTGAGGAGATGCGAAGGGATTTAGAGAGAGTGGATTGGGTCAAGTTGTTTTCTGGGAAGGATGTAATAGAGAAATGGAGGTCATTTAAGGGTGAAATTATGAGGGTACAGAATCTTTATGTTCCTGTTAGGGTGAAAGGAAAGGTTAAAGGTTTGAGAGCACCATGGTTTTCAAGGGATATTAGAAATTTGGTTCGGAAAAAGAGGGATGTCTACAATAGGTATAGGCAGCATGGAGTAAAGGAATTGCTCGAGGAATATAAAGAATGTAAAAGGAATCTTAAGAAAGAGATTAGAAAAGCTAAAAGAAGATACGAGGTTGGTTTGGCAAATAAGGTGAAAGTAAATCCGAAAGGTTTCTACAGTTATATTAAAAGCAAGAGGATAGTGAGGGATAAAATTGGCCCCTTAGAGAATCAGAGTGGTCAGCTATGTGTGGAACCGAAGGAGATGGGAGAGATTTTGAATGATTTCTTCTCTTCGGTATTCACTAAGGAGAAGGATATTGAATTGTCTAAGGTGTGGGAAACAAGTAAGGAAGTTATGGAACCTATGACAATTAAAGAGGTGGAGGTACTGGCGCTTTTAAGAAATTTAAAAGTGGATAAATCTCCGGGTCCTGACAGGATATTCCCCAGGACCTTGAGGGAAGTTTGTGTAGAAATAGCAGGAGCTCTGACGGAGATCTTTAATGTCATTAGAAACGGGGATTGTGCCGGAGGATTGGCGTATTGCTCATGTGGTTCCATTGTTTAAAAAGGATTCTAGAAGGAAGCCTAGCAATTATAGACCTGTCAGTTTGACATCAGTGGTGGGTAAATTAATGGAAAGTATTCTTAGAGATAGTATTTATAATTATCTGGATAGACGGGATCTGATTAGAAGTAGCCAGCATGGATTTGTGCGTGGAAGGTCATGTTTGACAAACCTTATTGAATTTTTTGAAGAAGTTACGAGGAATGTTGACGAGGGTAAGGCAGTGGATGTAGTCTATATGGACTTCAGCAAAGCCTTTGACAAAGTTCCACATGGAAGGTTGGTTAAGAAGGTTCAGTCATTAGGTATTAATGCTGGAGTAATAAAATGGATTCAACAGTGGCTAGATGGGAGATGCCAGAGAGTAGTGGTGGATAATTGTTTATCGGGATGGAGGCCGGTGACTAGCGGGGTGCCTCAGGGATCTGTTTTGGGCCCAATGTTGTTAGTAATATACATAAATGATCTGGATGATGGGGTGGTAAATTGGATTATTTATTATGCCGATGATTCTAAGGTAGGAGGTGTTGTGGATAATGAGGTGGGTTTTCAAAGCTTGCAGGGAGATTTATGCCGGTTAGAAGAATGGGCTGAACGTTGGCAGATGGAGTTTAATGCTGAGAAGTGTGAGGTTCTACATTTTGGCAGGAATAATCCAAATAGAACATACAGGGTAAATGGTAGGGCATTGAGGAATGCAGAGGAACAGAGAGATCTAGGAATAACTGTGCATAGTTCCCTGAAAGTGGAGTCTCATGTAGATAGGGTGGTGAAGAGGGCTTTTGGAACGCTGGCCTTTATAAATCAAAGCATTGAGTACAGAAGTTGGGATGTAATGCTAAAGTTGTACAAGGCATTGGTAAGGCCAAATTTGGAATATTGTGTGCAGTTCTGGTCACCGAATTATAGGAAAGATATCAATAAATTAGAGAGAGTGCAGAGACGATTTACTAGGATGTTACCTGGGTTTCAGCAATTAAGTTACAGAGAAAGGTTGAACAAGTTAGGTCTCTATTCATTGGAGCGTAGAAGGTTGAGGGGGGATTTGATCGAGGTATTTAAAATTTTGAGAGGGATAGATAGAATTGACATGGATAGGTTTTTTCCATTGAGAGTAGGGGAGATTCAAATGAGAGGACATGATTTGAGAGTTGGCAGAAGTTTAAGGGAAACACGAGGTTCAAAGAGTGATAGCTGTGTGGAATGAGCTTCCTGTAGAAGTAGTAGAGGCCAGTTCATTTGTGTCATTTAAGGTAAAATTGGATAGGTATATGGACAGGAAAGGAATGGAGGGTTATGGGCTGAGTGCGGGTAGGTGGGACTAGGTGAGATTAAGGGTTCGGCACGGACTAGGAGGGCCAAGATGGCCTGTTTCCGTGCTGTGATTATTATATGGTTTATATATGGTTATAACCACTCTTTGCCTTCTGTGGGCAAGCCAGTTCTGGATCCACAAAACAATATCCCCTTGGATCCCATGTCTCCTTGTTTTCTCAATAAGCCTTTCACTGAGATTTAATCAACACACACAGCCTCAAAAATATCTTTAGTTATTTTTAAAGAATGTAATGTAAAATTAAAAGAATCTGTACTTAATTTTCCTTCATTTAATAATGATTTTGCTATTATCAACATGATTTTTGTTTAAAAGGACAAATATTTTAACAGTGATGGGAATATTGAAAATTAAGTTTTATCTTATGGCATGAAATGTATTTCAGTCCCAGAAGATGGTGGCAATGTTGAACAGTCTCATACTTTCAAACCCTGAAAGTCAAGAAATCTAAAAATCACTAAGAAGAGTCAGAACCCCAAGATGTATGATTTTTCTCTCTTCTCAGTCTGGTCTCTTACAGCAACCCAAACATTGTATTGTTTAAGGTTAATTAATTTGGCGGGTTAGTGATCAAATCGTTACCTTTTAGATCTCCTGAGCTCAAAGGATAGTTTTATAAGACATTCTTTAACCTAATTATAGACTAAATTTAAGGAGCTTTTTGTGATCTGCACAGCATACTCACAGTTATTTTGTTGTAGGAAACTCCAATTCAAACAAGAAAGAGAAGGGAACTCGGGGACAATAAAAATAATCCAGGATTGATTTCTTCCTTATTTTCTGATAAAAGAAAGTACATAACCCTGGTGAGTACAAGTGTAATTTTAAGAACTTATTTTTAAACATTTTCTTTCTGCATCTAAACTGACCTTTTGCCTTTATATTCCTCAGGAATGTGGTGACAGTCAGAGTGCCAAATGTGTTAATATAAAGTGTCCCCTCAAAGGCCTCGATAGCAATGCATTTCTGGTCTTGCATTCACGATTATGGAACACTACTTTCCTGGAGGTAAGTATATCTATGATCAGTGTGCACTAACCTTTTATAAGAATACCATTTTACAATTCTTATGAGTGCATCTAAATCTGTTTTGCAGGAATTTTCCACACTGAACTACCTTGACATCATTGTTAAAGCAATGATAAGTGTTGAATCGAAGGCCAAGAACATTGTGGTTAAGAATTCAGAAACTAAGGTAATCCACTCATTGTAGAGTAATCAAGAATGAAACTATGACATAAGTCATTCATGAATAACTTTTGAAAAAAATATTCTCTCCAGTTAACTTTGAATGGTATTTTATGTCATTAGATAAAATTACTGTTTACATATAATAACTGAATAATTCCTAAAAAGAGCTGAGGCTGAGGAGTGAAGATTTAGGGTAAATTGCCAAATTTACTGAGGTACATTGAAGGCTGAGCAGTAGTTAATAAACAATGATTTAATGCAGGCGGTTGAACTGTCTAGATTTTTAAGGATTAGAGAGCAGCTTAAAAAAAAGCCAGAGGCATAGGGGTTCAGTACCTTTCCACTTGCATATTAGATATCTTCAAGGATATCTTACATATTGGGTTACACATCTTCAAGGTGCAATGCCTCGGGAAGGCAGCGTCTTTCTGGTGACCCCCACCATCCAGGATATGCCTCGTTCTCCTTCTTACCATCAGGCAGGAGGTACAGAATCCTGAGGACACACACTCAGTGACTGAGGAACAGCTTCTTCCCCTCTGCTATACGATTTCTAAATGGACATTGAACCCATGAACACTATCTCATTACTTTTTAAAAAATTTCTATTTCTGTTTTTGCACTACTTATTTTAAAGTAATTGTTCAATACACATATACGCTTGCTGTAATTCATTTTTCCTATATTTATAATGTATTGCATTGAACTGCTGCCACAACGTTAACAAATTGCGTGGCTTATGCTGGTGATATTAAACCTGATTCTGGTGAGAGGACTATTCTGTGAATTTTATATGACAGTGGAAATTTAAATAAAGATTTAAATTTAAGCATTTTTGTCAGGATCCAAACAGTACAATTTTTTAAAAGAAACTATCAATGACTAAACGTTAAACATTAAAATCTGGTGATGGTTCTTTATTACAATTATTATTTTGAAATCTATTTGGAAATTAAACATTTATTTAAAAATCTTCAGACTTTCTTAATAATTAGACTTTTATGGATGTTGTTGAAGAGAATCTCCTGAGTCTGTCCTGTTTTATTGAACAGTACAAGAATGGAATGGATCTTAATAAATATTCTTTAAACTTCAGGTAAACAAATAGACTCTATTAAATACTAGAGAACAGAAAATAATGGCAAGAAAGCTTTAAGAATTAATTACCTCTGAGGCTTCACCTGATGCAGGATTTTAACAAGTGTTTATTCATAGACACCAGAAAGAATATAATTTACAAAAAAAAAATTTCAAGTTTAAGACTTAAATGTTCAAGTTGTTGTCATTTCTTTGCAGCTACTCTTGTTGGAAGATTGTTTCAATAGATGTATCACATAGTTGTTAAGACTACCCTGCCACACTATTATGCCTCCTGGTCCCATCAGCCTGTACCCAGACCATTGCCCTCCATAACCCTCCCATCCATGTGCCTATCCAAATTTCTCTTAAGTGTTGAAATCGACCACGTATCCACTACTGCCACTGGCAGCTTGTTTCAACCTCTCACCACCTTCTGAATGGAGAAGTTGCCCCTCATGTCTCTCTTAGACATTTCACCTTTCACCCTTAATCCATGACCTCTAGTTTTAGTCCCACTCAACCTCAGAGGGAAAGGTCTACTTGCATTTAATCTATCCATATCCCTCTTAACTTTGTATACCTCTGTCAAGTCTCCCCTTATTCTCTGAACTCCAGGGAATGAAGTCCTAACTCTTGCAAACTTTCCTTATAACTCGGGTCTTCACAACACCCTCGTAGATTTTCTCTGTACTTTTTTGTTGATACATTTCCGGTAGTCCTGTGACCAGAAATTCACACAATACTCCCAAGTTATGCCTCACCAACATATAGTACAACTTCAACATAACATCCCATCTCCTGTACTTAATACTTTGATTTGTGAAGGCTAGTTTGCCAAAAGTTCTCTTTATAATCCTGTCTACCTATGATGCCACTTTCAAGGAAGTATGGATCTGTGTGCCCAGATCTGCACTCCTCAGTGCTCTACCACTCACCGTGCCAGTCTTACTCTGGCTTGCCCTTCCAAAGTGCAACACTTCACACTTGTCTGCATTAAGTTGCATCTGCCTCTTTACAGCACTTTTTACCGGTTGGGCTGGTAGCTAGGCTCACTGGCCTACAATTTCCAGGCTTGTTCTTGGATCCTTTCTTCAACACTGAAACAATACTGTCAATCCTCCAATCTTCGTACACCTCACCCATGGATAAGGATGTTTTAAATCTCTTTGCTAGGGCCCCTGCAATTTCTGCACTAGCCTCCCACAAGGTCCAAGGGAACACGTTGTCAGGCCCAGTAGATTTATCCACCCTAATGTGCCTCAAGACAGCAAACACCACTTCCTCTGTAATCTGTTTAGGGTCCATGACCTTACTGCGACTTTGCCTCACTTCTATAGACTCTACATTTGTGTGCAGGAAATGACATTAAACAATCTTGTATTTTGAAGCGTTGTCTTGCATTTCTTGTACTTGAGTTTCTCTTTTTCTTTCTTGCTGCCTATACCTGCTATGTGTCTCCTTCTTCTTAACCATGGCCTTCAATATCTCTAAGGTTCTCTAAACCTGCTCTACTTGGCTTTTATTCTGACAGGAACATACAAACTCTGACCTCTCAAAATTTCACTTTTGAAGGCCTCCCACTTACCAAGCACACCTTTGCCAGCAGACAACCTGTCCCAGTCCACACTTGCTGGATACTTATTGATACCATCATAATTGGCCTTTATCCAATTTAAGAGTTTCAACCCAAGGACCAGACCTATCCATGAAAGAATTTATCTGTTTCTTAATGACTGATCCTCACAGACCACAATTTTGTCAATGTGCTTGAACAAGCACTTTTCAAATGGTTGACCCTTCATGAAACAGGATAATTTTTAATGGTGGTTAACTTTTTTAAAAATATCCTTTCAGGTACGGGTTACAGTATTTCCTGAAGAAACAGTGAGCCATTACTTCGGAGTTCCTTGGTGGATCATTTTTGTTGCCATCCTGTTTGGAATTTTGTTGTTGGCACTTCTCATATTTTTATTATGGAAGGTGAGTGCACCCAGCCTTTTATTCCCATGGACCCAAAACCCAGTTACTGCAACTGGGTCAATCCGTCTAGAATCTTTGATGTATTTTTGGCATTTATCTTAGTTGGACATGGTTTGCTTTTTTAATAGCCAGTGACTGTTATTTAACTTGCAAGCGGGAATTGATTTTGGCCTAGAGTATGCCCGTGCTAGCCCAGAATTCTAACCCAAGAAGAAAATGGCACCTGCCTTTCTTATTTACATCAAGGAGAATATGCTGGAAGTGCTGTTCCAAATTCAATGGTGAGAACCCATGCTGGACCTTCAGCTTAAACCCTGCCATGCAGCGAAAGGATTAGGAGGATGCGATCTGAAATGGCTGAACGAAACAGTGGCATTAAGCTTAGCCGTGGGTCCTGACCTAGTGGCTGTCAAAAACAGATTGTCTTTGATATTTAGAAATATTCTAAAATCAACAGTCATTGAGATTTTTGACCTTTAATTTTTAAAATTAAAAGAATTAAAACAACATTCAGATCAACTTAAAAAGGGTCTGAAGCTAACTGGTTCTTGGCTTGACTCTTCATAACCATGGGGTTTGGCTCATAGTCTGCAGTCCTGCATTCGCTACCTTTCAGACGTTTAGACCATCCCAGAAGATGGTGTCCAACCAGCTTCATTTTCTTAATATCACCCTGAGAGTAATGGATTCAGTGGAAGTATGGCAGAGCTTTAACATTCAGCTGCAGTGCTGATAATGTGCTCTGGAACTTGCCATGCCCACAATCAGTTGTTCCAGTGCAGAATAGTAATACCATCTAATATTTACCGAAGAGTGCCCCTGACTATTAAAATCAAAGTAACAGAATTACTGATGTACGATGATTCCGTAACATGTAATTCTCTTTGAGGTTCCTCAAACTGCCATTTGGTTCTCCTCTAGCCACACAAAGCACTGATTAGGAAAGGCACTGCCACTCCATTACAAACAAATCCAAATCCAAATGCGTTCTACTCCGCAGCATTGCAAGTCCTTCATCCACCTTTCTGAGAGAAGATGTGGATGTGCTAGAAATGAAATAAACTCACGTTCAATTCCACTGCTGTCTGTAAGGAGTTTGCGCTCTCCTCCCATGACCGTATGGGTTTCCGCCAGTGATCCAGTTTCCTTCCAGATTCCTAAGATGTATAGGCTATTAGGTTGCTTGATTACATGGGTGTAATTGGGCAGTGTGGGCTTGTTTGGCTAATTACTGTATCTCAAAATTTTTCACACATCTGACAGTGGCCGTCTCCAACAGGAAGGCCAGTTGTACTTGAATGCCATAATGCTGGCACACCTGGTCTGTACTGAGTTGGAGGAGGAGAGGTAATCATTGACCAGGAATTTAACTGTATTCGGTATATAAATACAATAGATTTTCCAACATGGCAATAATTGAGCTGATCCTTTTTTTTTTAAAATGCTTTTTGCCCCTCGGGCATATAAAGAGCATGATGGAATGCTTTGCATTTGCCTTGATAGTTGGAACTCGAACACTCAAAGTTCAACAACATCCCAGAGAAAAAAAGTCCACTTGTTTATGATGGTGATTGTACCAATCAATCTTTCATCACCAGCACGATGTAGCTGCTGGACATGGTATTTTTAAGAAGCATATTAATGATATGCCGAGCAATTTTTTTTTTCCCTAGCACTTTACAAACCAGGGTCCTGAGATCCTTGGGTAGCACAGATTTTTTTGCATCAATAAACAAGTTTTTTGTTTTCATCCCATGGCATCCAGTCAATTTGTCATCGTTGGGTCAAAATTGCAAAGTTCTCTGTCTTCAGCATGGGTTTCCAAAATTTGAGAAAAAGGCTTACAATTTCTTTCAAGAAATTTTTTGACAGGCCAGCAGCAGCCTGAGCATGATTTCTATTTTCTCAATACGTGTATTGATTCAACATCTCACTTTAAAGTCGTTCCATGGACTCAGACTATTTTTTTGAATGGTGCAAGTGGTCACTTAACTACTTTGATTTGACAGATGTGAATGTTGTGCTTGTTTCAAACCTGGCGCTGAAAGTCACTCTGTGAAAGTAATAGTTTTACCATTGGATCTTGACTGAATTCTACTCTGCATCAAAGTAAATTAATTATGATAAGATTTCAGCTAACATTTGGGTTTAAAGAACATCATGAATATTTTGAGTCTGACTATTATGAACTTGTGATTATAGAATTGCCAGTGCATGCTTCGTCTCTTCTTTAGTTTTAGACAATGTATTTTAAAAATACCTGAGTTTCCTGTTTTGAATTGAAATTTTCTGTGATAATGCACAGATTTCCAGTAAATGTTCAACTTTTAACAACAGTGTGTACTGAAAAGTGGCTTTAAGAAAAGAACTTGATTATTAAACAATTATATCTTGTAGTTTGGTTTCTTCGGCAAAAGCAAAGATTCCCAAAATGACGCCAGATATCACAAGGCTGAGATCAATGTTCAGCCATCTGACAAAGAAAGACTGACTACTGATGCGTAATGTTGACTTGCTTCAGTCACTGGTTTGGTAAATAGTCCATTGGTCTGATTCTTGGCTTGGAGCAGCATGGTGTATAGAGCTTGGCATCACTTTGATCTTTCTCTTCCTCAAAAGGGACAGTCTCACAGATTGATAGCATTAACACCTAAACAAAACCTATTGGAGCGTGGATACTATAAAAATAAATTGCTCTGATGTTTAAAGAACATGGGGAAACAATTTTGAATATCTGACAATAAACTGTACAATTATACACTTGTTTTTAATGAATAATTGCTAATAGTACTTGAATTTAAAATGCCATTCTTCACAAAGAAGAATGATCAAATACAAATGGTTTATAACTATTTGAAGATATTGGCATAATTTTTTGGAACTGTTTAATGCTTATGCAACTTCACTGTAGCTTCCTTTGCACGGATCTTGTTTGGGATATGGTGCTTGCCCTTTAAGTTATACTTCTGTTCTTCCACAGGTTCCAGCTGCCAGAATTAATTGTAGAAGTACATTTTTTTTCTGAAATAGTCAAATCTGTTGCCTTTTAAATTGTACTTGTCTTCTCTGAACAACTGTTCAAGCTTCTGAGTTATCATAGATCTATTTAATGATATTAGTAAGATATTTGTAGTTTTAATCTTTTCTTACAAAAGTAGAGTCCAGTTTACCAGAGTCAGTACTGGAGGGGAAAATTTTTTTTCCATTTTGGTAAAACTTCTGTTACTAATATTTATTGGCATTCATCCCTTAAATATTGTCCTACTACATAAAACTTAATTTGGGAAGAATTTGAGGTACTTTATACAATTTTGTAATTGAATACATTGCCATTCGTGTATATGAAAAATTTTGATTGTAAAACCTAATCTGCTGTGCTGTTCCCGACCAGTTAGCTGACTCAGCTGCAGTAAAATTCTTTTCACTTTTCTAAAGCTTATAATGTTTTTATTGTTCTTTAGAAAATAATAGAGCTTGAGGTTTCTCTTCGCTTTGGGTTTTGCAGGGCTGTGGGTTAATGGCCGGTTTGGCATTATTGCTGCAACATTAATTGCTGGTGTTAATAACTATCTTGGTATTCTTCGACAGGATTGCATGTACCAGAGCTTTTCCTAGGGATACAGTATTATAAACAACTGAATCTTTTAATTCTATTTTGCACATTTACAGTGTGGATTTTTTAAACGCTCCCGTTATGAAGACAATGTTCCAAAGTACCACGCAGTTCGAATCCGGAAAGAAGAACGACAACCCTTTGAGGATGAAAAATTAAGCAAGAAACCAGACAAGAAACAATGGATGACAACCTGGCAGGAAAATGAGAGTTACTCCTAAGACTGTTTTCCCCCCGAGAGTGCTTGAAACAAATTGCATTTAGAATTCCAAAGCAACTCATCCATTTTGGTACTTCATAACTGTGCACTGCAATTTTTGCAACCGAGGATGGTTGTCGGTAATGCCGAAGTCTTTCGGCTCTGCATATGTAGCTCAGTGTACCTTGCTCCTTTACATCCAGAATACCTTTTGGTGTATGTCGCATTTAGACTGTGCTTCAAGTTTGGTGCTGAAGATGTGCCTGACAAACCAAACGCACAGCAGTATGGGATTGAATTAGTGCCTGCTTCAGAAGATGGGTGTGAAAACAGACTTGCGATTAATTTCAATAATATTTTGGCTTTGGCCTTTATTAAAATCTGTAGCAGACTATAAATTTTTAACTGATATGGCCAGGACCCAGGTTAAATAAGCAGAAATATAGCCCAGTGCATGGAAAAAAAATTGTATAGTTTTATAAATAGTTATATATTTTAGAATGTCCTGGTATTTATTTTGTTATAAAATTGTGTCTTTTTCATTATTAGTACCACAGATTTCTCTTCAAGGAGGGAAAGTGTTTTAAATGTAGAAATGAACTAAATATAGCTATTCAATATATTTAGTCCAGGTATAGACTTGAATTAAATGGGCATATTATCTTGAAGAGCTGACTATTTGCTTATATTTAGCTTTATTCAGAATAACTTTACTTGTCACTTACTACTGAAAAAGGGAGGCAAATATTTAATGTACTTATGGAGCATGCTGTATAGCATTTGTCCCAAAAATCCCAATTTGTTACTTTTTAATACAAGAGGATAAATGCCCCTGGACTTTAATAGTTAAGACTGCTGTAATAACTTATTTGTGTGCGTATTTGCATTGCAAAGGAAACTACATATGTGGAGTTCGCCATCTATAGCAGAACAAATTACAAATAATATAGAAGTATTTTCTGGCTGAGAACAGGAAGATGGTGACAAGTGGTGTCTATTACATTGGAAGAGGAAATGGGGTACCAGCCAGCTAACCAAGATATTATAAGAATAGATTTTTCTTCCCCCCATTACTAAGTCTTATTGGGAGGAAGGTATCTATGGCCATGTTACAGAGACTTTACAATACCCACAGAATGTGGAAGAATTCGTCTTCAGTCAAAGGCTTACCTTTTTACTTGTTCTCTGGGTGTGGCTTGTAGGCTGCTTGTTTGATTTTCTGAATGTGTGATCCCAGGTTATCATCTATG